>NW_028145468.1:1420000-1575000 GCF_977016875.1 Pavona decussata
GATTTACTCCAGTAGTGTTAATTTAAAATCCAGCTACAGATGGCTAGGGACTGCAAAAACATTTTTATTTTTCTGTTGAATAAATTTATTGCATTCAACAATTACATCAAAAGAACGCACTCCTTACACAGATTGGAGTCAACCTTGATTGCCATGAATGAAAGGATCTTGGGACATGTATATGGCACCCCCTGCAGATTTTGCAGGGGCAGATGATATCATCGCCAACTTGGCAAAGGAGAGAGAACCTAAGGATTGAGGTCAACAAATGCACTCTCTAATCCAGTTTTGATCATTACTAGTTTTCATATACAGCTATTTCAATTAACGTTGTCGGATCAAAATAAAAAAGCTAATAGACAAGACCGCAATGTTTTGTGGGATTATTTTTTATGAATAATTTCATCAAAATCATCCCTGCACGTGCAGGTCATTGTACTGCTAATTACAACCTATTGTTTTCTCTAGGCATGACAGATTTTGATGAATTATTTATTCATAAAAATCCCACGTAAACTTTCGGTCTTGTCTTTTAGCTTTATGCTTTGAACCGACAACGTTAGTTGAAATGACTGTCTATAAAGTAGCAAAAGGCACAAGTGATTGTCATGTTGACTTTGCAATATCAAGAATAAGAGCCAGACAATTATGTACAAGTCAACAAAAACCCTGACCCCCCTACCCCCCACCCCAGAACAAGGTGGGGATTACAAGGGAATAGTAGGAGATTTGGTACAAAATCATGCCCGAGATGGTGGGGCATTGGAAGCGTTTAGTAGATTTAGCTGCCCCGAGGGGGTGGGGATTTGTGAACAGACTGCAATGTCAAAGAATTTTTTAGATAAAACTAGTGAGCAGCACGTCTGCAAACTCTTACAGTTGTAAAACGACTTATTTTGTCCTACACGTTTCGTGTGACAAACGCACACTTCGTCAGGGAGTTTTACAATACAGCATAAGTGACCTGTATATATACCTACATAAAAGACTAAAATAAATTTTACATTACGTAAAACCGCACCTATGCTAGCATGTAGGAAACAGGTAAAAAGGTGTGCAAGGTGTTACATATTTTGTGCTTGACATAATTTTGGGGCCCCCAGTTTTAGCTAAAACTCCAGGGGTGGGGTATTAGGTAATGCTTTGAGTTTATGAAGGATCCCGAGGGGTGGGGATATTATTCAAGATTTGAGCAAGGTTTTTTCCAGACCCCCACCTTGTCCTGGGGGGGGAGGGGGGGGGGGGGCTCGTTGACTCATGCATTACTGCTGTGGTTTCCCTGAACAAAACAGTATCACTTTGCACTCTCAAAACAAAAGGATTAATGTGATTGACAGGAAGTTATGAAAGGTTCATGTTTTTCCTATCCCTTCCAAAACAAATGGGAAAATTATACTGCATTCTTAGATAAGTTGAGAGCAAGAAAGACATCTTGACTCTCTTAAATCAATATCAAAGGCATGGAACTGAGCACCTAATTTGAGTTTATACAATGTACATACAAAAACAAAAAACAAAAAAAAACTTCATGTGTATAAGAATAGCTATCAACCTGGGAAAAACAAATTTAAAAAATGAGCTTTTTAATCTAATTTATTGAATTAATCAGCTACAAGTACAGTATTAGAAAATAGAAACATGACCCAAAGCTAACTTGACTTGAAATATTTCTCCTGTATTCAAACATCTCCAATGTGCATCTCCCTCAAATAGAACCTGAACATCAAAAAAAATAAAAAAATCACTCAATTTGAGTAGAAAACGATGAAATCTCAAATATTTTGTAAATCCCCATTAATGACTCGATTTTCAATTGGCCCGCAGTTTGAAACGATCTCTTAGTATTGTACATATTATGTTACCGACCACATCAATTCATATAACAACACTGGCCTACTATTGTCCGTATCAGCTTGCCATTTTAACATTATCTTGATTAAAGATCAAAGATTTTTTTAGAAAATTGCTCTTCCTTCAGAAAAAAAAAACACATCCAACAGTACAAAGATGTGCATCCATACATAAAGATTTGAAGTTATCTTACCTCCTTGATTGACAGAGCCGTCGGACCTTTCGCCTTCCACCGACACAGCAAAACCCCATCTACTTTTGACATTTATCAAACTAAACATTTTCCTTCAGCCCAACAAATTTGCTGTAGAACGGAACATTTTTCACACAGTCACGCAGGAAAAATAACATGAGGCGTAGGAAAACTTCGATCGCTTCCAAACTAGAAAACTTCTTCTTCTTCAACTTAGCAAAGAGCCAAAGACAACTAAATCCGCCCCTTCCGCCGCCATGTTTGACGCGCTGGGGCTCTGGGGACGAGACTGGGGCACAAGCGCGAAGATCACCTCCTCCTTACCGCGGTGAAAGGAAAATTAAGGAAAAAATGCCTTCTGTTACAACAAATCAGCATTAAAGAATTTTGCCTTCTGTATGACATTATTATTGTTATTGTCGATGGGAAGTTTGCTTCATATGCACTAAAAATATATATAACTGCAGAAAGAATGAGAATCTGGTAAGGTTACTACGCTCATACGAAAAGCAGATTTCTATAAATGCTATGAAAAAAATTGGAGCTCCGCTTTTAGGCTTGGCTAAATATATATATTAAATTTAGTAAATAGGGTGTTCCTCGTACAGTTGTAACAGTAACAATTGGTAGGACGTATCGATATAAAGGAAATTTGCACGAGCGGAGAATATTGTCAAGAGAAATTGTATTTTTCCTCAAATGTTGTCGAGCACTGATCAGTATAATGTGGACGGTTGAGTCGGTTAACTAACCAGTTTCTATTCGTGTTACTTTCCCTGGATCTTCATCTGTGCTCGAGAAAGAACTTTTAAAGTTATTCAACCACAAAATAAATAATTGTGACGCATGAGGGCGCACAGCATGGTTAACTGGTTTCATTTTTTTGCATGGAGGATAAAACTTATCCAGGGAAAGTCGCCGATTTTGATGTTGGACCGCTATAAAGCAAGAGATGGTGAAAAAAGTACAAGCTCTTAAATTTGTGTTACATGGCAACAGAGTCAGAACGCTATATTTCTGTTTGCGAGATTTTGCACTGAAGATGGAAGCCTTATCTAATTCTGCGCAAATATTATTTTACCCGAAACTGAATGCAATTTGTGTGTTTGCCAACTATTTATAAATTTAGATTTAGATTAAGACTTGTGACCTCATGGACTCTTGTTTCCTGGATTAGAAATTCTGAAGAAGAATTTACAATTCGAATAACAAATACGGCAGACAATTGTCATTTAACCCATTGCCCCCTCAGAGCGTGACGCGTGACATTATGCTAATTTCCTAGAAATTTTGGAGTAAAGACTGCGTGATCCAAACGCTTGAAATAAACCATATGTGCAGTGGCACTATAGACGGGATCAAGTTTCAAAGTAAAGCTCATCCGAAAGAGGAGGAATTTTGCTGCCGGAAAGTGTAAAAATTTTATCATTTGATGCATGGACATATAGGACAGGGAGAAAAGCACAAATCAAATTAATTTTTTTTTGTGTTTTACGCGCGGCGAGCTCCAAATATGAATAATTAGCGGCCGCATAAAACTGTTAAGACAGGTCATGTCAAAAACCGAAAATGGGTAAAATCACTCTTGCATACATCAAATATGAATTTTAACTGTATTTATTGAAGTTTTCTTGCAGATTCAAAGCCATTTAAAGGCAGGCAAGGATAAGAGAAGGAGAGAATGACTCGAGCCGCACGAGAACTCTTCGCGAAAAGCAAAGTACAAACGCACTGCATCGCAAACAAAAACTCGCGTAGCGCAAGGAACGACAAAACAAACAAGTAGAGATTTCAAACAAGTTTTATTTACAAGATGAAGAATTCGGCAGCCAAAATGTGACAAATGACGCTAAATAAAAACTTAAATCGTGCCAAATAAAGGCCAAAATCGTGTGACCGGTCCAAACCAAAATGAGATTCAAAATACTATATTCTACGCATCATTGAAAAACAATTCGCGGCCTGATTGTAAACTAATGAAACGTGTCACCATTAGTGGTCAAAGGTTATTTAACCAAGAGAAGCTCTCACATATTGATTAGGCCAAAATGCAATGAAATCATGATCGTATATACTTTTGAAACTCACCGATAGTACATAGATCGCAGCGTCGCAGATAGGGACTCGGGTTATAAAGAATGCAATTTCAAGCCGCGTGGTATTCATGAAAGCAAGTTTTGCAAAGCGCTACACTACACGGTAAACACTGAAAAGTGGTCTCTACTGAACATCCCCCACTTGTTTTTCTACCCACCCTCTTACAATGCACACAAGAGAGGATTTTGGAACAAGTTAACTTCTACATCCCACTGTAAGTTTCTGATTTTGTTAATTCGCTGGCTTGTCTCTCTAACTTTGAACCTTTTGCCTGTTGACTAACTTGCGACTTACGATGTGAATTAAATAGGTAGAAACTAATATGGGTGGCGGATTAATAAGATTTCCATGCAGAATTATCGAGGTAGAAATTTCACTAAACGGCCGGGACGCCACTCAAACTTGTTAACAAGAAGCATCACACAAAGTCAATTCTTGTGTGAGTGAGGTCAATAGGGTTTATAGGAGTGTGACAAGGGTGCGTCGAAACAGAGAAACAACTGGATTTGATTTCGCCTGAATGACACAAGACACCTAGCGTTGAATTAGGCTTTCGTTCTCCTTATTGAGTACAGATATATGCCTAAACAGTTACCAAAGGCCGTGTAAAATAGAGTAAGGAGTTGTTTGTGAAATATGCGAACTCAACATACACCGAAAGGAAGTTTCTTCTTGAGGAAAATTCATTTAAAACTGTTGCATTATTTTCCTTTAGAATGTTCAATGTATAAGGAAATAAACATAAAATTCTAATTTTCCGTCAACTAGATTTTCCTTTAATTGCGTGACCGGAACCAGCCGTTCTGTTCATCCTTCGGTGATCTTTGATCAACGATTCTGTTTTCGTTTTTCTTCTGACGTCATGGGAGGAAAACCCTACCGGTAGTTAGGACGTCAAATAAGAACGTGGAACAAGCCTCTCATTCTAAAAAAATGCTTCCTTTATCTGAGTCGCGAATGTGAAGTTTTCATTTTCAAAATTATACTCTAATAGAAACTCCCTACCCCACCCTTCACAAACCCACTTACTTACCCCTGAGTGTCAGTAGTTTTGTCCTTGAGGTTGTGTGAATGTTTTGTCCCTTTTAAATATAACTGTCTTGTACTTCATACTGATCTTGGCGTGCAACATTTTTTCTTGCAGCCGGCCACCCTGGCAAATCACATGATGTAAATTATACATTGCGCTTCTCAGGTAGGTATTAATTTCGTCCTCTGTATTCAAATTTTTCCTGATAAGCCAGACGGGCATAAAAATATGAGCCGCTTATTTTCAGTCTTTCAAGACCGGGCTTTTTGGTCTCTTGGGGCTGGGGTTTAAGCGGATCCCATCCCCCCCCCCCCCCCCTCTCCTCCTTCATAACTAAAGCTGTGGCATTGCAGCTGGGAGGATAAACTGCGCTTTTCCTTTTGAGGCCCGGAACAAGGTGATGACCGGTTGGCTCAGTTGGTTGAGCATCGGACTACCGTGTGGGAGGTAGTGGGTTCAAACCCCGGCCGGGCCAACATTCAGGGTCTTTAAATAACTGAGGAGAAAGTGCTGCCCTGAGTTTGTAATGACATCTGCAAATGGTTACACTTTCTAGTCTTCTCGGATAAGACTAGAAGAAGAAACTAGTCTCGGATGAACCGTAAGCCCCTTCTCGCAAAACTTCAATGTTCATAGCCCTGTGGGACATTAACGAACCCACACACTAATCGCAAAGAGTAGGGCATGGAGTATCCGGTGTGCTGGTCTGGTCTTTGTGCTATTTCATGATTTCATGGGTTGGGTGGGTTGTAAGTGGCGCCTACATATGCTGATATCTGATCTCATCCTCGCACTGAAGTAATGTAACCGGCATTTGGACATGTATATAGAAAATGCTGTATATAAATACCATTACTGTTCCTAAGACATAGACATTACGTCATGATTTTTTCAAGGCGGCCATCTTCCATTTGTTTATTTCTCCTTTTTTGGTGTTTTTCTTTTTATACGAACATTTCAGTTTCGTCTTTGAATACAACAACAATGACTGACATAGTAATGGACATTCAATTCCTAGGCTGAACTCCAAGCATTCATGGCGAGGAGTCCAACCAAAGTTGCAAGTGAGAGTGACGTCACTCCAGTTGGTGAAGATAAACTGGATTTTGATGACAACACTTTGAGAGGTGAGAAGAAACATATGATGAGATGATTTTTTAAAAAGTATATCTTCTTTACCACATCTTGTATTTTGATTCCTGTAGTAACCCCCTCCCCACATTTCTTTACTTTGTAGCCCGGGTGTGCAAGTATCACCAGTTCCAATCCCCGCTGATATACCTCGGTTGTAAGCCCACCTATCCCCCATCCCCTCCAAACTCTCACGAAGTGGCTTATAATCGGATTTTGGGCGATATGATTAATATCCAAGACCTTTAAACTACTTAATTTGATTTTTAGCCATAGCAGAGGTTTACAATAATGAAGGTAATGAGAGATACGAAGACGAAGATCTCAGCAACGCCATACACTTCTACACGGAGGGAATTCAAGTGAACTGTAAGGATAAAGAACTGAATGCCGAACTGTACAGCAACAGGGCGGACGCATATTTCTGTTTAGGTAAGATCTTTTTATATTTTAAGGTTTTGCCTAACTTAGATGTCTTAACATCGCAAATTTAAAGAGTACTCTAATTTGAAACCTCATTATTTAATGTACTACCTCCCCATTTATTTATCTTTTTGTATCTATCCCTCTACAGGAAATTATGAAGATTCACTAAGAGATGCAAAACTTGCCACTGGTTTCCAGCCACTGTTTATCAAAGCGATTGTGAGAGGTAAGATTTCTGAAGAATAAAACTCCATTTATGGAGGCGGCTGTTATTTACAGTTCAGAATGTCATAAGTACGTTTCGTTCAAAATGTTTCACTTAAAATTACGTTCGTTGAAAACCACTTTGTATTTATAGCGGATTAAATAAAGCGTCATAAAGTTTAATACTAATTACATATATGACAGATACAAAATTTAAATATCTCGACGCAAACTGTCACATTTGTGAATATATTCTTCTTGCAGCTAAGCTCACCCGGGATAATGTTCCGCGGGTGTCCTTTCCTCGGTGGGTGTTCTTAGAAGTACCTTCTGGTATGGTATTTAATTATACCATCTACATCGTTTTCAATAAAAAAAAAACATATAGAACTTACATTATTCTCTTTTATTAGGGGCAAGTGCCTGTGTTCAGCTGAGTCAATTTGAGGGGGCCATCACGTGGTGCGAAAAGGGATTAGCAGTATCCTTTATTGCCGAAGCTACAACGAAAAATATTGATCAGATTCAATACGAAGCCTCATTCCTGCTATTGTGCACAAAATCAACACTGATTAGAACAAATGATTTCTTTGATTCTCCATGACAATTGCAATGCTATTATTTCTCTTAAATTTCGGAAGAGCAAACAAACTGTCAAGAAATTAAGGCGCCTTACCCGTTTGACCTTGTGCCGTTAGTTTGACGGTTTTAGCAACCATTGATAACTTTTACAACCTACGTCTTACAAATCTTGACATATGTAAGATTGACAAAGACAATCAGAAATTAAGAAACGTTTTCTTGAAGCGTGGCACTCCAAGAGGAATCTAAACACAGACTACTGCTAAGAAATACTTTTCTGACATTAATAACTTTAAAAGTTTCTGAAAAGGTGACCGTTTTCTCGCTCACATCGCCCACTTTCAACACAATGTTTTGAGTCATTTTTTTGTTAGCCGTTTGACTTTCTTGAAATTCTTGTTTTGTTAAGGAAAAGGCTAAAGGTTTTAGGTCGAAACATAGCTTGGTACATCGAGCCTCATATGGAATGTCTTGAATGCCTTTGTCATACCATTTAACGTCCTAGCTTCTGTAATCCAGTGAACACTCGTTGTCTTCGGTATTTCCCATAAGGGTTTTGAAACCCTTGATGACCTCTGTTTTTGCGGACTTATTAGAGATCTTAACCAAGGTAAGATCGACAAAAATAGCCAGGAGTTGTTGGAAATAAGGCGCCGGTATGTTAGGGAACAAAGCAACCTGCAAGCTACAGGGAAAAAGGCAGTGAAGGATCAGTCAGAAACTCATACTGTAAGTTTGAAGATCTATTCTGTTTTTATTAGTTGAGAAAAACAACTTAATTAGCAATGTTAAAAGAACATTACCAATCTGTGGCATCGCACCTTGTTTGTTGTTTCGCTGAATTGGGATTACAGGAATCTTTCCACCTTGCACACTAGGAAACCGTATTACAATTCCGAGAATGACCAGTGTCTAGGTTTCACTAACGAGTATTCTCAGTACTCTATTGATAACTGCTGGACCTGTTGGCGGCTCAGTGATCAATTGTCAACCGAAAATAACAAATCGTAACATTTTGTCATTTGGAAGTTGCCCTGGTACCTGGCCATTTGCTTTGCTCTTGTGAATCCCTTACCAGACATATGTCGGCAACTTAAGGTGAAAAAACGCCCGAGGCCGTTATAATTTTAATACAATCCCAATGTTTGGGGGCTAAAACAATTTTTTCGTGTTTGCTTTGTCGGATTAAGTGAGTTGTCTCGGTTACTAGGGTAACCCCACCCGAATGATTTACTTGGAAACCCAGGAAAACTTTGTCTTGGCTGCTTGTGAGCCCTTGGCCTAGCATCACCACACCTCCTGTAAAAAAGGCCTTACTCACGTTACATCTGGGCTTTACAACAAGCAAACATTTTCGAGATTAACCCTGAAGAATATAATACAGAGAGGGGAGGGTAGATGCCAACTATTTCAACGCTTTTGGGATTACGTTTAGTATCTCTTATACCGTGTGGGGTAGGTTGAGGAGGCAAGAGTTTTAATACCTGTTTTCTTTTTACCATAAGTCTCGTGAATATTGTTTAACAAACAAGTGCTGTTTTCATGGCAAGCAAGTTTGAAGTAGGCAAGTTGCCTAAAATGTTGTGCTTTTTTACGCACAATTCTGTGTTTTCAAAATTATATTTGGCATTTGTCTATTTCGATTGTTTTCGATCCATTTGAAGCGATTTTCTAACAATCGAAAATCCAAGATGTTAGTCTGCGTAGCTGACGATATTGTCCGCCCGTGAATATAAAATTTTCTTATCTGGCGGGGAGGCCATGACAGGTGTAAGCCGCGACAACGAGTGGTATAAGCTGCAAGAAAATACCATCTGGCAGATTTGAAATCTCCTTTTCCCCATTCTTCTCGCGGTTTTGCTGTATTTTCGCCCAACTTTCGCCTTTCGCCAAACAACCTGCCAGCTACGCAGGCTACCATGATGTCGGATACAATTTTGGTTGCTATAACAATCAATGACGTCAAATGACTTCGTTACATGACCACCTTATTTTATAGTGGATAAAATTAAGGCTCGGTCAATACCAGTTTTGGAAATGGATCAAATATCAGTCATACTCCGTTCGAGTGAAACATCAACGCATCACAGACAAAGAGTAATTATTATATTAATTTTGCACAAGAGAACATTAAAAAAGTAGTTGCTTAAACTTAGCGTTGAGTATACATGGCGCTTCTTATTCCAAGTGGTCACTTGAGTGGTATAGAAGGGTATCGAGGCAACCTATGTTTCTCTTAAGTTACGATATCGTTCAGGGAAGCCCCTGTATCGATATAGAATGTTTGATATCGAGATCTACCAAACTTCCCTCCCTCCTTAAACTACGATGGGTTATCTATGGACAATAAAACGAGGTTACATATATATCAACCGAACAAGAAACCCAAGGGAGGTGTTCCAACCATGCTCCATTTTACCATGTTTTGGATGTGAATTTACTAGTACGTCTATGGATTAAATAAAACTGAGATATCAAGATTAATTTCTAGGGACCTCAGTTTTTAACATGCCTTTTGGAAAAGCAGAACCCAATATATCACTTAACCTTAACCGCTTGTTTGTTTCAAGTTTTGAGGTGCTTTGGTTACTAAATTTTTGGAAGATATTTGCGATGAGGTTTTAAAGGGACACAGTCACCTTTGTGACCGCGCTGACCTGGACGCTAGTTTTTGTCAATTTTGAAAAGCGTCCACCTCAACCCGAAATCAAAAGTACGCGTCGGCATCTAGAAATCCGCTTCAATCTTCCCCGTGTTTTATTGGATTTTCAATCTTTTACTGGAAACCTGTTTCTGAGTATGCTCTTGCTCATCCTATGATATTATTTTATCATATTTGGTTAAAAACAGTATGGATCGCGTCTCCAACGGAACATGAAAAGAAGAGGTGGGAAACGTGAAGGCGCCGGGCGGAAGAAATCGCCTGCGTTGACTAAAATAACGGGAGAAATCAATCAAAAACATTGGAGAACAAATCAACATTATATATATTTGGAAAATTACATTTTCTCAACCTGGCGAAAGGTTCGTGCCGTGGGAATCTTTGTAAACGATTCGAACTACGCGTCATGGCTGCTTGGTTTGGAGCTCAGACGAAGACAAGCTTCGGTACAAAGTCGATTATCTCCTCGACAAGGAAAACCTCCAGTAGAACCTTGTTTTCTACGGGTCGAGCAAGCGTTCTTGCAACGACATGGGTTTGGTTCCTAAATTTAGATAACGGAGAAGTTATAGAAACGAAATTATAAAAGCAAAATATATGATTGAAAGCAGAAATAAAGCTTACCGGTAGTTTCGCTACAAAGTCGTTTCGCTACATTGCAGCTCAGTCGATTCGCTACGTTTTAAAATTGACATATTCTCTAATATTTGAAATCAATTTGCTTCTCATGCAAACACTGTGAAACGTAGAAACAGCTAAGATAATTTTTCACACGACCGGATACCGAAATAAACGATTAAATAATTCTTTGACTTCAGAGGTATTCGTTGACGTTTGACTTTCCCTGGACAAGTCCATCAGTAAATTCTCCATGGTATCAAGAAAATGAGTCTTCTAAAATGACATTAGGTCTATAATCACTATAATAATTTTGACTGGTAAAAACTTCGACTCGACAAGGTTTGTTTACATTTTTCACAGGATGCGCTTCTCAGCGCGAGACTTGTGATGAAGTGTGATATGCAAATCAGCCAAGAAATGGTATCTAATGCGCATGTGCACCAGGTGACTGTGTCCCTTTAATCTTGCACGGCAGTATGGAGTTATTCCAGGGTTAGAATACCTCGCTGTTGAAACGAAACTACGCTAGCTGGCGTCTAACGTTTGAATAAATAATAAAGGGAATTTATTTTGAGTTTACATGTTGTGAACGCCCATGCAGAGTATAGAAATCTATTTTTACGCACCACCAGCAAAGTTTGATTGTTGGCAAGTTCCTTGGTATCCCAAAAAATTACTAGACTTAATACAAAGTTCTTCATCCATTCAAACAACTTACTTTGGTAGATTGCTTGCCATAAATCTGAGCAAAAAAAAAAACAATAATTACTGATCCCCATGAAATTCAGTCTATTTTTCTCTCTCTGCATTAATTCAACGACTGTAGTCTTTAAGATGACAAAAGAACTGTCTGAGGAAAAGGGAGGCGGTCCTTTTTGTCAGCAGGGAAATTATCAGGGGTAATATAATTAAACGCGCTACATCAGCATGCCGCAATACTAAAAATATTGCAGTGTGCAGGCTACAATAATTAAAAATATTGCAGCCTGTTTTAGAAAATTTAATGTATAAAGTGCACAAAAACTGATAGCTTACAACATTGTCAACAGTACCGTTTGCGTTTAACTCTCGTTCATTGCGACTTAATGTTTTGTTTCGAAGTGCCACTTTAATCAACTAAAACTTTCAAACACTGGAAATAAATGCAATCACGGAGACTGATAGTATGCAGTACAATTTATTGGATTAAGAAGTATTATATTCATCACTTTATTTATAGGAAATAACAATTCTAGTGGAATTAGTGCTAACAACTATTGACTGATTACTACTCTCTTGATCACATTTTTCTGGGCTTACTGCTTTAACCTCTCGTGCAGTGTAATTTTCCCCAGCACCGTTTTCGTCCCTTTTCTCTACATCAATTACAGCCTTTTTTGCAAGAGAACCTTGCAAAATTTCGCTTGCTTCCCTTTTGAGTGCCAATGAGTTACATTTATATGCTCTGACACCATCCGAAGACCTATGACCAGTGGTTTCTTGGACAAGTTGTTCAGGAACACCAGCATCATACCGGATCGTGTACCACAAGAACGCCTGAGAGAGTGATTAGTGTAGTGCCCATCGAACTGCGCTTTTTTCATAATTTTCTTTACAACATTTCCTAAAGTTTCTCTCCCTGCTGCCTTTTTGTAGTACCATATTTCCCCATTTGGCTTTGGCAAAACGCGCAAATAAAATGCGTTGTCGCTGACTTCATTTGGCACGTGAGGCAAGTTTTTTTATGCAGCTCAACCGGGCATCGCTGAACATTTGTCAAATTCTTGTATGCCCGAACAAATATCTCATTTCGTAGAGCTCTGTGTAAAAAATAATCCTTCCTCTTGCGACGAATCCATCGTCTTTCTAAACCCACGTTGCCACTGAGTAAAATGACTGAATTCTCTGGCTTATAAAGTATACAAATTTGCAGTGTTACACGCCTTGCACGAATTAATTCCATCGTTAGAATTGTTTTTGAACGGAAATAACAACGAGCTACAAGAACAACCCTCGGCACCATTAAAATCGAAGATATATTCATCACAAACAAGGAACAATATAGCAATGACCATCACAATTATAACACATACCTGCGACTAAACTCGCACATACGGGCGACTAAAATCGAAGATCCAACCTGAGACACACAACAATAGAATTTCATGGGGATCAATAATTATAATAGATAATTACTTCGGCACATGGCATTATGAGAAATATTGCAGCTGCAATATTTCTCAAAATGCCATGTGCTTCAGCAATTATCCATTAAATATTTGCTTCTCTCTGTTTCTCGTTAATTGGAAAAGCGTTTCTGTGTGAGGGTGTGTTATGATTTATTTTACTGCTTTTTCAGTCCTTATCCTTTGTTAACCTCTTTATGTTCACAAACTACATAAAGTTTTCTTTAGTGAATAAATTTCTGTTGAAACGTTAAGCATATTGAAATGGTTTACTGCACTGACTAAGAATAAGTTTCCTAATTGAACACCAAAATGTGCACGAAGAGCTTCTATTGTGAATAATATTTTTACTTTCAAGCCGTTCCTATTCAAAAAAGGCCCGAATTACGAAACAGAACTGACAGAATTGAATGACATCAAGATTCTTTAAATGATGGCTATACCAAGTCAATGAAGATGTAGAAGAAGAACAAGAAGAAGATAAAAAAGAAAACAAGGCAACCCGCATACTAAATTGTTTTTCTTGTTATCCTCGAGACAACTCCACACTAATAAAAAAAAACTTCTTCATTTTCATTATTTATAGTGTTTTACTATCATTGTCTATATGTCGTTTTTCTTCTCTCTAAAAACTGTTATAATCTTTTATCACGAAAGGCTGGGAACAAATCTTAATTGGTACATGGCGGTATGCGAGTGTATAAAAGTACACGGTGCGGAACGCCCGGGAGCAAGCTCTCTTTAAAGGTCAGCCGCAAGAGGAATTGGGGATCGGAAGGATGGCCCCAATCCTCTCGCTCGAGCTATCTTCCGCGGCTGACCTACAAGAGAGCTTGCTCGGAGGCTTCGGAGCGGATGCTGATGTCGATTAAGATTGATTATAAATGTGTTCTCGTTCCTTTGCTGTTAAAAATCAAGTAATGTCAAGTTGCATTTCGTGGTATAACACTTGACAGATTATTTCAACACCTAGTTAAAAACAAAAGATTAGCAAACCAATTGTGATTTATCAACCTACCACATGTTACTGGCTCCATGATTGGTTGTTTATGATTGACAGGACAATAGCACCTTTGTGGTCCAAACTGCAGAGATGCAAAAAGCATCGGAAATATCAAAACACAACCATGGATGTGACGAAAAAATTGTGAAGGAACCTGATGAGAAATTGAAGGAGGAGAAGCTGCATTACAATCTTGGAAAAGGGTCTTACAGACAAAGAAAATTCAAAAACCCTTTAGAACACCTTGAACGCGACCTAGAAATCGTAAAAGAAGTTGGAGACATTTCACTTGAAGGAATGGCGTATGGTAATCTAGGCGACGCTTATCACACGCTTGGAGATTTCAAAAAAGCCATAGACTACCATGAACGTCACCTAAAAATCGCAAAAGAAGTTGGAGACATTTCAGATGAAGGTACGGCGTATTGTAATCTAGGCAACGCTTATCACAGTCTTGGAGATTTCAAAAAAGCCATAGACTACCATGAACGTCACCTAAAAATCGCAAAAGAAGTTGGAGACATTTCAGATGAAGGTACGGCGTATCGTAATCTAGGCAACGCTTATCACAGGCTTGGAGATTTCAAAAAAGCCATAGACTACAGTGAACGTCGCCTAAAAATCGCAAAAGAAGTTGGAGACATTTCAGATGAAGGTACGGCGTATTGTTATCTAGGCTGCGCTTATTACAGACTTGGAGATTTCAAAAAAGCCATAGACTACCATGAACGTCACCTAAAAATCGCAAAAGAAGTTGGAGACATTTCAGATGAAGGTACGGCGTATTGTAATCTAGGCGGCGCTTATTACAGTCTTGGAGATTTCAAAAAAGCCATAGACTACAGTGAACGTCACCTAAAAATCGCCAAAAAAATTGGAGACGTTTCAAGTGAAGGTGCGGCGTATGGTAATCTAGGCCTCGCTTATTGCAGTCTTCGAGATTTCAAAAAAGCCATAGACTACCATGAACATCACCTAAAAATCGCAAAAGAAGTCGGAGACATTTCAGGTGAAGGAACGGCGTATAGTAATCTAGGCAGTGTTTATTGCACTCTCGGAGATTTCGAAAAAGCAATAGAGTACTTTCAAAGTTTCCTAGAAATCGCAAAAGAACTTGAAGTAATTTCGTTTCAAGGAAAGGCGTATGCTAATCTAGGCGTCGCTTATCACAATCTTGGCGATTTCAAGAAAGCCATAGACTACCTTGAACGTGCCATAGAAATAGCAAAACAAGTGATGGACAAAGTTGGAATTGGCGATTCATTTTATCGCCTTGGTAAGGTCTTTCAATCAACTGGCTCCATATTTAAAGCTGCAGATTGTTTTCAACAAAGCGTAACAACGCTCAATGATGTAACACATCATCTTGTGTTTAAGGACGACTGGAAGATGAGCTTGCGCAATTTGCACCAGCATGCATACGTTAGTTTATGGCGTTCGTTGTTATGTCAAGGCAAGACTATGGAGGCTCTGTTATCTGCTGAACAGGGGCGTGCACAGGCTCTGAAAGATCTCTTGGAGTTCAGGTATGCAGCCAAAAACACCCGAGTAGAAACTGGCACAGAAATAGAAACTGTAGCTGACATTTCAGGTTTTCTTCCTTGTAGTACAGTTTTTATAGCGCTTGAGCACCAAGAAGTAATTTTGTGGGTTTTGCAGAAAGGAAAGGATGTTCAGTTAAGACGCAAACAGATGCCCGATGGTCAAGTTGATGTCGACACTTTCTTGAGCTCCTTGATGTCAACCGCAAGGCACGAAATTAATGTAAGAGCTGTTCTCAAATGTGAGGATCGTTCATTGGATACTGCGAGAGAAGAAAACCTTGCAGATGAGAGATCCCCTCCTGATAAGAGACGAAATCAATCCTCACATCTCCAGCAAAGTGCTTTAAGTTTGTTATATGAGACCATCATTAGTCCTATCCAAGATTTATTGGTTGACAATGAAGTTATATTCGTCCCCGAGGGTCCATTGTGTTTGGCTCCTTTCCCTGCATTCATGGACTCAGATTCAAGGTACCTTTGCGAATCTTTCAGAGTACGGGTGATTCCATCGTTGACAAGTTTGAAATTGATCGCAGATTGTCCAGCCGATTACCACATTAAGACTGGGGCGCTTCTCGTGGGTGATCCTTGGGTTCAAGATGTTACTTTCGAGAGGAAGAAGTTACAGCAGCTGCCATTCGCACAAGAAGAGGTGCAGATGATTGGGCGAATACTGCACACTGCACCGCTCATTGGAAGACAGGCAACGAAGAATGAAGTGTTGAAACGACTCTCTTCGGTTGGTTTGGTACACATTGCAGCACACGGGCGGATGGAAACAGGAGAAATTGCTTTAGCACCAAACCCTATACCAGTATCACGGGCTCCTGTGGAGGAAGACTTCGTTTTAACGATGAGAGATGTGCTGAATATTCAGATGCGGGCAAGACTGGTTGTATTGAGTTGTTGTCATAGTGCCCGCGGGGAAATTAAGGCTGAGGGTGTGGTTGGCATCGCACGGGCATTTTTGGGTGCCGGTGCTCGGTCTGTTCTGGTGTCATTGTGGGCGATAGATGACGAGGCCACTATGGAGTTCATGAGAAGTTTCTACCAGCACTTAGAGCAAGGAAAGAGTGCCAGTGCAGCTCTGAACGAAGTCATGGAATGCATGAGGGAATCTGACAGGCGTAGTGAAGTGAAACACTGGGCACCATTTGTACTCATTGGTGATGACGTCACAATCGAGTTTAGTGGAAAGGAATAGTTGACCATCTAGTTGACCTGGAATGTAAGTAAGCTGATATTGAAATGCTGAGCTGTTGGAACTACAAAATGTACAAAACTCCCTCCAATTTCGCTTTTTTTTTTAGCTCTGATTTAATCAAAATTTTTGAAACCTGATATTTTCCGATATAAAGAAAAAAAAATAACAATTTTTCCTAACAACCAAGTGCGTTTTCCGAATGTTGTTTTTCTTCTTTGCTCTTCTGCTGTTGTTGTTGTTGTTGTTTTATTTTTATCACTCAGGATTGTTTTCCGGTTAGAAAAAGTTTAATGTGAAGCCAGTAAACTTTCACTCCAAAATAAGTTAGCCTTTCATACGCCCTTAGTGATGGCCAATATGATATTTCCTAGCGTTTAGCGGTTTTGCAGCCACACATGGTGGTGAATGACTTGATCGGAAAACGATTAAGTCTCGATCCGAAAATGTAAACATTCAAGCAGTTTTTCAAGTTGGTCCAGTAAATATCTAGATCATTTATAGAATGACAAATCATAGCGGGTAGAGAAAGCGAAAACAAACTCCCTCGTCACTATTCACTAAACTTGTTATACGCGATTATTTCAGACTTTTCTAGTTGTTACTCAAATGTATCTGTTTTTTGCTTTTGCTTTGTAGCTACTGAGTGCGGATCTCAGTAATAAATGAAGAAAAGACCAGAGGATCTTTTGTGATGGCGTACATGACGAAGGATCATAACGACACGACAACGATGACTGGGAACTCATTAAAAGGACTGTAAATAGCTTGTTAATTTAAGTATCGCAGGGTTCTGATTGTTTTATTAGTAAACGGTTATCAAATGTCCGGACTCCCTTTCAAGTAGTCTTCGCTCTACCTTCAAATAATGAAATTTTCTCATACTAAAGAAAGACAAAAGCATCGTAGTTCCAATTGACCCAGTAACGTTATCGAGGAGGTTATATTTGATTAAGAAATGCGACAATTCTTTACTGCCGAAACCGCAAGTCGGATGAATGTAAAGAAAGCATAAGACGAGACTCGATCGGTCTCAAATGATACATTTAATAAATTTTGTCAATTCTGTATAGTGCAGCAGATACAGCAATTATGCCTTAGAAACATTGTTTGCTTCGAAATAAATTTTAATCTCGTACGCAAAATAAATGTCATGTTGATGATGTACATTATTGATACAATTAACCATGAGAGACATTTTTCTTAGTCGCTGCTGGGGAATAGGTCGTATTTAGACCTTTGTAATCGAGAGTTCCTCGGGCCGCCCATGTACAGTACAGTGTATTATAATCATATCTTTACATAAAGATTGTACTAGTTAATGTCTTCAATTTCATCTTGTAAAACAATAACTGAGGAGACCTAATTAATATAAGCTTCATAGTTTCCTTTAGGTCTCCTCGCTATTGTTAAATCTATTTCTATTTTTTTTTTTTGTTTTCATTATATTTGTGGTTTGGCAAAATAAATAAACTATAAATAAAAGTAGGACTCCTGTTTATCACAGGTTTAATTACGAATTAATTAATTTCGAAATTTTCAAATTCTAGCTTGTTTATGAGGCTTAGGGTAATAAAACAAACTAAATTAATTATTCATCTCTTAGCCTCAATTTTATTTCTGTTGTTCTATTCCCTTAAGCCTCGTAGACAAGTACGACTTTTATTGCATAGAAATTGGTCTATTCATTGCTGTCACAACTGCCATTTCTTCCACTCTTTATCAGCGGATACTACAACAATGCAACATGAAGCAGACAGCTCGGAATATTCGTTCAAAGTGAGTCAGCCATATTTCCACGGGAGGTGACTATTACTGATTGGTTTCAATTGATCACGTGATGTGATAGGGTTCATCCGAGGAGAGATACTGTCATTGCATGGTGTTCGTCGGGCGAAAATGCCCGGATGGATACTGACTTGTCCGCGCAAATATCTCCCATTTATTCTTGCAGTTCACTACCAAACAGACATTTTATCCTGTATGGTGTTCATTCGCCTTGTTCTGACTATTTTAACCTTTCACCTTAAATTTTTATATTGATGAGCTGCAAATTCGAAATGCCACTCTCAATGACTTCTGTTCGGAAGAAAGTTGAGTGATGAACGATGAAAACAATAGAATGCTTCCGTCTTGGGACTATCGGTCTGATGGTTGCCTCTTGGAAATTTAATGTTCTTAATTAAAATTAGCAAATAAGCCTCGGTATTTGTTTTAAGAACATCGAATTTTCGCAGGGCAACTATCAGCCGATAGTCCCTCGACAAAAACACTCCATTATTTGAATGGGATCACTGTAATGATCTGTTATATGAAAGAAACAAAGAAATCGGGTAAAAGCAAGATATAACATATTTTGTGAAAATATGGTTAGTTGGCGAGGACTCGAGCCTCAGTCTCCTGCATTCAAGAGAGAAGTGACAATCACTATACTGCAGGCGAATCTACAGTCGGATGTGAGCGAAATAGAACAGCTAAACCTTATTTCTTCAACGAAAAAATTTGAGTTGCGTTGTCTCTCCCCACCCTTGGAAACTACGACGGCAACCTAACGAAAGAAAACGTCATATGACAGGGGCAGATACATATCTGACTCACGCGCTATTCAGGGCCATTTATATTTCCTATTTATCTATTGCATTCCATTATTTGAGGTCATACCGGAAATTGTTTTCGGAAAACGTCATGACCCGGGCCAGATCATGACTCAGAAGACAGAAGACAATATTATCGTTGAAGACAAAAATTAAAGACAGACGAAAAGTTTTCCTAAATGAACACGAAAACTTGACAATCAATCCTTCAACTTTTTTATGCAGTGAATTTCAAGTAACGTTTAGACATCTGTTCGACAAAGCATGCAGCGCAGGTAATGTTTTAAAACATGTAAACAATTTGACCGCCACAATAGTCGACAAAAACTTTCCCTATAGGGGAGGGCAGAAATTAATCCAGGTTTAATAAATAAGTCAAATGATGATTTGACGTCACACACGCAGGGATGAGAGGGTCCCCTCCCTCATGATATACGCGCCAATAATGGATTTTCATTGGGCCGCTTTTTTTGAAGACAATCAGAACAATACATTCCTGCTAGGAGAGGACAGAGTTTAATGAATAAATTAACGTGTAGATTTGAAGCTACCATGAAAAAAAAAATTGATAACGAGCCCATTTTTAGACACGGTCTGCCCTCAGGGCATCCCGCGTAATAATGTCGTCCTCTGTCTTCTGAGTCAGATAATGTAATCTGCCCCGGATCATGACGTTTTCTGAATGCAATTTTCGGTATGATCTCGAATAACGTAACCCAATAGATAAACAGGAAGTATAAATAGCTCTGAACAGCGCGTGAGTCAGATATGTATCTGCCCCTGTCATGACGTTTCCGGTATGATCTCGAGTACCGTAACGCAAAAACAAAAACCTGCGAAGCGTACAATGGAAATAAATCAGGTACAGTATAACGCTTAAATACCAGTCTAGGCATCTTGTTTTCTTCGGGACAGTAAAGCGAGCAGGACATGCATGCCGGAACTAAAATTGTTTCGCGTGGCTTCCTCGCTTTCAGCTATCCCTAACAAAAATAAGGTACCGTTCGTAGTCTAATTTCAAAGAAGCGCGAGTGAATTACTGCTTTTCTAGAAAATAGAGAAGAAATTAAATATTTCTGGATCTTGCGATTTCATTTTGCAAAGAAGACCAGAAGACTTCAATGGAGCTTCAATGGCGTTTCTTGAGCGGGGTGTAACGGCTTACACCCCATGACCGCTAAGCCAATCAACATAACTTGCATTGCATTGGTCAGTAATTCAGTTTTAACGAAAGCTCATATTACCCAAGTGTGTTTTCAAGTTTGAGTTACACCAGTGAAACGGCAGACATAAATGAAAAATTTCGGGATGGAACGGGGTCACCCAGTAAGAACATTGAAGTAAATACCTAAAATTTTGTCGTTCTCTGCCCTTTTTAAGACATGTTTGTGTAAGATAACACAGGTAGATCGATTCCGGCGGATGCCTTAGCATAGGAAACAGAAAGAAACAGAATTTCAACCTCTAAATTGCCAGCTGTTGTTTGTTGCTATATTTGTCGTCTTCGAAAACGAAATGAACTAGTTTTCCAGTGTCACGAAATCTTCCGCTGACAATTTGTCGAAGAAAACTGTAAACTTCAGTAACGACTAAATCTGAATTTCTGAGATGACTTAAGGTCTTCCGAACAGATATCCACCGAAAAAAACTGCTCGTTGCACCTGATGGGAGAGGGTCCACTATGGGAACAAACGAGCGATGTCCGCAGACAAACATCCATTTACATCACAATTACTCAGTGCAAAAACCCTAGCATACGCCAAGTTACAAACAGCTGATAAGAATTCCCGACACTTCGAGCTGGAACGGTATTTTCATATCATGTACCAAGAGACAAAAATTGTTGGGTGCGTCAATGAGCATTATTTGATGCCAAATTTAACTGAAAGTTTCTTCTCTGAAGTCAAGCTCTGGCATTCAGCATAAAAGCTTTGTTATGTATGAATATTCTGATTGTATGACTTTACTGCCAAGTTGGCGTTTGTACAAACGTTTATGTTTAGTGGTCTTTAGTCTACATTATTTCTTTCAGTTACTTACAGTTATTTATAGTGTCCCCAATAAGCACCACAGTGCTAAATAAATCGATACTTAAATAAAGTTTTATTATTAAAACAAAATTTATGCGACAAATATAGGGATTGTGACAATCGGCTGGTCAGAATTGTCAGCCGTCTCCTTCCCAAGTGGGTTATGGTGGAGGAATATTTGTGCGAAGTAAATCAAACATGTTATGGGTAGGAGACGGATGGCCTAGTTTATACGTCGCATTTCAGTCGAATATTTGTCGGTAAAGCGACGTATGAAACCGTTCGTGGGATTCAATTCGTCCAGAGACGTATTATCCGTCTGGGGGAGACGGATAAAACGTCTGAAAAGCGTGTGAGTTTGGAAGTTGTACTTCAGACGCATCCAATTTAATGCATAAATTTGATAAAACATGTAAATAGAAAACAAAACTGAAACTCTATAAGTGTATTTTAATCCTAAACTTTGCAGCTAACACAAGTTTTCGGTTCGACGGCCATTTTGTTTACGTGTTATACTTGTTTTTGTGTTAAATATGTATATGGAACGGTTTTCAATTGAGTGCCGAAACACCAACAGGAAAGTAATTGCTTTAACCAATGACAACAGACTCAAACAGAACTCGAAGCAAATACATGTAACCGACGCCAAGCGCGGGAAAAAGCGTGCGAGCAACATGTTTGGTTTTAATTCTTATTCGTATAGAAAAGTGACGCGGGTTTTCTTTTTTTTTTTTTTTTTACCAATCCTAGGGCGTAGCCAGGACGCAAAACCAAAGCAAGCGCGAGATTACTTTCGCGCTCTAATAAAATATACTTATAAGGAATAAGACTATTACTACTGAAATTTTTTGTCGTGTATAAATAAAGTTTTGTTTACTACCCATAGGAAACCCGAGTATCTCGAGATGCGCAGAACGTATGCGCAGTGACAAAAGTAGGCACCGTTCTTTATAAGGGAGATTGAAATCTACGCATTTTTCTCAACTTTTTTAACCATTATTCCGCGAGCGCGCGTTGGATATGAATGATAGATATTATTGGCTATTATCGTCTAATATCCAACAAGCGTTAGTGGAATAATTGTTTTATTACAAACAATCAAGAAATATTACTAGATTATGCAGATTTCGCTCTGAAGGAACAATTATTAGAAGACTATTTAATGGTCCCTATATCTCGGGCATGGTATAATGGCTCATACACCATCGCCGCTAAGCCAATCAAAACTCTCCAATCGCATTATCCAGTGATCCAGCTTTAACAATCCATGATAGCAAAAAAATGAGACCCTGGTGCTTGAAAATAGGCGTCTATCTTATGCTTGACTTGAATTGTCCTGGACGTTAGTTGGTGACGCGAATCGTGTAAAAATACCCCAAGTAAATTGTTTTTGTTGCAGTTTACTTTACGTCCAGGGACACGATGCATGACACGGCCAGGATTTCGGTTCCTCAGGCTCGTGCGTGAGACATTTTACCACTAGGCCTTACCTGTTCTGCAACGTATACGACCAGTGCCACTACGCTTCCAGAAACGACTATAGCTACACAGGAAACACATTCCTCGCCCCAAATTCGATGCGTCCGCGCCAAACGCTGTTCACCAAGCCGACCTTTTTCTTTTGCCGCACGACACTCTGGGACGTGGTCGGGGACGAAAAACGTATAAATTATGATTTGACCGCTGTTGATGTTTCCAGCCGATTCAAAGAAGTTGAGCCTCTGGCATCCAAAGATACTGCCGCAATCGAAGTTGCGCGTGCGTTTCAAAAACTCCGCAAACGCGGGCCAAGTTAACCCTGAACGCGAATTAATGGGCTTTGTCTCCAAACTTTGGAAATTCACAAAACGACTATTCACCACGGGCGCACTGAAATTTACCTTGACCAGGCAATTGTTGAACCAAACCCTTGCTGAGCGCCTGTTTGGACACCAATACGCGGTTGAAATGCACCTGCCTTCTGGTAGGCGGTCGACCGCGTGGGTCAAAAGGCTTCCTGATCTGAGGTTGTTTCGGCTCTGAACAACGAGGTAACAAGCCTTACCGGCAAGAAACCAACTGTCGCAAAGAGAAGTCTGTCACCTCCAAACCCTCAACAAAATATTCGAGACCTGTTGGGTTGAACGAAACAAAACTTCTCCCTCTCGTCGATGTAAGATATTTGTATCAACCCGGTGAACTTGAAGGTGGAACTGAAAGAGCTACAGATCCAATCTGGTCTTTAAAGTTTTTCACATTGAAAGAGCTGTAACCAAACCGAACGAACCTGTTGTTTATTATTTGTTTGATAGGCCTAAGTGGGCTTTATCCGTGAAGAGTTGTTGGTTGTGCCTCTAAATACACAGCTTCCGCCTGCAAATATTTGAAAAACTTAATTGTGGCTTCTCTTTTGAACTCATGTAATAAACTTATAAATGATTTTCGCTTGTACCCCTTAGCATTTGTATTAATCCATCATCTGCTATCCATCGCTTAGAATCAAATGGGGAAAGCGGAAAGCGAAATCTTGTTTACGTACATGGCATAGACCGTATGCCCCTTGCTTTAAATAATGTTCATTCCTACCACAAGTGCTTTCTTTCAAAAGCGTTTCCTTATACTGTTCATGTATTATTAGTTTCTTGACAACTTTTTTTTTTCCCCTTTGCTTTTTTGATATGGTTTTCGTATGCCTTCAAGATTGAGTACATCTTTGGTCTCAGGCAGCCACAGTAGCTATTGGCATTCCTGCACGCTCATTTTCCATTTTGCCTAAGACCTTTCTGTTCGCGTTAGAATAAAGGGGATGATCTTTTGGGTAATCACTCGTATCATACAGATTTTTGTTTGCTTCTATGTCCTTGAAGACGTCATCCGTTTCTATCTCCAGCAAATGGCTGTCTGTGTCTGTGTACAAGAGCTCACACCTTGGGCCGTATTGGGTTTTTTTTAACTCGTTGTAGTAATTAAAAATTATACATTAGGATCTTGCTTTTGTCAAGGATCGTCAACCCGGTATACACTAATTTGCTCAAAATTAGCTTGCTTTTGTGCATGTCGATTCCAACCAGGTCGTTTGAAAACATGACATGACTTGAGTATAAAGGACTGGCAACCAAGCGTCTTATTTTGTCTGTCTCATTCCTAGGCACTATTTTTATGTCAATACGGTTACGCAGGTTTTCTCATTGTTTTGCCCAAAACTGAGTTGTTCGTGAGCTTGTAAAAGTTCTTTTCAAAGTCGCTTTAGGCATTTTTCCTGAAATCGGTATTCATCTGGATGCACCGTTCCATCCAGCTTTCTTGTTCGAACTCAAGCACTCAATGTACGCATTTAAGTTTCATGTCCTGCTTAAGATAAACCATTTAGTTTTCGTCCTCAAGTCTTAGAAGCAGCTTCTCGTTGTATTTGGGGGGGAGGGATGGGTTAAGTTCAGTGTTACATCAATCTCTTTTGATAGTCTGACATCAAGCATTTCTCAACAACCTTTTTTTCTGGCGCAAGAGGATAGCTGTTGTACTTTTGATGCAGTTCTGAAGGATACCAAGGTCTACCTCAAGAATCATTCCAGACTTTGAATTTTCATTTCCATTATTTCATCCTTTGTTGGCATAACATCCATAAAGCCCATCCGTAAAGGTTGTTTACGTCGAGATATAAGATGAATTTTTTTGGCTTGCTGGGGTCATAATCTGGTACCAAGGGATTATTTGCCTTGGCCTATCTCTTGCTTCCCATCGAGATTCCACCCTGTATCCCCCTCTCAATGAATAGACGCATTTCAGTGTCTGTCAATAGCTCCAGCACAACTCCTGTGTTTTTCAAAAGCGCGTCCCAGCTCAAGCTTGGTGAGGTATAATAATGCGCCGGATCTAACCCATACTGTGTCAGACATATCTTTCGTAAGTTCTCAAAAACGTCTGCCAGCAGTGCCACATCCGTTTCGACGTATAAATCGTGATAATCACCAAGTGTTTGCAACTAAACACCTCCCAGACCCTATGCGTGTGGGCATATTCCTCGTCTGTTGCGCGCTCGTCGTTAAGCTTGCGGGCAGCCTTGTCTCGCTAAATCTATTCCATGAATCCACCTATTCATAAGGATAGATTCCCTTTTTGTAAAAGAAGGTCGCTGCATTTTGGCATGGCTCCTGTTATTTTTAATGAACTCTTTGGGCGTTGCGCTTACAAGTGAATAAAGACTTCCTTGCCAAAAGTTTAAGCTGTCAATAAACCAAAGACCTCCAACTGAAAATGTAGTATATTTCCTGTCTTATTGACAATGCATTTCATCTCTTTCTCCAGATTGGACATCGCTTTCATTAAATGATGCACGTCGTAGCCCCTCGGGTTGTGGAATACAACTGGTATTTGGTCCGTCCTGGGTTTTATTCTTAATTTAAAATTACATTCATTGTGCGCGACCCCGCTGTACTTGCCAGTTATGTGGCAATGGTCCTTTACAGAGTCTTAATGGTTTTCACTCAAAGTTTCTGAGCAGAACAAACATGTTTCCTGATTGTTTACAATGCATTGGTCAATTATATCTCTTTCTTGTTTTTCTCTTCTTGGTCCAACGAATTGTATTATTTTCAGTGCTTCGTAATAACATCTTTTGTGGCTTTGGCCGCAATAATCAACTGTACCATGGTCATAAACAGTAATTGAGTCAAAGGAAAGATCTTTTATCAAACGTTTGTTACAAATATGACATTTGGTTGAGATGTTGTGTTTTTTTCCAGTCTTCTGCCGTCATCACAAGTGGCTTTGGGGTGGCCAAATTTTCCCTTATTGCCACCTCCTCTTGCATAATGCAATTTAAAAACATTCTCATCGCGTTTTCATCTCTGTAAACTCTTTGCCCAATGACCTCACCATCGTACCTGACAACTTTGTGGGCAGACCCATAAGCCTTATGCAGTTCCATCTTCTCAGCGTAGCTTTCATTTATCCCTTCTTAGTTTTCTGTCAAAACGAATCTTCTGTGTCAAAGCCTCACAGTTTGCCTTCAGTTGTTTGTCTACCATTTACTCCATTACAGTATTTTTTTTTATTCTGAAGCTAATCCTCTCTTGAAAACCCAATAAAACACATAACGCAATAGCTTTGCTTTGTTGTTTTCGCTCTGATCGAAGAGCAATGAGCTTACTCGTTTTACATGACAATAGTGCTGCTTTTCACCCGATTGAATAAGCATATGGTTTAGCGTTGGCACTTTTTTTCCTTTCCCACTTATCCTTTGCACTGTTACATGATTTTATCCTAAGGCAAATACATTGATTGCAAGCTTTGTGTTTTGCGCCTCAAGCTTGTCTATTTGTTTCACTGGCGTTGGAAAGTCAATACTTGCGTAATATAATCAATGCCATCGTCAGCCGGTCTGTATGGGTTCTTATCTTTCGGTGCAGGATATAAAGCAGCTCTGATCGCCCACTTCAAACATTCGTTATCCCTGTTTCCGACATTGATTATTATTGTTATTGTTATTATTATTATCATCATCATCATCATCATCATCATCATCATCATCATCATCATCATCATCATCATCATCATCATCATTATTATTATTATTATTATTATTATTATTATCATTATCATTATCATTATCATTATCATTATCATTATCATTATCATTATCATTATCATTATCATTACCATTATCATTATCATTACCATTATCATTATCATTATTATTATTATTATTATTATTATTATTATTATTATTATTATATTATTATTATTATTATTATTATTTGTTTTTCAGCTTTTGTGTAAGATCCAAGTTTTAAGTTCCTCCGCGCAGTGGCTGATAGCGTGCAACGTTCACGTATGCCTCCATTATTCTTTCAATAACCCAGCCCGAGCTAGGCCTCAATTTCACCTTTAGTTCTTTCAATAAACCTGCATGTCAAATTCCATTTTTGTCTGGTCCTCATCATTTCTGTTAAGAACATGTGGATCATTTTCTCGGAAATAATGTTCCATGTAGTGTGTTTCTCCGTTTCTTTGTACTGAAAACTTTACTTTCAGCCCAAAACTTACTTTTACGCTCTGTAATGCTTCGATTTTCGTTTTTAACTAAATTAGTAAACCACTTATTCCTTTCTCTTGTGAACACTAAAAGATCTTTATTGTATTCATTATCTGCTGGTACATCCATTTTCCATACACGAAGCCATTCCTGAAAATTATTTCGGGCTAATGCAAACCCGTTTTACACACCAACGACATCGGGTGGTAATGGTTGAGGTAGGTTTGTGTTTTCCTCTTCTGTTATTGACCCGTAAAACATTTCCAAAACATCTGACAAGTATCTTTCAGCATCGCCCAGAATGCTATTGTCTTTGGCGACATGTACTTGCAGTGCCCGGTTTATCAACGGGAGGCATAATAATTTGCGTATGTGGAACTACTTGGCCGTAATTGGTTAACAGGTCTTGTTTTGGGAATACGCAAGTCCCTTTGCACATTTCAGCTGCTGTCAATCAAACGGTTGGACGCGCTAAGTAAATCCCAAGGTGGGATAAAGTTAACAATAGCGCTCTAATTAAAGGCGCGCCGCACTCTTTAAAAATAATTTAATCAAAAAGTTCGCGTGCAGCGAAATTTTTATTTAACTCGATAGAATCTGATGGTCAAGCGTCTGACTTCTAAAACCATAAGAACGCGTGGGTTAACAAACGGCGCTTCAATGACCGACCTGCGATCAGAGGAAATTTTCCGCTTCATTTTTCGTCTCACCTTTCGTTGGTTTTCGCGCGAACCTCGTCGAGAGAATGAAAAGCAAAAAAAAAAAAAAAAAATTGACCTGATCGTAGTTTCATAGCTAGTGCGATGTGCGTACCAGTTGTTTGAGTTGTTTAATCGGTGGAAGATGGGTCAATGCTGGAAAATGTTAGTTTCTAAATTCGCCGCGGCAGTTTTATTCACGCTTCTCCGCTGGCGCATCGCAGCATTTTCAGTAAAAAAGTAAACACTTCAGTTTTTCACTTTTGCCACCCAGATGTGCAACCAAAGTAGACTAAATAGGCCCAGTATTCTAAATTACTTTTATTCAGAGCAGGCAGTTTTAAAAGCCGGCAAAAACGCCCGCCTCAAACATGCTTACGCCTGAGGGAACATGACAATTATTCAAATTTGGATCCGTCTTGACTTATCAAATAATATAAAACCTTTAGTTTACTTCTATAGGTCCAGTTGCTAAAAACTGCTGTGTAGTCAACATGTCCAAGCGAGCGAGACACCCGATGGGCTACTACGAATCATTACTGAAAGATGTTCGCGATCACGGCTGTACTTTAAAATACCGACCGAAGGTTAAGCCCACTGTTATGGGTGTTTACGAAGTTGAGCGAGTCGTCGCGAAAAGAGTTCGAGGAGACAAAGCGGAGTTCTTTATCCAGTGGAAGAACTACTCTACCACTGAAAATACGTGGGAACCAGCCGAACATTTACCCGAAGATCTTATTGCTGCCTTCGAGAACAGATCTGTCGAACCAGTTCGCGCCGATGAGTGCAGAGAGAGGCTCGCCCTTCTCTTCGAGAAGGATTTAAAAGCTCCCCTGGCCTGCAACGAAACGATCACAATGCGACACGATGTACTGCGAGCGATCTTTCCTGGTTTGCCGTCAGACCTTCGTGGGACTCCGTACCCCGCCAGTGAAGAGGAGCTGGTGACAGCAGGCCTTAGTTCTTCCCTGAGGAAGTGTTTGACAGTGACGGTGCCATGTCGGCAAATATTATATTGCAGCATTTCTTCAATTGGAAAATTCTGTGACACATCCGCACGCCGCGAAATATAAAGTACAGCTTTACTGGACCGCGAAATCACCGCTTTGTTTTTGATGCTGTATTGCAATATTTTGCACGCACGCGCACAAAAACAATAACAACAACAACCCGTATTCCTCTCGGTATGCCGACAACTGTTTGACTCATTCTACCCGTGACAAGACTTCTTGCTCATCAAATGAACTGCAGCTCCAAAACCTTTATAAACGTGGTACTATGCAATCGTTGTCACAAACAAAACAAACGACGACTAGAAGGGGCCGCTTCAGTAAACACCGTCGGACCAGTTGGCAAACAAGCTAACAGTTCTAAATCTACCACGGTCTCAACATTTCGTCTCTCAAACTTTCTTTATTTCTAGGTAAAAATAGGAGACATGAAATTGATGAACTTTTCTTCCCGTTTAGAGTGTTACTTTGTATTTTCAAATTTCAAATTGTAAACGTTTTAGTCGGGGTTGTTTTAAAATAACAATCCTGAGGGTTTTTTTTTTTTTGAACGACTTTCGAGGGTGCAGCTTCAGCACATGCCTGCGTTTTTCTTTTTTTCTTTTTTTTTTTGCTTTTGGCTTTGTTTTGTTTTGTTTTGTTTTTGTTTTTTCGTGAGACTTCGTGTTTTCGTTGAAATTAATTCGACAGCGAGCAAAGTCGGTGTTATTTCGCGCTTAATCATCGGTGTAATTTCGTGTATTTACTATTTTTAACTGGAAACCGTACCGGGGGCTGCACGAACGAGACAAGATGGATATGAAAGCAAAAAACCCGGTTACAATTCAGAAGGATTTCATTTTGGCCTTCTTTACCGTACAAAGTTAAGAAGTCAGTTTTGCGCGGTCAAATGTAATTACTCCGGACCCTGTGTTTAGC
The DNA here is from genome assembly GCF_977016875.1 of Pavona decussata. Lineage (NCBI taxonomy): Eukaryota > Metazoa > Cnidaria > Anthozoa > Scleractinia > Agariciidae > Pavona > Pavona decussata. The sequence continues at coordinate 1,449,974 of NW_028145468.1, forward strand.
TATTATATATTGTGACTACGATCCGCAGTTAGAGTCAGAGGCCTACAAAAAGTAAGTTTCTATTCACTAAATTTACAAACTCCTTAAGTTATCAGTTTGTCCGTTTTTGTTTTGATTGAAAGAAATCCAACTTTCTTTGTTTTTAGTTTCAATAAGTATGAGTTACTTTATGCATATAAGGCGACGAGCTCGGCGACCGAGCCCTGAGGCACGCCAGCTTCAAGTTTACACCAGTAAGAATTAACACCACCAATTATGACCCTCTGTTGTCTATTTAATAGATAGCTACCAAACTAATCCAATAAATTACCCTGAACTCTAAAAGAGGTAAGCTTATCCAGAAGACCACGGTGCCAAACCTTGTCGTTCAGAAATATCAAATGGATTAAAAAAACTGCTTGCAAATTACTAGATTGTTCTTCTTTTACAGATGATAGAAGTCGATTGCTTAGCTTACCTTGATTTAGCTTGAGACAGTCGCTTTTTGTTTTTGTTTTTTTCTAGAAAGTAACTATAAATTGAAAGAGACAAACAAAAGGCAATGAAGTGCGTTTATTTTGGACCAATCTTAGTATTTTTATTGCTATCATTTACAGCTTCAAATGCTATATAAAATCCGTTTCACTACTCCTAAGGCTGAGCTCGGCCTGTGGCACTCTGCACTTCAAAACCCGACTAACAAGTTGCGTCCGCTTTTAATGCTGTCAATCACAATTATGTCGAAAACAAACAGACAGTACAACTCAAAGTGGATCGGAATCCACCAGTCACAGCATATAAAAGGTTTCTTTGTTGCAATTTACTTCTTTGTTTTCAGTTTAAGACGTCCGTTTCTTTGATTGACAGCAGTATAGCGTGCGTAGCTGACGGTTTCGTTGGGGTTTGGGGGCCCGCGGCAAAGCCATGCACGAGAAGACGAAAATGAGAGGCGAATTCGCCGCTCGTTTCCGTCTTCTCATCGTTTTCGGCGCAGACCACTTTACCCCCTACGAAACCAGCTACTCAGGCTAACAGCAGTGAGAAAGGAAATGTTCATCAAGTCTTGAACTTCAAAGACTCGTGCCTTGGTGTTACAAATGCGCAGGAAATACCAAGATTGAAACGTTGACTAATGCATGTAATGAAGAGTTTTTGTGTGCAGATATATTGATACAACCTTCTGTTAAGGCTAGAGATATCGTTGTTGTTCCTTACAATTGCTGGTGTCAATCTTGCGAGAAACAACAAGTCTAAAACCTTATAAAGGTGTGACAATGTGTTTGTTTTGTTTTTGTTTTTTTAATTGAAGTTTAATTAATTAAATTATTAATTGACGCTTAAAAATGCGCATGGTTCTCCACAATTTTTTTTCTTTTTTGATTTCCAATTATACGGCAGCCCTAGGCCTTAATTACTAAGATCTGCTTTTCTCGAATACTCATAAACTGCACAAAAATACCTTTGAAGGATAAAAAATAAGCAAAATAGGCAAAAAACACCTCGAGCACCTTAGGCATGCGTAGTAACAAAGGAGGTTTACAATATTACACTTTTTGGACCACGTCACACGGGGCAATGCTTTTCTTCTTCTTCTTCTTTCTTTTTCATAAAAACAGAACATCTAAGGTATGAAAATGCAAAATAACAAACAATGCAATATAGAACAAGGCTGATTCCACGGTCAGGAAAATATATTTTCCCAATATTTGGAAAGGCATGGCCTTTCTTCTTCAGGAGACTTATGAAATACCCTGAGAAGAACGGACCGCCCCTTTCGAAATATTAGAATAATTAGTATTTCCCTAACCGTGGAATTAGCCTTGCTCTGGTTTTTTTTTTTTTTTTTTTTTTTTTTTTTGCATTAAATGTTCTACAAATTGTTGCTAATTAGATCCTTTACTACAGGATCCTTCCAGTACTTTTTATTTTGTAGCGGTGGTCCTTCCAAACACAGCTACTAGGTTTTACGATAACAAACCCTCGTGCAAAAAATAAGAAGTCACACGTATTTTTACATCTTGGATGCTTCATATTGCTCCTTCTTTTGAAAGCATCTGAAAGGTAAAAGGCAAAATTTTCCAATTGATACTCAGTATGAAATACACATCCAACTTACGTTTGATTAATCTCTACATAGATAACATTTGGTTAATTGCAATAGTTAGATGGTAGTTAACGGTGGTGAATGGATTACACCCAAGCAACACTGGGAACCAAAGAGGATAGTCCTGACAGGGCTCACACTTAATTGTGCTTATCGAGTATCATTGTTTGCGCCCAGGAAGGATCCTTGTTTTTCATCCTTAGCGATGGAATAGCCCTGGAATACACTATAACTGTGATAGCACTGAAAATGTCATTTACCCCGAGCTGGGTAACCCCTGTGTACACCAGCCCCCTCCTCTCAGGAAGGGATTCGAACCCATGACCACTGCGATACCGGTGCAGTGCTATACCAACTGAGCTATCAAGTCAACTGGGAAGCTGGTCATATACCTTTGTAGGGTATTTGTAGGGTATATATCTTTATTTATATTAACCCTCGGATTTTAGAGTAGCTTATGCAGCTTATATCTCCGAGCATTAACCCACCCAACCATGAGAACATCATAAACAGAAAGACCAGACCACAACACATGAAACTACGTCCCCTACTCTTTGCGAACTTAATTCAAATTGCAATCCATTCCGACCCAGCCTATCTAAGGCCAGAAACACTGAGACATGGCAGTTTTAGTACACTGGTTTGGTACTTTAGAACAAAAATGGACCTTTTGTTTTTAGGTTTCTGTCAGTACCAAAACGTCCCCGAGTTTTTGAAATGACACCAAATCCTGTGACCCTTCTCCTTTAAGCTCCGGCCGAGGGGTGACCAGTGTATAACGTGCGAATTTACCATGAATGTGCACACATGCAACATATGTTGTATACGCGCCTTCGAAAACACACAAATCCGAAAAATCAATTTTTTTTCCAGTGCTACGTAGTTTCATAATCCATTTGCCAACCCGAGTATCTACAGTGGACTACGTTCTTGTTCGTAAGGTGAAAGCAGTTAGGCACCTATTGTTTTTATATAAACAACATCCATGGATGTTTGGTCCTTCGCGCCGTGGGAATACAAGTCCGCTGATACATAAGGTAGAGCAGGGGTATAAGCCACCCTCGTACAGGGCGCGCGAAAATCGTGAGCGAGTTGATTGTCGAAAAGCAGTTTTTTTTGAAAATGTCCAAGCAAGCAAAGGTTTCCTACTATTTTCATCACCGCGGGGAATTATTACTTTACACTATCATTATTAGTCACTCGTTTGCTTCAGTTCCCTGCGAAAATGTCTGAAATCGTTTTCGCCTTCGGGAGAGCTGAGGCCCATTAGTCGGAGCAGCTTGAGGATCAATGTTTCCTTCAATAATTGTAGTCCGCGCAAGTTGAATTAACTCGGTAAATTTTATACCTGTTCGTTTGTCAATACATACACTGAATTCCGTTAAAAAGCCTAAGTATCTCTATAAGTCTGCTACCAAATTATGCTGGATTTCAGTTTTTGTCATTAGGTTGGTGTCATATTTTGTGAAAATAAGCAATGCGTACAGATAAATAGCCATGTCACGGTAGAACACGCCGGAAAAGGGAAATCCAAGTCTCAAACTGAATCAAAACCATAACCTTCCCGATACCGGATGGAAAACTCTACTTTTGACCCATGGTAGAACCAAGTGGTGGCAAGGTAGTTTAGTTGAGCTTATGCAAAGTATGAACATGGATAACATACCTTGTAAGCACAAACTGTACTTTATTTATTAAGAAAATGTCGGACATTCGAAAGCCCATTTTACACTGAGTTGTGTGTTTAGTAACTGGTCTGGCATACAATTCATGGCAAGGTAAGGGTGACTGTACGGAGGGCTGAGTGACTATATGGAGGGTTAGGGTTACGGTTAGGGTTATGTGGGTGACTAAATGGTACCTTACCATGAATTACTTGCCGCTGGTCTTTGAATGGAAGCGAGCATGGAGTGGACTTGGTGTTTTGATACAAAACTCACTGCTTTTGACTAAATGAAAACTGAATAGCATAACAAGCTAATCTTACAACTGGAGAATGGGCTATTGCAAGGTTGTTAGTAGAATCGATACCTCAAAGTAACAGTGATCAGTTTGCACAAAGTAACTTATTTCAAACAACAGTAAAAATGGTTAAAATCAAGATTGTGCATATGTACCTCGAACCCGGGTCATAAGTTTCAATATCTACTTGTGATATCTAGTACACCAACAAGGGTCTAGCTGGCAAAAATGGCAGTCTTTAACCATATATAATAACACAAAAACTAACCATTTGAAATAACTGCTTAGGTAGGCCTATTAATAGTGTATAGATTAGTGCTTAACCCTAAAACGCTGTTCTCTGCCTTAATTGAGCTCAATTCTCTTATAGTTCTCTGCCTAAAAAGTTGGCTTTTTTTCTCGTCTACGTCAGAACTATGAGGTGTCCAACCTTGGTTTGGAGTATCCATGCTAGCAACAACCCTACTGGTTTTCAATCCGCCTATAACAGCATTGAGAAGAATACTTACTCTGGCCAACACGCTGCATCCGTCAGCCATGGCAATGTAGGGGTACAATTGACCATTAGCCGTCTTCAGAGTCAAGGGCTTATCGTCGTTTTTTTCCACATCTATCTTTCTACCGTTCATAGTGAACAGAAATGAGTACTCGCCATTTTCCTGTCCAATCAGTGTACAGCGAATAAGATCACCTCGACGAGCCATAACAAGGCCTGTACAAGGCAAAATGATGGTTTTTTTTTTTTCAATTAGTGAGAAGTTGAACAATAATGCATAGGCAATGTAAATAAAGTTAAGAGATTAACGCAATTATTCGTAACAGGTAAGTAAATAGTAAAGAGGTATGTGAAGATCTTCTAAGGGTCAGTCTCGCCAAAATGTTAGACTTTTGCTCATCTCCACGTTATATATACAAATGCTACAAAATATATTGAACTATCTCAGTTAAAAAGATCTTGAAGAGCAAAATAAAACAAATAGTTTAGGGTTTAAGTGCGGAATTGCAGTTTTCCTCGTCTCGACTCGTAGCTCAGTCGATAGAGCAACGGAGGCTCAAATCTGTAGGTCGTGCATGGGTTTGATTCCTGTCAAGGTCAGGGATTTTTTTGTTGCCTCGTGCGATCTCCCATTTCCTTACTAGGGCTAACGCTTAGTGGGAATTTCATGGGTTCACTTTAGCACTTTAACATACACTGCAGAGTTAATTCTCTGATCCATTGTTTTATTAGTAGCCGCTACACAAGAGGTATGGTCTACGCCAGGAGAGGAAAAGGGGGTGGGTACTCAGGTATATGAAGTACGGGGAGGTGAGAAGACATCTTTTTTTGGCTTTGAAAATTTACCAATTGGGGACTTTATTGAGGTTGCCCTTAGGGCATCCCCAGATTGCTGTTTAAGTCCTATTGATCGACGTCTCTAGGTCACGGTGCTCAATCCCTAAATTTGAGAACTATAAAGAAAGCAGTTTTTGTACACGCCTGCCAGGTGCACGCAATTATCGTGAACGAATGAAACGTTAACTTTTATATCGCAACATTACAAAAAATCTCTTAATAAGTAGATATTCCAACGTTATTGCAATCAGCCTTTCTCGGGGAAATCAATTATAGGGATCAATTGTTGAACCAAATATCGGTGCGTTTGAACAGGTCGTTCAACATTGTTGAAAACCTAAAAAAATGTTGAAAGCTTGTTGAAAGTGTGTTAAATCAAATTTAAATTGGTTTAAACTTTCATACAACATCGCTTCAACATTTCTTTTGTTTTTGAAAATGTTGAATGGCGTTGAAATCCTTTAAACATCCCGTTCTTCCAACATTTGCCCAACATCCATTCAACTTTTGTTGAACGAATGTTGGGCAAATGTTGAAACCGTTTTTAAAAACAGGCTGGCCTTTAGGCGATTTGATGGTAGGGGTTCGGGTTCCTGAACAGTCCTTCTTGGATGCCCTATAGCTTGATTGCACGAAACGTCGTGGCGGCCATGTTGGTGGTTAGGCACAATAAATTTTTCTCCCCTGGGAGTTAACTTCCATTTTTATGCATGCTATGTGAGCAAATTTACTTTTGTTTTGGCACCAACATGGCGACAATGCAATCAACCTGTATGAGTTTGTGGGCTATTCTTCTCACGTGCACGTGGCAAATTTTGTTGGCAAACAAACGTTGTCGCTGTTGTTGTTGTTGTTGTTGTTGTTGTTGTTGTTGTTTTCAGTCTTCGTGTGGCTATTATATTTATATTTTAACAATTCACTGTCATGGCAGAGCAGTAAAAAGATAAGTATCCCTAGTACATTGTTCGATTTTTCTTTTCTTTAATGTTCGTTTTGTTGTTCTCATATAATCGCTACGATCGTTACGATCGCTATGATCGCTGCAAAATGCGACCAGCGATCCCAGCGATGATAACAATCGTAACGATTGCTTTGATTCTCATATGATCGCTACGATCGCTAAAATGTTTCTGAAGTTAAATTTTTGTGTTGAATTATGGGATACAAAGTCCAATGTTGTAATGACTTATGGGATATTTCCAGTCGCTACGATCGCAGAAACCAATTCCCATATGGTCGTTTTGATCGCTATGATCGCGACGATCGCGCAACACAAATCGCTACGACCATTAAGATAGCTTAATGATCGCCGTACAGAGTGATTCTCATATATCGCTGGGATCGCTGGTCGCATTTTGCAGCAGCGATCGTAACGATCGTAGCTATTATATGAGAACCACCCTTAAAAGAGAGCGAGCCAGGCTACCGCAATGGGCAGACATATAAGCCACACTACCTGCTTCTGATTAGAAACTATTAAATTAAAGACGGTCCCTACTTGTGTTACTGTTCATACGTTCTGTACATCCCGAGGCACTCGGGTTTCCTGTGGGTGGTACTTACTAATACAGGGATATTTTTGCGCTGTTTAAAACTATGGCAGAAGCAGAACTTAGCAAGTGCTCTTTGTATCCAAAAAGAAAATTGGGAGGAACCATACATTTTTCAGAGATGATAAAGCTTTAATTAAAAAAAAAAACACCAGAAGTTGATTTGTAGTTTACTGCTTTTTAGAACAATTGTTGCTCAATTATCTCTATAAAACGCGCGGTTACCCCCAGTTTTCGTTTTGGATTTCAATAGCCCTTGCTAAGATCTACTTGCACATAGTCATACACCGCGCAAAGTACTTCGGTATTAGTAGGCACCGTCCTAAGAGTCGTGACGTGATTGTTTTTATCTAATGAGTTTTTCTGAATTGGCTTTGTTCTCTAATTGTATTTAAAATAATACGTTTGTAAACTTGGTGTGTGTAGACAATGTCATGAAAAAATGGTTATTTTTTCTATACCATGAGTATCTTTCGGGTATTCGACTGAATTGTGCCAGATTTTCCCATCACCAGTCTGGTATCCCAACGAGTTGTCACCCCATCCAGGCATATGAGTATCACTATAATTTGCATTCACCACTCCTATTCCAAGCTGTTCCTTCTTTCCAGTATCAAAAATGACAACCTGAAAAGAAAACGTTGACATGTGTTAAACAAGGGCGCAGTTAAGGCGTTCTGTTGCTGTTGTAGTTGTAGTTGGTAGTAATTCCTTCTACTGTATTTGTAATTGATGTTGTTGTTTCTGTTGCTGTTGCCGTTGCGTTTGCCGTTAATATAGTTCCTGTTGTTACAGTCGTACTTTTTCCTGTTTAGTTGTTACTTGTTTCTGTTTGTTTTTCTTTCCCTTTCTGTTGTTGTTGTTTCCAGTGTTGTTGCTGTTCTTGATATAGCTGCTGCTGTGGTGTTGCCATTGATGGCGCTGACACAATTATTACTTGTGTTTCTGCAGTTGTACTTTTTTACTGTTGCTGTTGTAGTTGTATTCTGTTCTCGTTGATGTTTTTCTTGCTGCTGTTGCGCTAGCTTTTCTTCACATTTAAATCAGAATTTCCTAGGCGATTTTTCTCTTTCGATTAGATATTCACCAAGATGAATACTGGGTTCCCTAAGCGTTATACTTGTTGCGTGCTGTTGTAGCTTCAGTTTTGCTCTCAGTTTTACGTTTCTTTTGCTGTTGTTGTTGTTGTTAGTATAGTTGCTGTTGTTGTTGTGAAAGTTACTGTTTCTGTCAAGTAATTGCCTCTGTTGGACGGAATTTTTGTCCGATCTTTATCAGGCTCGGTAAATTTCCTGATATACGGGTGCATCCGAGCTGGTTTTTGTACTTCTATAGTCCAGTACTTAGAGAGATTTGAAACTCTACAGGCAACACATGTACAGGATATGTTCACACCAGTGTTAGGAGGGGGGGGAGGGAATTCTGCCTGCGAAGACTTTGAACGTTTATAGAGTTTTTAACATTTGCTCAAACGGCATGAAATGTTGTGACATTTTCAAAACTTTATGTGGGACTGAACAATTTGGTAGGATAGGTTCACTGAATTTGAAGATTCCTGTTTTTAACGTACAAAGCAATCAACTTTCTACCAGTTAATCTCATGTTTGTAAATCATTTTCGGTTTTTTTTTTCTTTTAAAATTGATAACTTTTTGGTAATGTTTGGCGATTTTCTGAGGATCTGGAGTAAAGCAGGAATACAAGACCGTCAGCTATTTCTAAACGGAGACATAATTTCCCTCGACATATGATGTTATCTGTTCCCGTTGCGGACCTCAAAGGAAACATCTTTGGGTCTACTACCTATATCCGCCGAGTCCCATTGTGATACCTTTTATACTTGTGCTGTTATGGGGTGCGGAGGGGAGAGGGGGACAGATCTTCCTTGGTCTACTGGATAGGATTTAGCTCTGTCATAATTGTCATTTGAAATTCGTCGCCTGTGACAGAGGACCTACTGTTACTTACTTCAAAGTAGGGAGCTTGAGGAGAAAAGGGTGTTTTATGTCTTGCTCCAAAGAAGGACTTTTCTCCTGGATTAGAGTCTGTACAGGACGCAAAAAAATTATAGGTTAAATTAAAGCCGCCAAAAGTAATTGAGTTTTATTCTTTGATTTTTCTAATTTCAATTAAAAATTAAAAATCTGGCGTAATCAACACAATACACAGTGCACGTGTAGTTCCTCGCTTCTGCTATAGTTCTTAAAGAGGGAGATATGTCCCGAAATGCACCTAACAATGACTTGGATACTTCATATAAGACAGACCTTTTTGACATTGTCATATGACTTCATGATTGAAAGAATTATTTGTGTTTTCCTTCGGATGTCTATCATACAGTTCTTGCATCTCATTAGCATGCATTTCTTGACATATCTCTCTCCTTCAGAACGATAGACAAAAAGGTCTGTCATATAACCCAAATTCAATGTTAGGTACTTTTCTGGACTTAAGTGGAAGGAGGTTTAGGGTTTTTCACTCAAAGGAAATATTCACATTCAGTTACATACTCATATTCAGTAGCGGTTATGGTGCTGGAGATGGTGAGAGCCATAGGGGTGAATGGTGGCTGTGGTGGTGGTGACAGTGAAAGTGGCAGTAATGGTGAAAATATTGGTATTGGCGTTGAAAATGTGGGTGGCGATGGTGATAGTGATTTTGATAGTAACGGTGTTGATGACGGCGATGGTGATGGTCATGGTGATAATGGAGGCGATGGTAAAGGCATTCAGGGTATTGGTGATGGTGGTCGTGGTGATAATGGTGATGGTGTTAGTGATGGCGATGGTAACAGTGATGGAGATGTTGATAGTGATTGATGGCTTTTAAGGTGATGGTGTTTATGTTGATGTTGGTGATAAAATTGGTTGATGGGATGGTGTTGGTGATAGCAATGATAATCGTAGTGATTAGAATTGTGATGGTCATGGTGGTATGTCTTGGCGTTGGTAATGGCCCTGGTGACGGTGATGGTTGTCGCGGTGATGATGGTTACGGTATTGATGTCGGTGAGAGTGAACAGATCGCGATGATGATGGTGATGATGATGATGATGATGATGATGGTAATCGTGATTGTGATAGTAACGTCGATCATAATGATGATGATGGTGATTATGATGGTGACGGTGACAGTGACAGTGACGATGATGATGCTAATGTTGACTGTGTTGGGGTTGGTAATGGTGATGCTGATGCTGGTATTTATAATGGTGCTGATGGTGGTGGCATTAAAGAGTATCATAAATACGTACATTATGACCATCCAGGCGAGTGTTGTCCTGAGAATGACTACTTGAAGTGACACTGACTGACGTTTCGAGTCATGATCATCATCAAGCGTCAAGTAAATTTTGGAATGTCAGTAGATGGTATAAATGTCTTTTCTTATTGACCTGTAAGTAAGTAAGTTTTATTAACTTGAACCAGACGCCACTGAGACGTTGCCAACTTTACAAATGACTTATTGAAACATCAACAAAACTAACAAATAGACAAACCGACTTACTTTAATAACAATAAACTAATGAAGGTTTTGACTAACAAAAAACGGAGCGAAACGTACCAATCACTCTTCACAGCCAATACCTTCACGGCTTAACTGACAATACGTTAACCAATCGGGTCAATATCCAGAGGCATTTATACTATCTTCTCACATTCCACAATTTACCAGTTTACTTGACTCTAATGATGGCTTCCGCAATGGTTTTCAAAAAGTCAGTCAATGTCACTTCAAACAGTCCTTCTCAGGACTACACTCAAGAGGATTATCATAATAAACGTACCTAGGATATGACTTCTGGATTCAAACTATTTACAGTTTTGTGAATGAGTATAATGGTATACGTAGTGGTCGTGGAGATGATGGTGCAACGACAGGAATACAAATGGATAAACGTTACACAATAATCTTGTCAAATCTGGACCTGTGTTCTCAACATTGACGTTTGGGCAGCAGGAACCTCGAAATTTAGTATAGCATTTCGAAGATCATAGATTTTGCCGATAGGGCAAGGCCATAAAAAATATTCTATACAGCATCACTAATAGCCTTTTGTTGAATACGCATTCCAGTTAAGGACAGCCAATCCAGTAGTATGTTTGATAAACCCGTCACACTGTGAGCGGCTCAATTACAAAATCTCTGAAGCATTTTGGGTAGAGTGTCACTAATGCTTTCCCAGGAGAGACAAAATAAAATATAATAGGGCTCAATCTGTAAAGCCTGGTTTTCACTAGCGACGCAAGCATAGGCGCAAGCACAAGCAAAAGCAAGGAGCTTTATGTCAGGTGAAAACGACCGCGACGCAAGCACAAGCACAAGAAAAGGAAAAATTTTTATCCTTGAGCTTGTCCTTGCATATGCTTGCCTTGAGGCCATTTTCACAGTGAAATAAGTATTCTTATGCTTGCGTCTTTGCAGGCTTAAACGGTCGTCTAGAGTTGGTGAGAATGACATTTGCCAAAGAACACTGATGTTACACACAACTTTTTAAGTTAGGTTGTCAACTTGCCCTGCCCATGTAAGCCTACGTTGCTCTCTAATGAATAATATTTAAGATTTCAATACGTCCAGCGACAATTATTAGCGGTAAGTTATGTCATCTTAACACATGCCCAAGGTACGTGCTCATAAGCCTTTCGATATCCTGTATTTGATCATGAGGACCTGAGGCCGTTACGCCAGTGCTATCTGCATAAAGTTTCTTAGGATGAGACTCCAAAAAGTGAGGCAAATCATTAATGTAAGATTATGCATTGTGGTACTCTACAATATGTATCCAATAAATCAGAGAAAGCCCAATTAACCTTGAGTTGCTGTTTCCAGTACTATGGTGGTGATGTGGAAGTTTTGGTGATGGATGTCATGGTGATGATGCTGGTGGTGGTGGTGGTGGTGGTAGTGATGATGATAATGGTGATGGTGTGGTAACGATGGTGATGGCGATGATTTTGGGAATACCGAGTGATGACCAAGATCACAGTGTTGGTAATCACAATGATGATACTGATAAAAATGAAATCCTAGATAATGACAATGATGACGATGATGATGATGATGATGATGGACAGAAGAACGGTGCTATTTTATCATTCTTAATCTCTACATTGTTTTTAACACCTAGGAAAGAAATTCCATACCTTCGCACGTTAAAAGCAGACCTTCAACTCGTATGTTCTGGGACTGAGGCAATTTCCACGCCTTGGATACAAAACAAGTCAGCAGCATTAATTATTACACCACAGAAATCTGTCATTTTGCAAGATGAGGTTTACCTTGTAAACACTAACGCTGAGTCGTAATCATAGGTAAAAGGGATCACTCCAGCTTTGTGAAGTTTTAGAGCACATGAATACCCATTGAATCACTTCAAATCCAAAGCGTGTATTGAAAACCTTTTATGCTAAACTTTTTTTTTTTAATCATTCGGAATTCAGAAATGGTATAACATAAGACTTGATTTATTTAAGTGTTAACTTAGATTCGATTTGGTATAATTTTGGTACAATTTTAAACTTAAGTTTATAACTATTTTGAGCTTATATGGGGTCTTTGATTCAATAAATTGTGTCAGTTCGTTCTCGTTCACGATTTCAAATTGAAATTTTAAAATTAACAAGCCTATATTCAATATTAGTGTTACACTCTTTTCTTTCATTCCTCTTCCATCGTGCTTTACTAAATCAGGGACCGACCATCTCCTCAAACATTGTTCCCTACCAAGAAACGGCAGCTATAAGCCTTTCAGTCTGTTTCAAAAGAATTGTCTCTATAGCGTGACTTAGCTTCTTTGATGCCCACACAAATTAACTCAATGAAAAAACTGTAGAAAGGATCTTTTTAGCTTTAATTTAAAGCTATCGAAGGACATTGACCTACGAACAACCATTGCCAGTGAGTACCTCTTGGCCACAATTGTTTCCTGGGTGTCCAAATGTTGTCCTGAGAATCTGACACGTTATTTGACGGCTTTTCTCCGCCTCGTGCAGCACAGGATCTAAAGAAATATATCATAGATATTATTTAAGGTGGCTTACCGAACACAGGTTTTAAACAGTACATGTCTAAGTGCTCAAAATTGGTAAAGAGTAAATTCAAACTAAGGACGTTATTTTGCTAGTTAAGCTGAGCTGGTGCCACTTCCTTGGCAACATGACTTTTTTATGAACCAGCATTTAAAAAATATAAATGAGTGTTGATTATTTCCAGAAAATTATGTCTCACTCCAAATTTCCTCCTTCATTTAATTTGTCTTTAACAAACTGTACCATGAATTTGCATTTGTAAATATATATGTCGGTACACAGGGACGTAAGTCAAGGGAACGCAATTCTTGAAGGTCCTTTCTTGCGTGAAATACCATTTTTTGTAAAAAGAAAACCTAGTCACAGGGACGAAATATATTTTCAAATTGGTGAAATAAGCAGCACTTTTCTTTTTCTATTTGTTTTTTATCAGTCTTGGATGATTTCCACTGAACTCAGTACGTTGTAAGCGTCCTCCGTCTCCGTGATCAGAGTAGTTCTTAATTTTCTATTCCTTGCACCTTGCACTTCTTATCCCAATACCCATTTTAAACAAGTTGTAATAGCTTTCCGGTAAAAAGACTCGGCTTCCTGATATCTAAAATCCACTGTACCGAAAAAGGTCGCGACAGGTACATTTACCTGTAGTTCTTAGCGTAAAACGCTTATAAAAACGCAAAGAAAATTCTAAAAACTTCATTCAAACTTAGCGCACATATATGGCTTTCTATGTGCCTATTGGCTGTGTTAGGTTTGCAAGGAATTGTGGTAAAATGTTCAGCCGCCATCTTCTTCCATTCGGTGGATTGTGGATGTCACATCGTTTTCAGTGCTGAGTGTCTTGTTTGCAGAGATGTGCAGCAAAAATCAAAAGAAGATATACATTAACCTTATCTCGACCGGGCCTTTTTCTTGGTCTTCTGGAGCTGGAGGGTGGGGGATACCCCCTCCTCCATAACCTCGCTGTATAAAAGCTATAGAAATGAGACTTGTAAGAGGGACAGTACGTCCAAAGATGTTTTGAGGTCCGCAACGAGAAGTTGTGACGTCACATGACGTTGTAATGACATCATGATTGTCGTGATTGCGGCCATCTTGGATTTCTGGATTTCTCCAAAACTTCAGAAAAGCGCAGAAGTTGAGCAAACAGTAATCAGAACCACTAAAGGAACACTAATATGGGTTTAAAACTTAAAATTTAGAGAAAGAAAAGTAATTTTCTTAATTTTTCTTGAAATAGGGATTCCATTTTCTGAAAAAACCAGCCTGTCAAAGATGGGTTCTCATGGCAACATCAAAGTCAATGAACGTAAACCGATGACATAAAATTGTTTCGAGTTAAATTTCCTGAAACTTCCTGACGTTTTAGGGCATTTACTCAAATGTTAAAAAAAGTATTCAGGCTCAAAGTCGCCGCGGGTAAAATACCCACCCCCCCCCCCTCCCCCAACCCCTGGTCTAGATATGATTAACTTACCAATCCGTTCCATATTTTTGGGATTTTAAACTTCCATGTATTCTTATTATTATTTTAATATATATGATCTGCTCAGTAAAACAGTAAAATATAAGTATGAACTTACCTGGCGCAGGAAATAAATTTGTATATTTCTCGAGGTACTTATTCTCAAGGTTTTCAAAAAATAGTTCGCCTGTGTTCCTTCCTGGAAAAAATGGAAAAGTTTTTTCCTTGAGTGAAACAGATTTGGAACGCTCATCAGACGCGTAAAACTGATTTTCCTCTGGCTCACGAGAACAGAAGCTTCCTTTACACTTTTTATCTATTTTTCTCGGCAGATACTCCTAGAACTGGTTCACAGTTTTGAGATAACACAAGCCCAATTAAAAAACAAGAACCCTGTATAAGAAGCCTTCAATGTCGCCAAATGTTGAGTCCATAGTGTACAACATGTGAGCTGCAATATGCGGTGTAGTGGGATATTGCTCAAGATCGACCTTCCGATCTTCGAAAACATCAACTTGCTGAAGGTAGCCCTCCATATCTTTGATTCTCATTTTGTTGAATGCCACTTAACTTGCCAAAGAAAAACTGGACAAAAATCTTCCTCCGCAGAAATCACAAACTAACCTTAGTGACCACTCGAAATTCTTGAAGCGCCTTCCAATAATGTTTTGAGAAGGAGCAGTCAAACATCCCATAACAGTGGTGAGTATAATCCTTTCGCATCGCTTTTATGCAAAACTTTTTGTGTCATGTAAATATTAT
The DNA here is from genome assembly GCF_977016875.1 of Pavona decussata. Lineage (NCBI taxonomy): Eukaryota > Metazoa > Cnidaria > Anthozoa > Scleractinia > Agariciidae > Pavona > Pavona decussata. Next base: position 1,465,157 of record NW_028145468.1, read on the forward strand.
GTCAAACACAAGGAAGAGTGTTCCACCTGATTTTGTCTAATTTTTTAACCAACTCTGTGATGTTTGGAAATCTTTTGAATGCCTAGTCACTCTGGTTCACACTAGTATTAAAAAATGGCGCAACCCCAGGGTCACACGTGCATGTGCAATTCTGCCCAGCTCTTGAGCCTGTCCTTGTGCTCATTTCAGAGCAGTTAAAACTTATTGAATTAAACAGAAGCTAACCTGAAATAAGGAAAAACACAAACATAGAAAAAAAAGCTTATAAGCAACAGCTAACGCTTGTGCCTGTACTTATCAAACACATGCGCGATTTTTCTCGTGCACGTTTGCTCTTGCAATTCTTGTCATCCTTGTACTTATCGCACAAACGTAAACCAGCCTTAATGGAAACGTATGAATCGGAATACCTGGCGTTGAACATGCAATTTCTTACACTGTTCGGTCAGCCGCAAGATATTAACCCGTCATGAAGTTCGGCTTGTTAAATCTCGCCACGGCAAGTAAGTTTTGTTTGCAAAATAGAACTTGACCACAATTAGTTTTTATCTCGATGTAGAGTCAAGATCTTTGGCGTCAGTTAAGTTTCACAACTCTCCAGAAGGAAAGTAAGAAAACACTTGGTCAAATTCTGTAATCGTGCACCTTGTCATGATTTATATATTAATTTTTATGTATTTCTTCATTTATTTGAACGAATGCAAATGGCATGCCTTCTGCCGATTATCTCGTGGGTTAACAAATAAAGTGGGAAAATAGCGCGCGTCGCCCTCCCTTCACACCTTCCCAATTGTCCCAGGTTGTAACTGATGAGATGCAAAATCAACCAAGAGTCTCAAGGGCACTTAAACAGTTTCAATTTGTAAGAATAATTTATGTGTAAAGCATGATGAGGAGAGAAAAGTTGTATAGTTTTTAGCATGGACATAGTAGCCTGCTTCGTCTGTCTGTTTTGTTTAATGGAGCAAACATTCACTAGCTATCTACTTGAACGAAACGTAAAATCAAACATTATGCAAACTTCACATTCACGTTATGGAAATATCAATAGAATTACTGAATTATTACCACTTTCGTTTTCTTCTTCACGACTTGGTGTAACCAGGCACCAATACAGCAGCTCGCCGATATTGTAGAATATGTTAAGAGGTACCGGTATTGGATCATAAGCGTAGTATGTCTGAGTTGTAATCGCTCTTTGGAATGACCACTCCGTAAACGAGTTGTCCTTAAAAGAATGAAAGATATATCTGGAGTTACATTAACTAGAAATACGTGACTCGCAAAACCTCGCGAAGCTAGGGGTAGGTGTACAATTGATTTGTAGTGAAGATAGTACCAACGGCAGCTAGAAAATGCCAATGGTCTCGTTTTTTATTACAGCGATGGAGAGAATACTGCCTCTCCCGCAGTGTCACCTTTGAACAGCTGCACCCTGGTGAAATTGGTTTGACCACACCCACGCTGTGTGATGTCATTCCCATAGACTATGAGAGTGATACACTGTAGTTAACAGCACGCTAGGGATGCAGCGTTAGAAATGTGAAGGAAAGCGGGGGGGGGGGGGGGTGTGGCAAATCATGGAAAAAAATCGTGGAAAACCAACATTTAGGCAAAAAGAGTCCTGCGTTGGAAAGGAAGTACGAAAAAGTATTGCACCCTGCTGTTTGTGGAAAACTGACATATTTTTCCAGAAAGCTCCCCCCCCCCCCCCCCCTCACAATTGTAATGGTGCATCCCTTACCAGAAGGTTCTATAAATTGGATTGATCTCCTTATTCTTCACGGATTTGAGAAGTAGTCACTCAATAGAGTGTAAGCATTTAACAGAGCAAAATAATAGATATTATGGTATCTATTATTTGGTATTGTTTGGTATGGCGCAACGGTGTCCCTTTCCCACCAATCCTTTCACTCACAGAAGTGAGCCGCATTATTTTAAATGCTCGCTATAATTTCAGTACACTGTCAAGCATACAGGTAATAAGAATTAAGAAAATTAAAAGAATAAGGGGATAGTGTTTTGCTATGAAACCAAAATCTCAGGAATAAAATTACTTAGGAGAATTAGCTGTCATATGTTGGTAGTGAAAGGGTTGGTAAAAGTGTACAATGTTGCAAATGATATTTAACAGAGAGCTCTCAGAAGGTGGTACATCTAACCATAGCTTATGGTTTTGCTCTCCAACCCTACAAACACCCCCCCCCCCCTCCCCATACTCATCAATAAGTACAACATTTGTTATAGTTGGGTTTGTAAAAGTGTACAATATTTTGCAAATGATATTTAACAGAGAGCTCTCAGAAGATGGTACATGTAACTGTAGCTTATCTTTTTGCTCTCCAAACCCACTAACCCCCCCCCCCCCCCCCCATTCCTTCCATGCTAATCAATAAGTACAAGATTTGTTATAGTTGCAACTGCTTTATTTGCTTAAACAAAATATGTACATTGCAGTTGATTTGAAGTAGACAACTTTAGTTGGCAGTATGGGAAGTGATTGTAATTGAAGGGGTGCCTGGAAAAAAGCACTAAGTGACTTCTGATAAATTGCTAAATTTTCCTTTCAAATTTCCTAGCATTAGCTTGTGAAACAAAAGGAGAATTTCACCCTACATCAAAAGTCACTACGGGCCTTATTTTGCACACCCCTTCAATTATAACGGTGATGTAATTTTCTCTTTGTTATGAGTGCTCAGTGAATAGTTGTGAGGCAAGACTGAGGGAAAATTGACTGGATAAAAAATTACAATTTTTTTGGTAAAAGAAGTCCATTCCTGTGAGTCTCACCTCATGACTATTCAGTAGTGAAGTTGTTTTTACTGTCGCCTGGATATATAATTTCAAAAAAGTAGTAAATTACAAAAGTTATGTTTTGCCATTGAACAGCAATTTTGTTGTCACTTACCTTGCAGAAGAGGTTAGATTGTTAAGATTTCTCTTTATTCTACATCCATACTGGCAACACTAGCTGAGCTAAAATCTATGAAATAAATTTTATGCTGAAATGAACTCTTCAAAAATGCACTTTTCTTGTAATCACTCACCTTAAGAAGGAAAAAAATATGTAGCATTTAGATACTTGCTACATGAGATTTGAAGATGAAGCTTCATTTGTGAAATATGGGTGGTTGTTGATTGAGCAAATTAATGGCGGTTCTGATGTTGACGTGCGGTGACATCAGCCAGTTGTTGTAATCGTTCCTCTTCTCTTAGCCGTTGTTGTAATTGCTTGCTTTTAGCTATCACCTGGAGTCTTTGAAAGGACAATGGCTGTAGAACTACATTATCTAAAGAGCGTACTCTAGAGAGTGCAACAAAACTACATCCTGCAGCTCTTTCTGCTTTTCCTAGGTCAATAACCGCTGTAGATAATGTTTGGCCTAGCGACTTGTGAATGGTCATTGCATAGCTTAAACGAAGTGGCAGTTGCTGTCTTGACAATCGTTGGCCTTCAGTTTCCCATTCAAATAGGTGTGGGGGTATGGGGACGATCTGAGGGTGTGTGTGCAGGAAAGGTGGTCCTGTGTAGTGCTGAAAATCCACCAGTGCTGCAATAGGCAAACAGGGGGGAGGGCGCTCAGGATGGAAGATGAGGTCATGTACAACACCTGATGCACTATTACACAGTCCAACTTCCTGCCAAAGGTTACATGTAAGCATTACAGCTGCTCCTCTTGCGAGGAATATCACAGCCTCAAGACCTCCAGCATCATCTGATGTGGCGGCCTTTGCATTTCTGCCTGAATGAACAGCAGAGATGCGAGCAACTGGCGTTGCTAGTTTGCTAAGTTTCTCATAATTGTAGTTTGCTACACTTGCTTTGTCGAAAAATAACCGTGGGGCATCTGTGAAGTCGTCCATGTTGATGTGCTGTGGTGTACGTTCGCAAAGTTGTTGCCAGTCGCATTGCGTGCTCTGGCCATTTCGCATACGCATAAGAAGTTCTCGGAAAACTTCAGCCTGTGGATTATTTCCTGCCTGTCTAATGTTTTGCCTTAGCATCACAACCGTTTCAAAAAGAGTATATATTGAAAAACCATGTTGACCTAGAATTGAACAGGGCGATGTGGCATAAATAGGCTTGTCTCCAACAGGTGGCAATTGTGCGAAATCTCCAAGCAAGATCACTGAAATTCCTCCAAGTGGTTCATTAAGCTTACCTGTAGCCTGGCGCAGACGCTTATCGACCCAAGCCAATGTCCTCTGTCCGAGCATAGACATCTCATCAGTTATAAGGTAACGCTTGCCAGTGAAGCGAAGTTGTAGTCGTTGTAGTGCTTGTCCTTGCAAGTCAGAATTGTTGTGGTTACGCACTGGCAGCTGCAACGCAGAGTGTAATGTGCAGCCCTGAATGTTGTATCCAGCAATTCCAGTAGTCCCTGTCAGCTTACACTTATCTCCTAGAATCATCATTAATGCATTGATTAAAAATGACTTGCCAGATCCTGCTGTTCCTGTAATTATCATACGAAGAGGCTCATTCGGCGCCTCACTGTTGAGAGCTTCATGATGCATAGCCACTATGTTGTAAGCAAGGCGCTGATCTACATTAAGTTGTTCTGGATTAACAGGCTGGTGCTGTCTCCTGTGTACAACAGTTGGGTCTTCGTGTGCTTCATTTCTCCTTTTTGTGATCCAATTTGCAGAGTCACGAACTAAACCAGGAGGCATTGTCCTACCTGCTGTCGTCCAGTCAAAGTGGAAGTTTTGCTGAGTGGGGTTTTCTTGTGAGACACTTTGGTCATATTGTTGATTTAAGCGACACAGGAGCATCCTCTCTTCAGGTTCTTCTTCTTGCTGTGGCTCGTCATCTTCGTCATCATCCTCGTCTTGTTCTTCCTCAGTGTAACGTTGAGCTTGTTGTTGCTCTTGCGCCAACATGGGAATGTAATCTGCAGCATTGTCCATTGTAAGAAATGCATGGTAACATTGTATGTGAATGTCATCTGAGTCTTCAAGTCCATTCCAAGCAGTATTAACTTCACCAGACCATGGTTTGTATTTAATCAGCTGATATCTACAGTACTTTCCATAGTTCTGTCCGGATGGATTAGGGGAAAAATTGGGAAATGTTCGAATGATTACTTCTTGTTTACGACGTTTGAGCTCTCCTTTCGAGACATAGTAAGCTGAAGCAAATTGAACCAAGTTGAGATCAAGAATATTTGGGGTCTGTTCTTGCCAGTTAGCTCGAACAGAATAAGCATCAAGTACTGAAGGGTCTAATGCTTCATCGCCTTGATTGTCATTTTCATCTTGCCCTGTCCGAACTCTTCTACTACCATCTAATGACACACAGAGAAACGAGAATGTGGATGAGTACAATGGTTTTCCAAGAAGCAGGTGAGCTGTTTCTTGTGATCCTATGTCACGCTCTCCAACAACTTGGATCATTGCACTTCGCAATGCAGTTGTTGCCATGTCTGTGTCATGAAGCTTGTTTACACAGAGACTCAGGATTTCGGTGGCTGACTGGGATCTTGGTTCACCTTTAGTAGCATACTTAGCCATGTAGCGAATGCATTGGTCAGTATCAACAATGGCTTGAAGATCAACATTGGCTCTCCAGTGTTGTAGCATTACGCGGTTGTGGGAGTTAATACGACTGTCATTGCGTTTGGTAGTTAGGGTTACTTTAACTCGAGCTTGGGTTACTTCTTCAACTGTCAGTTCCTGGTCATCGCTGCCTGCTTTTCTGATCAGGTGGAAGTTAAGGGGTGTTTCTTCTTGACAGTCCTTTGGGAAATTGAAACGGCATGCTGGTTCCTGTCCGGGTTTCTTCCGAAGGCAGTATGCTGTACTGCATTTTGTGTGGCGTTCAACTGAATTGACAAGGGCTTGGTAGTCATCATTGAAATTTTGCACGTTTTGAATTAGTGAAGATGATGGATGTGGGGAAGGGACAACCCAGTTTTCCTGGGGAATGGCCTCATTAATTGTGGTTACTAACCAGTCTGCATATTTGATAACAGTTGTTGTTGCTTGATGTCCTGCTTCAATTTGGGGTTGAAAGTCAGCTGCCATCTGCTCATAGGTTGGTTGTTGTATTTGCAGTTGCAGAATCTGCTCTAGTTTCCACCCTTGAACAGCTGTGTTTACGGGGTTGCAAAGGCCTGGATCATTTGTAAGCTTTGCACAGCCATGTGCGTGTATACTGCCTCGCGCCTGCCACTCGAAACGATGCCACTTCCATTCTGTATGCAATACTCGATCTAGCCAAACATTAGAAAATTCATCCAGTCTTGAAACAAAGTAAGAATCTGTCAAGTGTGGATTGTCTATTACAGCTTTAATGCGAATTGAAGGTGTGGCATTGTTTGGCTCCTGTAGTAGTCGGTGTAAATCTGGCCAGTAGTTGTCAGCTGCACTGAAAGTGAAGAAAAAGGTGGGAGCCCCTTTTTGTGCAATGAGAGCTTTCAGTTCCTGGTAGCGTTGATACCAGTACTGCTTTGTTCCTTGAATCTTGGCAACGTAACGTTGAAGGCGATTCATGAGCTGGTTGGCTGACATCTGTCCTACCATTTGACGAAGTTCCTCGATTGTTAAATTGGCGTCTTCTGGATTTTGCGTGAGATAGATGCGAGCTTGGGACAACAGTTGATGGCGTTGTTTCATGTTGAGTGCCCAATAAGGAAATCGAGGGTGTGATGCAAAGCGCCAGGAAAAGGTTCCTGCTGTCGAACAGTCTACATACTTAATGAGGTGTTTGAAGCCTTCTATTAAAGAAACTTCTCGAAGGCGTGTTTTCTTCGTGGGATCTCCTTTTCCATAAGGGAAAAGAGTTGGAAATGCCATAGTAGCCAAACCCTCTGTACGAAATTCATTGATAGGATCACCATCATTGGATGGCCAGTCTAACGGATCTTCTCCATTGATTAAAGCCCTTATGGCATCCTGTTCTGACTGTTGAGAATTTGAGGAAGTGGGAGGAAGGAATGACTGTGCTGAGAATGTTCGTCATCATCATTGTTCTGAGATGTGTCTTCTTCGGCAGTGTGTTCCTGTGCATTTGGCTGTGGATCCTCAGCTGTAGGGAGATCTGACGGAACTCCATCAATGGGTAAACAGTGGAGAGCTTCATAGTCAATTTGAATGTCAGCATAAAAGGGATTGTTATCCTTCAGCCATGTGATTGCCTCAAGAACCTTCTGTCTTCTAACTCTACAATCTCTGTGTGTGTTGTCAGCTCCATGTTTTCGAATTATCAGGTAAGGTAGTTGTGCAACATTAGGAGGAAGTCTAGAGAGAAAACCCTGAATGTTTTGGGGAAGATTTAAAACATGTCCCTTATAACCCCTTTGTCCTCCATGTTTCCTATAAACACACATAATTGGGCAAGCTCTTGCGATAAGCATCTCCTCAATGTCAGTTAAGCCTTGTAATGCTGTTGGTAAACAATCCGGATCCATGTCATTTTCCTGGGAGAATAATTTGGGGTTTCCCTTATCACGCTTACATCTTAGGCATTCAAAAGTCTGAAGTGTTAAACCAGTGTTTGTTGGCCAAGCTTCCTTACAGGTTACACATTGTCGGTGTTCTAATTTGTTCATTGCACGGTGGAAATTTGCCATCTCAGATTGAACCCATTGTTGTTCATGTAAAGGCTGTTCTGCATTTCTCCACCCGTTGGAAAGATAGCTGTCGCGATTATTTTGATCTTCTACATGTTCTAGCCTCTCGGTCTCTCTGTACATAGCAGCATTTTGTTGAAGCAATTGGAGTCTGTTTTGTCGTTCTTCATTCGTTTCAACTTCTATTCTACGAGCACTGTTGTCACGAGCGATTTGTAATCTTTCATGTCTTTGTTGTTCACTTTCTGCTTGTATTCGTATGGACTGGTTTGTGCGAAGCGTTTGTAATCGCAATTCTCGTTGCTGTTCAGTCTCATTAATTCGTCGTTGTTCCTCGTTTGTCCGATGCGTTTGTAATCGCAATTCTCGTTGCTGTTCAGTCTCATTAATTCGTCGTTGTTGCTCGTTTGTCCGAAGCGTTTGTAATCGCAAATCTCGTTGCTGTTCAGTCTCATTAATCAGTCGTTGTGTCTGGTTTGTCCGAAGCGTTTGTAATCGTAAATCTCGTTGCTGTTCAGTCTCATTAATCCGTCGTTGTGTCTGGTTTGTCCGAACAGTTTGTAATCGTAAATATCGTTCCTGTTCGGTCTCATTAATCAGTCGTTGTGCCTGGTTACTTCGAAGTCGATGTAATCGAAGCTCACGTTCAACGGAGGTTTCGTTATTGAAGCGAGCACGAGTTAAATCTAACCTAAATTGCCTATCTTCTAAAGTTTCTAATTCACGCCTACCTTGGTTGTACTGCCTGTGATACTCCAATCTGCGGTTCCTCTGCTCCTCTGTTTCTTCCTGACGGCGGTGTCTTTGCTGAGCCAAGCGATGTTGTCTTTGCTCTGTGGTTTCCTGATGTCTCCTTCTTCTTCGCTGCTCGCGCTGATTCTGAAGTCGCCTTTCTCGTTGTTCAGGAGTTTCGTTGTTAAATCTCCCTCGGCGAATATGTCTTGTCCCTTGTGCTTGCTCCTGTCGTTCATTTGCATCACAATTTGGTCGTGTTTCACCAATAGTAAACACTTTTCACTCCTCGATGAATTACACGTTCGGCCCTCAATGAATAAACATGAGAGTGCGCCATTGTGACGCAGCGGTTTTCTTTTATAGAGTGACCAGTCCTAGCCGCTTTGACCGGTTGAAAGCGGTTCTGTTGCATAGCAACTACGAATTGCGTATGACGCCAACAAGTCTGACAACTTTCCCTGACGTCATTCATACTTTGTTTGCGCACTGTTGACAGGCAACAGTACGGACATCTTTAAAGATATAAACATATATAGACACATATAAATATATTTTCCGCTCGAATTCGCGCGGCTTAGCTCCCGAGCGCGGGCCTTCGGCCCGACAAATTTATTAACCTCGCTACGCTCGGGCCTTCGGCCCTCGCTTCGCGAGGAATTACCCATTACAATTATCCATTGAAGAGTAAAGGCTACTAAGATGGCCACCTTATCGTCTCCAGCTTACTGTACCCAGACTTGTTATTAACGATAAGACAACGCAGTTCGCCAATTAAGATGACACTTCTCAAAAGAGGAGGTATTTACCGTTATCAAATATCAGTTCATTAAAAAAATAATAAACAAAATATTTCATTCACATTCGACTTATTCTGCAACAAATTGCCCAGTAAATGAAGTTATTGTACATTAAACAATCAGGAATGTTTTTGTGCTCTCTGATTGGCTACTCAAACTCTGAATAGTACCTACTGTTCACCTTACAACCACCGCTTTCCTCGATTTCGCGGGCGTCTTTAGCCAATATTTTAGAAATAAGGTGACTACTTGGGAATGTGCTATACACAGGTTTGGTATGCACTAAACCAATAGGCGAGTTTCGTATTCCCGGACGTCCTGGGTCGAGCTTATGCAGGTGAAAATGGCAGGGAAGATAGAGATGCTAGAGCCATCAAAATTTGGCTCCATGGTTAAAGGAAAGTCATGGAACGTATCTTTCTCCAATTTGTTTACATTTTCACCCGCAATAGTCTCGCTTTCGTTCACTCGGCTGAGGACGTCCGGGAATACGAACTCGCCTATTATGTATATACGATGCACTACAGTATAGATAAACTGAATATGAAAGACTAAATTCTGTACCGATTATTACGGGGGAGAGGGGTATAGGGGAGTTGTGAGAGTCAAATGCCATTATTTACATCTGTTATGGATAATCCTTATGTAATAATTTTTTGTGTTGATAATTTTGGACGCCAAATCAAGATCACGTTATTTTAATTGAGTCAATGCTTGAAAGTGGTTGATTTTCTTTTACGTCATTGATTCGATCTATCTTTAGGATGAGTGCACTCATTATTAGTCTAGTATACTATAAGTTTCACTGCATGATTAACAATGACTGTTAATGATTGTTGTTGAGTCTTGTAAAATTCTAATAGAATTCTCTAATTCCTCTTGCTGATGTGATTTAATATCACCTTAAAAGTTGACCGTGTGTTGCGGCTACTGATATTGAATGCTGATAGAACTGAAGACTACAGTTGCCTAGACTTCGACTTAAGGACGATGCCGCAGCTAGTAGCTAGCTATTGGAATCCAAAAAAAAAAAAACAAATTGCGAGAATCATAATATTTATGCAGTTTTCCGAGATCACTTACCCCCAAATTGAAGCTTTTAAAATATCTCTGAAAAATGCTTGGTTATTCCCATTCTCTTTTTGGAATTCAATAGCCCTTGCTAAGATCTTCCTCCCGTTAAGTCAGAAACCGCACAAGAATTATACCTTTGAATAAGGTTTAGGAGGCACTAGGAAAGCCGAGTTTCGCAGACCATCCTGATATGCGCAGAACGTATGCGCAGGAACTAATGTCGGCACCTCCCTAACATGGCCTGGTTTGACGGGCTACCTCCCACGAGTCTATTGGGGTTTAAAAATATACCGTAATATTTAAACCATGATCGATTTAGTTCCTTACCTGAGTTCTTCGGAAAGCATCAGCTAGCAAAGCTATCAGCATATTGATGAGAAGAATCCCTCCAATGACAAGGAAAAAAGCAAAGAAGAGAAGGGCAAATACTTCTGTTGTAGTATCCACAAATTTAAAACGATCAAATTCGTTTGAGTGTCCCAGAATCGACCAACCCAGCTCTCTGAAAAACGCCCACCACCTGTTCGATGACGGGTACGGAGGTATAGAATGAGGAAACAGGTGTTAAAGGACAGTATCACCTATTTTTAGTGTAACTTTGAATAGAGTAAAAACGTATTTGTATCGATGGGAACATTAAAATAATGGTTCAATTATGTTAAAAATAACCCTACTAGGGCACAGAAACTAGTATCAATCATTTTTGTCTGCAGACAAGGATGGAAACGGATTGCAACCTGAAATAGTTGTCCAATTCTTTCAAGTTAACGTTCCCGCTGGGAATTTTAGAGAAAAAAAAATCTGAAAAAGTTATTCTTGTTTGTTCTTCCCAGGAGAAATCATTTCATACTTCCCTTCCGCTGCTCTAAGAGCGATTTCACGTTAAAAACCTGGTTCTTTGTCAAATATTTGAGCTGTTTTAGCCAACACACAGCAAAATCTCCATGAAAGTGCCTTTTTTAAGTGCACAGAAAAAAGCTGTGATTTGAACCATTGTATCTAGTTATATTGAAGGACGACGCATTTGTTTCAGCCCAGAAAACGGACATAGTATAAAGACAGGCGCAAGACGCATTATCCGTCTGGACGAACTATCTTCTGTTGTTCGTCAGTCTTGAACGGCATCAACGGAAAAAAGTTCGTCCAGACGCATAATGCGTCTTGTGTCCGTCTTTATACTACAGACAAATAACCGGACGAACAACAAATGTTTTGCCAAGTTCGTCCAGACAGGATAATACGTCGTCTAGTATAAAAACGGCCAGTTCTTTGTGTTTCAAGACCGGACGTTACGATCATTTGCAACAATGAAAATGCGTTGATTACGATTGAAAAGCAAAGTAAGGGCAATGTTCCGCCTTTGAAAATACAACTTGGACTTAATGCCCCTAGTTATTTATTATTATTATTATTATTATTATTATTATTATTATTATTATTATTATTATTATTACTATTATTATAATTATTATTATTATTATTATTATTATTATTATTATTTCAGTAACACATTAAATCTATCAAGTTTACAAGCCGAATGTACTTACGTATGTATGCCTTTTTCACCCATTTCTTTGGCGTGAAGTGATTTTTCAGCAATGTAGAATTTTGTCAAAGTAATGGAGAAAGCCGCTAAAATCACTAAGCACTGCAGCAAAACTTTAAGACCGTCCTTCAGAATTCTAAAAAACGCGATTTGAATTATTCCAAAGACTTTCGTTTGTTCCATTGGGTGACCAGTAGCTCTGATCGTGAGCAACAAAGCATTGAATCCATACATGCAACCAGCGATTGACAGTGCCCGGTTGTTCGCCTCTGATTCAGGAGTGACCATGGTGACTACCCTCACTTGAAATATCACCAAGTAAACTAGTAAACTTGAGAAGTCTAGGAAGTTCCAGCAGTCACTAAAATAATAAAAAAAAGAATCGTAATGTAAGTTCATTCCCGGAAGAAGCCAGGTCGTGTTTGATGAAATATTGGAAAATATACGGTACTGCCAGTTGGGATTTTCCAAAATGTTTCTGTTCTGTTAAAGATACTTGTTTGATTACACGGCCCCACGAGTTTCTAGATAAATTTCAATCTAACGTGTATAAATAAATTTACTTTACTTTTTTACTGTATATAACCTCAGCTCTACAGTCAGCCTAATTCCTCAATCTAAGTATCAATCTTTATTTATATATGATAACCAATTTTAAGTTAATTACACTGGACCGCAAGTATAGCAAAGGCTAATTTGAGGGCGGATAGTGAAAGAGAAAAAGAATATGCAATATATTGAAGAGACATAGCACACAAGAAAAACTGAAGCAGTATAATATAAGATCATCAAAAGTAATTACATTTTATAAAATAAATAAATAAATAAATAAATAAGTTAATAAATAAATAACTAAATATATAAATAACTAAATAAATAAATAACTAACTAAATAAATACATGCATATACACCGAATTTCGGCCCGAAGTCTTGACAGTTCAAAAAAGACCGGGGGCAACATTCTCCCAGAACGGTCCCGAGCAAGCTTGGTTAATACGATATTTCAAAAACTCATTAACAATTCATTAGCCCATTGACCTATCAAATGGTCGATAAAACATCACGTGCAGTGGTTTTAAAACCAGATAAAACCTCCTCCTTATTAGTATGCGGTGTTTAATGTTTTTCTCGTATGCTAATTTCCAACGTTCACAAAAGTGTTAAAAACTCTCTTGACACTCGCTTTTCCAGGAATCTTTTTGAAGAAGTTCAAAAAACTCGCAGCAAGTGATTCATCGGGTCTAAAGCCACTCGGCAGCGCCTAGTGGTTTTAAATCCCGATAAAACACTGCTGCTCGATCGTGTTTTTAACATTTACTTTTTCATTTAGTCAAAAGGGGGGGGGGGGGAGATATAAAGAAGAAACAATGACCCGATACTGATTGAGGACTACCAGCTGTTTCTAAGGGAAAACGAGATTTTTAAACCAAACGTTATGGAATATTAGCCATAACAGTGCAGAAATCAGTTTGAACCATTCAGATTAATGTTTAGTACAAAAAAAAAAAAAAAATCTGCCAAGCGTAACAGGCACCGTCAAGAAAGCCAACTTCCCATTTTCATTCAACTCACTTCTTTCGAAAGTAAACTGAAGCTGTGGATCTACGAAAATCTTTCAACGAGAAAAGATGGAGGTTAACAAATTGACTGAAGAAACGCTTTGTGGTCCTTAACACTTGAAAAATTAACGTCTGTAATGAACGGCTCGTCTGGCATGTCGAAACTCAAGTAAATGGCATAGTCGGCGTTTCGAGGTTGATCGGTGGGAACATTGCATCCACCAAACACGTGAGGTCGAGTCTGGTGGCCTAAATAGAACAGGTTTAAGAACAAGTTTAACCGGCTTTGTCATGAACTGGAATGGAAAACGATGAAAAATTAGCACCAACGGAGACGGCCTCAAGGGCGTTTGGGCTTGAGGAGTAATTGACCTAAAAAGCTGACGGAGGTCACAATAACCTTCTGAATTTTAAAAACGGAAGGAACCCTGACAGAATCATAATTTAGATCGCTTGAGCTTCCGGTTATGGACGCATTTCTGCTGCTTAGTACATCGGACATCTGGCGTCGTTGGCCCAAAGAAATTGATTTCTACGCATTTTATTGCTCATTTTAGTGTTCTTCTTCAGGTTTTGATTACTTTTCGGTCAAGTTTGGAGGCTGTAGTTTTGTCTTATTTTTATTTCATATTTTTCCTCTGTTTCGTTATTTGCCTAGCTGTACTGTTTTGTTGATTCTCGTGCGTGTGTTTACTGTTTCTTTTTCAGTGAATCGTAGAGTATACTGCTCTGGTAGAAGTAAATGTACTAAAGTTGCGTTCAAATCGTACGGAGTTTTCAATTTCAGTGGCTTTCTGAAGTTGTTGGAAAATCCAGAAAACTAAGATGGCCGTCGTTTAAAAACCATGACCTAATTTTTAGGTCAAATTAAATCATTACTTCTCGATACGGACTTGAAAGCAACATCCCATGGATGTGCTATTTACCCTCTAAATTTCATTGTCATAGCACTGAGACTCGAGGAGTTATGGACAGGCGAATTGTTCGTTGACACCTGTCACTGGTGCAACACTAGAAAGGACTACCTATAAACCAGGCCACTCCGGGTAGTAGTTGACGGATGGGAAACTGCTTACGATAAAAGGGGTCATGCCACAATTATGCATGCAAGTCGCACCTGGATGTTTGCAGTGAGATGAAGAGTAAACTATAGTCAACACAAATTAACTAGGCTTTAAGCTCAGACTGCTAAGCTGCTTTTACCATTTTAAAAAGAGCAACGTTGTGCGGACTGAAATTGGCTACAACTGAACTGTAACTTCGTAGGAAGAAACTATGACGAGCCAAGAGAGTATCTGCGCATGGCGCCTAAAGCAAGGAAAGTTCACTTTCCTTATCTGGTATCCCCGTGCAAGGAGTATCCTAAATTGTTGGACGTATTCTAGTTTTTGGACAGGAAGATGATAACTTTTAGACCACATGAAAACACTAAGGGGAGTGGTCAAAGGAACTACACTCGTACAAGACCCACCAAAGCAGAACATAAATGATGGCCTCTGACTGCACCCCCTTCCTCTGAGAGAAAAGCACGCAATAAAAGTATTTGTTGATCTGATACTCTACTTCAGCACACTATAGAAAGAAATCAAACTATAAAACTTCCACCTCACAAATTTTGGTGGATTGGTCACTGTTGTGGAACTAACATAAAGCCCTTACCTAAAGTATGTGGCTCTTTGTTGCCGAATCTGCTTTTGCTCTACCAGGAAGCGGCCAATGAAAAAAATGAAGACGGTCCACTCTAATCCATTCATTTCTTTGGTTGTTGGTTCCAAACAGAGGACAAAGTGTAGAGCACAAAGGAACAAGTAGCTCATTGTGTCACGAATAAACTTGTAGCGAGGAGACTCCAAGTAGTCCAAATATATTGCATAAGGAGGATCTGCCACGGAATAAAGAGCGAAGAGATGTGTTTCGCACTGGTGTCCAATACATCGAATTACAGAATACAAATTTCATTAAAACTCCCCAAAAAGAGCTTTTCGGTGTTAATCATCTAAAATACATTAGTATGTCTACTAGCGTTCTATCACGTAGGCTGTCCTCTTATTGGCTATGCTACTCACTATCTATTCTGTTGTACATAGTGAGTAGAGACCGAGTAGAGTGAGTAAGTAGCCTAACGGTAGGTGTGCGGTTTTCAACAAAATGGTGGCCGCTTCTTCGCGTTTTCGAAGTGTCTGTAAAGAGGATTTTGGAATCATTACAAGTCGAGGCGATTCCAGAGAAGACAAAAATTGCGACGAAATATGGAATGAAGATTTTATTACGGTAAGAAAAGGAGTCGAAACAAGAATTAAAAGATTTTATTCTTCAGTTACAACTTTTAAAATTAGTCGACAATCTATAATTTTGAAAACATCCAAAGTTGTGTTTCACCGACCCATTTTTTTTTTAACTTGGCTTCTAAAGGGTAGTTTTAAGCCAGTGTACCTTTGATTGTCATCTCACAATAAAAAAAGCTCGGCTCCTCGTTTCAGTTTCGAGCGAATGACGGTTTCAATCTAAAATCTTGAATGAAATGCAAAGGCGCGCACACAAAAGCCAATATAATAATAAACCGTGAACCTGTTTTGTTGTTTAGTTTCGGAGGACTAGTAGATTTATACTAAAACAATTAGATTATTCGTTCTCGACTTCAAGGCGTAATAGTTGATTCGGGCTTCGCCCTCATCAACTATCACGCGATAGAAATCTCGAGCTCATAATCTAGTTGTTAAAAATAAAATACGAAAAAAAAAATTTCAATAGGATTATGATAAGATAAAATAAGATAGAATACGATGAAAATTACAATAAGTTAACAAATACTACTGAGAAGTTAAAAATTCACTTAAGAGTTTCTTTCTTAATTTTCTTTTGAAAAAAGGAACGGATTCACATAACTTAATAGTATTATCTAAATTATTCCAAAACGAAACTGTTCGATGTAAAAAAGTCCTTTTTTTCCTGTAGCGCTCTTAAAATACGGTATGTTTGGAAGGTGGGTGTAATATACCTGTCATCATCCCTGTCAATCAACTTTACCGGCTATGACGTCACTAGACATGCTGTATTAAGTTGTGTTGCAACTAATCAATAAAGACACTTCTTTAAACACTCAATCCTGTTCGTTTAGTCTTAAGTTCATTACATGGTGTCAGAAGTGCTTAAACCTTTACATGGCCATTAACATATCCTGGGCAGCTCGACCTCTCCGACGAAAATCTCCGCGATTCATACCGCAAGTTTGAGGAACATTGGGACTTGTTCGAAAAGACAGAGCTTCGAACACGCTCCAACGAAGAAAAATGCGCCTACTTGTTACTTTGTGTTGGGGATAAAGGAAGAGAAATATACAAAACGTTGCAGCTACCCCTGAGACAGAAATTGATGCTAACAACCGAAGCGTGTGGAAAAGAACCACGGATGAATTAAAAACGGCCTTCAAAAGTTATTGCCAGCCGAGAAAGAATCTCACATTCGAACGACACAAGTTCAATACCAGAGTGCAGCAAGAAGGTGAAACGATCGACCAATATGTAACAGTCCTACGAACACTAGCGGCAACGTGCGAGTTTAGCGATCTAAGAGACGGACTTACTCGCGATAGAATAGCCTGTGGTATCCGCAATGAAACACTCCGAGAACGCCTACTAAGAATAGCAGACCTTAGTCTAGACAAAGCCATCGACATCTGCATGGCATCAGAACAATCAAAATAACAACTAAAGTCACTCTCTGATGGCAAGAATGCAAACATCGATCATCTGAGAAACAATAGAAGCAGCCAGAAGAGCTGGAAGACTCACACAAGAAATATAAACCCTTAAAGAACGTCACCTAACAGGAAAGTATGTGGAAATTGTGGAGGACAACACGCAAGAGGAGCCTGCCCAGCACATGTTAAACAATGTTCTAAATTTTCCAAGTGCGGACATTTCGCTCATGTCTGTAGATCGCAACAATTACAACAACAACCCCCCAATTCAGGAAACCAACCACGTCGCCCCAAAACAGGTCCACAAAGTCGACCTATACGGCAGTGAAGAAATCGACGACTACTCCGATCACAGGATTGACCACCTTACTGTCGACACAGTAAGCACAAGCAGCGAAGAGTATGCAACGTTCACCATATACAGTAAAGCACTCAGACTTAAGCTAGACTTAGGGGCGGGAGCGAACGTCATTGGCAGAAAAGATTTTTACAGTGTCGTACCCAAAAGACAGAGACAGTCGAAGTTAAGGCTCTCAACTACCAAGCTCACAGCGCACGGTGGACATGACATCCCAGTAATTGGCAAGTGTACACTCAAGTGTCAAGTAGACAAAAAGGCTGAAATCTTGGAGTTTCAAGTTGTGGAGAATGGAAAATCCGTACTTGGATGTACTGATTCCAAAAAACTACAGCTCATCACCTTTACTGTAAACGACAAACAGCAAGATGCAGAGGACAGTGTGATGGGAATGACAACAGCGGAGATTCACGAGAAATATGCAGATTGTTTCGAAGGCCTGGGACGCATCTCAGAACCCTATCACATCAAGATCAACAAAGATGCCGAACCTGACATCCATCCACCGCGAAAAATTCCGACAGCCTTAATCGACAGAGTCAAAGATGAGCTAGACGAATAGAATCTAAAGGAGTCATAAAGAAAGTTAAGGAACCGACGGCATGGGTAAACTCGATGGTGATCAACGAGAAGAAATCTGGAAAGCTAAGGATTTGCATTGATCCACGTGACCTCAACAAAGCTGTAAGGATAGAATACTATCAACTGCCCACTCAAGAGGAAATTACGGGGAGACTCGCAGGCGCCAAATATTTCAGCCATCTCGATGCAACCTCTGGGTTTTGGCAAATGCCTCTTGATGAAGAAAGTTCTTTTCTCCCTACTTTCCATACACCATTTGGACGATCATGATACAGATTTATCGTTTTTCCGTTCGGTTTCAACTTCGCGCAAAAAGTGTTCCACAGAACACTTAGTGAACAATTCGCCGACATCGAAGGATGCGAAACTGACATTAGTGACATTTTAGTCTGGGGTAAAACAATTGAAGAGCGTGATCAAAATCTTCAGAAAACATTAGAACGTGTCAGTGTTTAAAATCCATCTGTTTACCAAAAAGAAATTTGGTTTACGCTCATACATTCCAGCAATAAAGCGCAGCCAAACGCTGCACATCTCTCAATCTGAAGCTAAGTTAGTCCCCCTGAAAGGAGCAACATGATCTTGTTACCTTTAACAACAATGAGGATGACAGTACACCGGTGTTCTCCAAAGTCGTTGCTTACAAGACAGGTGTACGAACCCTGGTGTGATGCTTGTGCACTTTCAATCTCAAGCTCAGATGAATCATTCAGTGTTTTTACAATGATGCCCCTCCCGGTGCTAGAATTCAGTGTCCTTCCATCTTTATACCAAGTCGTGCACAAACTGGGTTTCCCGGATATCTTGCACTCGAATTTGACAGAGTCACCAACACGGACTCTCTGTGGCTCTGGCTTGGCTGGATCTAGGGGGTAGTAAAAAAAGAAAATTTTTCTGTCTCAATAATACGATTGTCCAAATTCTTTAATCTTCGACTGTATAGGTAATGAGCTCTACTTGTCGCCAGGAAGATTCAGGTCTATATTTTACAATATTTCTTATCGTCATGGTACTCACGAACACCAGTACCGAGAACCGCACTAGTAGGCAGAGAACTGAGTGAATGGAGCTCCAGTTGGGCCAGCATTTGAAATTTAGCACCGATCGTAAGTGTTAAGAGTTTTAAAGCACTGATTTTAAAAGGTTAGCTTTTATGTGATAGGTAAATTCTCGGCAGCTAACCCGGGTTGGTGTAGGGGTTATGGATAGAAGATATGAGGGAATCGACTCCGCTTCGAGGCGTACACTATTATGGTATTTTTCTTCAGGTTACTCTTAAGGCCCAGTTCAAACGCCGAACTTTTCATGCGCCGAACTTAATACCTTGAATTAAGTAAATGAAACGTTCGGCGTCTTAATCAGTTAAGAACGACTGCTTCAGTTTAGAACGACTCAACCGTTCTTCCCCCCCTGGCTCAGCCGGAACGTCTTTGATTCAGACGTCGAACTTTTTATGAACCGAACCTAATGCACAAATTATGCTTACACTTTACCTAAAAACCGCTCACATTTCGATTTTTTTTTTTTTTTTTGCTTCAAATTAAGTTCGGCTCATTTAGTTCGGCGTCTGAACCAAGAGGCGGGATTTTCGTGATTGGGGCCGACCTTATTAATTTGAGTTTAATTCGGCTCATGAAAATTTTGGCGTCTGAACTGGGCCTAGGTTTGATATAAGATTTAATTTAAGTAATTTTAAGTGAAAGACAAAAGCTAGTTTGATGCTGAACATCCAGTCCATGACTGCTTACAAAGAATTATTACTCTGAAAAAGGATATAGCGACGATTATATTAGCCCATGGAAAAGCATTCTTGACCCATTTTTAGGTGAAGTGGATGGTAAATTCACTTTACACTGTGATTTCGACACTCGTAAGCTCCTTAACATTCTGCCGGATTTTTACAAAGAATGTCTAGATGCATGGTCCGAGTTATACGCTACCAGAGTTACTTCGTATAAAGATATTGTAAACCAAATAATATGGAAGAATAAGCAGATTCTCATAAAATAACAAGTCATGTTATATTAAACATTTTGTCGACTATGAAATCGTCGACAGATAGGTGACTTAATTTCCGATAATGGCAGATTTCTTGAAGGTATCAAAATCTCACAAATACCATTTTCCCCCATTAAATATTTCAATTTAATGAGCATCGTTAAATCTATCCCAAACGAGTGGAGACTTGTAATTAAACAAACTCAAAAAAATATCCACTCTCCTTTTGAATGATTTTATTCATATCAAAATAGCCAGCACTGACTTCAAAGTTTAATGATCTATAAGGAATTTGTGCGCAAAAAGCAAACCGTTCCTTCCGCTCAAAAGAAAATAGATCTCAAGCACTCCGGGCGTAATGGTAGAATGGAAAAAATTACTCTCTACCATTTAAAACTACTCTTGACACAAAACTTAGAGGAATTTCAATACAATTTATTAAATAATATTTTTTTCACAAGTGAAAAATTATTTAGATTTAAAGTGATTGAATCGCCTTTGTGTGCCTTTTGTAAAACAGAAATCGAATCCTCTGAACATTTTTTTTTTTTTATTGCAATACGACAAAGGAAGTTTGGCATTTGTTCTCTTCTTGGTTAACTAAAATTTATTTGACAAAAATATCTATAACATTAGAAAAAGTACTGTTAGGAGTCTTTGATGCCACTGAAGACAAAGCTATTCTTAATCATCTCATATTATGAGCTACTGTAAGTTTTATTTATGTAAAATGCAACTGAAAACCCCTCGATTATGAGGCACGCATAATTAGGTTTATGTGAGACAAGAAAGGCGTAGTGTTATCGGTCTCTGGTTGGTGGAGAACAATAGGTCTTCATTTAGGGTTTACATATTATAAAAACTTTCTCTGCGATGCAATATGTATATTTATGTATTTTTTCCAACCTATTAATGCACATTGTCGACGGGTAATGAGTAGAACTGTTCCACAAATCCTATTTGCATAAGTTTAAAGAAAAAGACAATTTTTTTTAAGTTCACAAAACATGTTTCGTCAGAGACTTTTGTCATCTTTAGTTGGTTAATGTACAAAGTGTTGGAAGTTGTTATTTGTATAACATACAAATTACAAAAGTTGAAATATCACCAATTGTAACGTTTCCTACCCTCAAGTTCTTTTCCGTCTTTGTACCAAGTCGTATACGGGCTGGGATCTCCAGATATTACAATAATAAACTCCACTGAATCTCCTTCGCGGGCCCTCTGTGACTTTGGTGGAACTTCAATTTTAGCTGGAGCTAAGACATTTTAATATATTAAAAACAAATTTATCAGTCGCGATATGATTGTGTGTTTTTCTTTGTTCACAGTAAACATCGCCTTGCTGAAAGGAGATTTCATGCTCTTTTTAATTCTTTCGCTTTCTTCACAATTTAATATTAGATACTCTTCAATTAATGTATAGAAACATTTAAAAAGCTTATAAGTCGACTAATCTACGTGCACTAAGGTGTCGGTCTCTTAAACGCGACATCACGGTTCTATTACTAACTTTGTAAGCGATTATGGTGACAAGATTCTAGTATAACCGTCCATTAAGCAGCTCAGTAAACTAGTTCTCCTAGATTTACATTGTAGTGTGTAATACTGAAATACCCTTACTTGGGTGAACGACGTTCTCTCCGTGTCCCTCACCTAAACAGGGCAATACAGCTTCGCTGAATTATAATTCACACTCCACGTGTTCGCCACAGTTTGCAGCCGGATGAGCACGATGAGGCTTGCGAATGGATACACCCATCCATGCGTGCATGGATTCTTGGATGTATGCATTGATGTGCGTGAATGGATGGATGCCATGAACACATGCGTGAATATGTGGATGGGTGCATTGCATGAAGGCCTGTATAGATTTATGGATGGATAAGGGTCCTGCAGGGGTAAAATAGGAACTGGGATTCCCCTTTTTTCCCCTGAGGAAATGGATCTTAACACACTGAGAATGGGGTGTTGGTTACTGCTACCAGAAGAAATAATCTCAAGGTTGGGAAAGGAGAAAATCTCTATCAGCACCCTCTTAGTCTCGTTTGTAATAAAAATTATTTAAAACGTTTATTTTTGTTGACATAAAAACAATGCAGCAGTCTTTCTCTGTTTCAGAATTCAATGGATTCGTTATAACAAGGTCAACTAGAGTCAACAGCACGTCCCGGCGACTGAGCTTGTCAGTTTACTCAAGCAGTTTAAGGCCTGGGTTTGAAGGGTGTTCAGAAATTATGAAATGTCCCCTATATCTTCGGTTTGTCTGCCTAGAACAGGATGAAATTTTCCCTGAATATAAAACTTGATGTTTTCTTTTGCCTTAACGTATAATTCTGATCACGTGACACATCACGTGACCAAAAACTTAAAATTTCGTAAATCGGCGATACGGCGGCGAATTTTCTTTATATGGATAACTGAATTAGTGTTTCCGAAGCAGATTTGAAATATTGAACATTCTACGTTTGTAATGACTGTCCTCAAGTTTTTAAATTGGAGAAATTAACAATCAAAGGTTAAATTGTGTACTAAGAAATGACCTTTGTCCTGACAATTTTTTTCTGGAGAACAAGGACTATCATTCCAAACGTGAAGCGATGGAGATATTTAATTTTTATTAGAAACGCGTTTTTGTTTGATGTTTTCTCTTAAAACCGTCGCCTACCTGTCAAATCTTTGCTTTTTTCACAAAAACGATCACGTAACATGTCACGTGATCTAGAGCACTACTTATTATGCTTCGAAATTTTAATAATGATAAGATCTTTCTATCTGCCAAATTTCAGTTCAGTGCCATTGAATTTGTTAAAGTTATCTCGAATAAACCATTTTTCCTCTTAAAAGGCCTTAAACTGCTTGAGAATTTTCAGGATAGTGATTGATTGCCCAAGCATTTGCAATACAAAAGGTGAATTTAGGAAGGAAGCTTATATCAGCTGTCAAACAAATTCTCATTTATGTTGTTTTATTTTGCGCGTGACAGAAACATGAACGGAAATTACCCGTCCCCAAAACCCGACCCCCTTACAAAGTTGAGAACGTGTACTGAAAATGCTTGTTTCTTAAAGACGAATAGTTGACTTCCTAGTAGCGGAATATAATATAATCTGCTTCAATCATAATTCTCGCGCCCTCAAAGTGATTTTTAAGGTCGCCCAAAGTTTTCCAAAATGAGTTAGCAGGTTTGCTTTCTTTAATTATTTAAAGAATGCCTGAAAGTCATCTTTTTGGGCTAAAAAAATCACTATTTTGAACGATTCGTTCGCCTTCTTCGCTAATATTGTCGACTTCACCCGTGACAGTGTTATGAAGTAAAATGTACAATGGATAGCATGGCTTCTTAGTCAGATCATGCCAAATTAAAACTTAACAGAACAAATTGTAATATTTGTCCCAAGCCCTATCAGTTCCACCATAGTAGCGTAATAGAGGAGCAGGATTGGCGCAGTGGTGAGAGCACTCGCCTCCCACCAATGTGGCCCGGCTTCGATTCCCGGACTGGGCCCAACATGTGGGTTGAGTTTGTTATAGGTTCTTGCCTTGCTTTGAGAGGTTTTTCTCCGGGTACTCCAGTTTTGCCTTCTCCTCAAAAAGTAACATTTCTAAATTCCAATTCGAGCTGGCAAATGTCACCAATGAGTGCTCTGCACTAAATACAAATTGACAATTAAACAAAGTGATTTATTTTTGGAGCTTTTACGATTCTTCCTCACTGGATGTTTCAGCTTCTGATGTTCAAGTTAACAGTTTTTTATTGATCATCTAATGTATCCCAAAAAATATACTAAGCTTTTTCAATTTGACTTACCCTTTACAAGAAAGTGGTTCGATTTTGGCACTGGAAATGGTACTTGGGGCAAATTTTAGGTTGGAAACAAAAAGAGGGTTTTAACCCCACCCCCTTCAGGACCTTATAATGATGGATGGATGGATGGATGGATGGATGGATGGATGGATGGATGGATGGATGGATGGATGGATGGATGGATGGATGGATGGATGGATGGATGAATGAATGGATGGATAAAGATTTTTGGAATATGATTATCATTCCAATATAGCGTTACTTTTGTCAGATTCAATACGACTCCGATTAGTATATGTAATCGCATGAGGCCGAATAGAATTAAGGATTAATTTCCACCCCTATTTCCAAATGCTTCCCAAATTGCACGAGTCAAGCAATAACGAGAGCAATTTGCCAAAACTTTGAAAATACAGGTGAATATTAATCCTTAATTATACGAGGACTCATTGTAATAATACGCGTTTATAAGATAGAGGGCAAAATTTTCTTAAAACCATCGAGGCATATCGTAAAACAGTCAGCCTCGGAGTAAAAACACTCACTTTCCTAACGTACAAAACAGAAAAAAACGAGAAAAGTTGATGGTATATAGAATGATGTAATTAATAAAACCAATATGTTCACGAGTCAATTAATTTGTTCATGTTGTCCTTCAGCAGCATGGTTGATAATATATAAAACTGTTCTATTGAGGCCTTAAACTGCTGTTAAAAGTAAAAACTAAAATCCAAGCTTTCGCCGATCAACGGCATCATCAGGGATGAGAAAATATTCGGCGTGCGCTATATATATATATATATGCAAAGAGAGTGTAGGGGGAAGGGTGAAATGTGTAAAAAATGTGACGTATGTGTGAAAGCTATAGGAATAAACTTTGAGTGGAATTCAAGGTTCTAATGATGGATTGTATAAACACAAGGGACCTAGAAAAGCGTGTGAGAGCAGTCTCTAAAATAAAATATTAAAATAGAAGGTCTGCGAATTCAGTACACTCCTCTCGGGAATTGAGTGTGGGCTTGTATTTTCTAATGTAAAATGCTTCGTAGAGGCGTAGATTAGCTCTTTTGAATTCTACAAAAAGCCAGCCAAGAAACCACTATTTGTCCACTATCAATCAGCCATGCCAACCAAATCCAAACTCAACGTTAACTTCATTCGCAACGAGAGAAAACGCATTGAAGACAGATGCTCCTCAAATATATCTACAAAACAACACCTAAAGTAATTCGATGACATTCTTCGCCTTAACGGTTATCCAGAGAACAGTTTATAACAGACAAAACGCCCACAAAATCTTCAACGAAACCCTCAGCCTGCCGCCACGGAGTAGTCGTACCTTAAGATCCCTTACATTTCTGAACGACTTAATCACAGGATCACTAACATCTTTAGAAAGGAAAACATCCCAGTACGCATTGCCCACAAAAAAAACCCTCAGCCTGCCGGCACGGAGTGGTCGTAGCTTAAGATCCCTTACATTTCTGAACGACTTAATCACAGGATCACTAACATCTTTAGAAAGGAAAACATCCCAGTACGCATTGCCCACAAATCCTACACGCTCAGACAAGCCCTATCCCACACCTCCACGGAGCGCAAATGCACTAGAGACAAATGCCCTATCGCTAACACCGGATTGTGTTTACGAAGAAATGCAGTGTACGTACCAGCTCACGTGCAACAGCTGCGATCAACAATACATTGGTAGCACAACACGCTTCATCCATGACCGCGTAAGAGATGATATCAATAACGATAACTCCTCCGTTAAAAAAAAAACATATCTCTTCCTGCCAGAACAACGACTATAAAGGCATTAATATCAAAATTATTATGAGCGAAAACGATCCCGCTAATCTACGCTTCTGCGAAGCATTTTACATTAGAAAATACAAGCCCACACTCAATTCCCAAAAGGAATGTACTGAATTCGCAGACCTTTTTTTTAATATTTTATTTTAGAGAATGCTCTCATACGCTTTTATAGGTCCTCTGTTTTCATACAATCCAACATTAGAACCTTTCATTCCACTCACAGTTTATTCCTATAGCTTTCACATATACGATACATTTTTTACACATTTCACCTTTCACCCTACACTCTCTTTGCATATATAGATATATAGCGCCCGCGGAATATTTTCTCATCCCCGATGATGCCGTTGTTCGGCGAAGGCTTGGATTTTAGTTTTTACTTTTAAACAACAGTTTAAGGCCTCAATAGAACAGTTTTATATAGTCAATTAATTGATTCACCTGCGCTGTAAAGCTTTCTACCGCTTGAAAATCATAAGGGCACAAATTGATAAAAAAAAGGCAAACGGTGGGTACATAGAAGGAACTTGCGAGCGATTTGTTCCACCGCATTTGACCTGCTCCTTCCTCCCATCAAAAGGACACTGTTATATAGAGACGTGAAAGCACTTGGTCGCCACGAATGATTTCAGTTTTTCAACAAAACAAATTTGATCCAAGTTCTCAGCTTTTAACACGAATGATCTCTTGCGTTTCTTGTGAGACAAAAATTCACGTTTAGTAATTTCCTTTATACCTGAAACACTTGATTTCATAGAATGTTTGGTGTAAACAGCCCTACTTAAAATGTCAAACTCCAACCTGAAAGAACTCGTTGTTGGGCACATAATGAAGAAACCAACTAAATGTAGAAATTGCATACTCAGACTATAACAAGTGAGTAATTTTGCCCTCAGCGAAAGAAAAAAAGAAGAAAAATCTCAGCCTTTAAGAAAATTTGGAAATGTAACATTAATTATCATAAAATTGGGCGAACGTTTGCTTGAGTTATCGACCAGATTTCCAAATACCTCGAAATTGGTTAAAAAAAAATCGGTTGCCCCCAGTTTTTCAATCCAACTCTCGGTGTTTGGAAGTCGGATAAAACACTCTACCTTTGCTTGAATATGCGTCAAAACGTCCTAACATGTTCGTAGCTGTTTGCTGTTTAATTAGTACTCACTTTCTCTGTTTCTTTCTTCCTTTTTTTCTTTCTCCTTCTTCAACCAAAATGACACGGGAAACATGAATGGAGAGAGCAATACCACATCAAAGAAACACAAAATGCCGAACAGTAGTTTTTGCCACCATTTCCATTTTGTCTTGGAAAAATTACGACCATGCCATTTGCGATTCATTTCTTCATGTACCACTGGATGGGTAAAAAACTACAGAGAACAAAAGGGGAGAACAGCGTCTTCATTAAGAATCCACATATAAGAACGATATTTCCATCACAGAATATTAAATAATAAGATGTGTTACAGATCAAAAAGAAGGCCACGACTATTTAATTTTACGAAATTCATTTTACGGAACGCGGCCACAAAACCATTCCTGTAGGCTTAATTTGAAAACAGTCAATTAACAATAACTGGCATTTGCACCCTTTTATATCTTTCTCCTCAAGAATTGTACCTAGTTGTGAGCCAAGTAAAACGGTTTCTTTCTTGTTTTTTGGCAACCTGTGTGAATTAGGTGCGTCACGACTCTTCTCTTCCAATGTTACCTTTTTTTGTTCATTTTCAATGGCGACATTTAGGATATCATCCAGGATATGGTCACCGAACTGCCTACGTCTCTCTTTGTCAGATCTTAGTGGATCAAGTAGGCAGGTCGTGAATTCCGATACGGAGTTTGCCAGTTCACTGAATCTTTTTTCGTCGGGTCCCATCTTCTCCGCCAATTTGCGAAGCTTGAAGTTTACCTGGTAGTTGGACATAATACGCAAAAAATTGAAAATGTAAAATAGTAGCAATTGGTACTAAAGAACCAGAAACTTATCACCTGATTTGCATGCAGTATTTACCTGTTACTCTTTATGTTATAGATCTCCTAAACCAACTACAACAACCTGTTCCAAGTCAAAAGACGCACTTATGTAGACCTCTCGAATAATATCAATGTAGCATGTTCAAGCAGAGGAAAAGAAGAAAAGAAAACAATGACATATTACACAGCACTTTTCTGAGATTTTAGTTTGCATGGTGAAAACAAACTTAGACAAACGTGCCTCCGGGTGTCATAGTATTATTCTTGGAATACGTTCACCATTTCCCCAATGTAAACTTAACATCCTCATCGTCGCCTTGGCACGTTATAAAAAATATTTAAAATAAGCACTTTCTTTAAGTATCAATGTATTTAGCGCAGAGCAGTAATTAGGAACACTTTCCTGATCGAATTGGAATTTAGAAATGTTAATTCTTGAGGACATGGGAAAAACGGATTACCTAGAGAAAAACTTCAGGGTCAGGACGAGAACCAACAACAAATTCTACTGACATAATTATGGCACCGAGCCCAGGAATCGAACCTGGTCCACATTGGTGGAAGGCGATCAGTGCTTTCACCACTGCACCATACCTGCTCTCCTATCTTAGTAACTCTCGATTTGCAAATAAATCGAGCCACAACCTACAGGTTAGAGCAGTCCGTACCTTCATTCCCATCTCCAGTGAATTCGATTTACACTTTTCAAACGCTTGTGGCGTTATGTTTTCCTCAATTTCTTCAAAGCCACCATTGTCAATTATGTCCATTAACTTGTCTTCAAATTCTTTTTTTTCACTTGTTGGCTCTGCAGAATTTAAAGGAAAACATGTCAGGCGAAGTACTGTCCCCAATGTTTAAAACTTTTCCTGCCAAATTAAAATTTCCTCCCGAAAGAGGCTCTTTTGGCAACTGGTATTAAATGAATATTAAGTATAGTAGTGGTGACTGTAGTTCATATATTAGAACAACTGACCGCTTACGAAAATGATACACAGTAGTAACTCACAAATTATCTCATTTCAAGGCAATTTCTAGATAAACGATTTGTAACTTTAATGCCCTGCCCACGCCAGGGAAGGAGCAATCTCCGAGCACGCTAGGACGTCTAGGGTCAGTTATTAAAAGACAGTTTAGACGGTGTTCAACAAATCCACGTTCTAAGCCATTTTCAATTTTGCCAACAATCAAATCTTAACATTCTCTACTGCCGACGGTAACAAGACGGCTTGCACCCCAGACTAGAAAACTATTTATCTACTTAAAATAAACCTCATATAAACAGATTTGAAGGCCAACTGATTGCCCTAAGCCGGGGCCTAAGTTAGACTCTGTTTAAATAACTGGCCCCTAAAGTTTATAACTTTTTAAATCTCCAGATGAAAGCTCTCCAGCTTTGCAACTTTCCTATCATTTATCTAGAAACACTATGGTATACGTTGTGGGGCATTTCATAGATCATAAAAATTGATGCGATCTAAGTGGAAACCATATTTAATAACTCTGTTGTCTTTTAGTAAAATCTATCTTTGTTGCGATGGCATTACATTAACATTTTTAGACCCTCGCACCATACTGTATGGTTCGTTGCCGTGCGGTACAGCAAGGTATGGTAGGGTATGGTATGGTATGGTATGGTATGGTATGGTATGGTATGGTATGGTATGGTATGGTATGGTATGGTATGGTATGGTATGGTATAGAGTGCTGTTTTTTGTTTTGTTTTTTTAATTAACGAATAGCAGGTTTCCAGTGGCTTTGACATGAGAAGCATTTAATACCTTTACAGCCATAGAGCTCTACTCTCATTGATATGCCATTATGCCAACGTAATGGTTGAAAGCGGATGTAACGAGCCTTGATTGGCTGTGCTAATCGATGATGAACAATTGAGTTTTGGTCTTTGTTTCCAACAAATTCCTAAACCAAAAAAAAAGAAGATTGTTAGAATAGTCAACACGAGTGGCTTACTTTCCATCTACCACAAACGTAAGTTGTCACCGGTGTTCAAAATTTATTCTTCTCTTTTGCCTCTCTTTAGGATATGAATATTTATTGAAAGTGTCATTTTGACATGGAGCAGATGAAAGTGTATCTAAAGTCAAGAAGTGCCAATTTAAAGGGTGAAGAACCTCTCTTCTTCATAAACTTCGAGGTACAAAATGCAAATTTAGAAGTTTTTCAGTCATCGCCAGACTGTTGATTCAAACGTACGTCCTCTAAAATAATATCTCAGTCCTCAAAATGCCATAAAGCCAAAATGTCACATTACCAAAGTCTGAGACAAATTTCTATAAACATTGAAATATAAGTCAGGTGCGAAAATAAAACAATTTTTAACCCGAATGGTCAAGAAAAGACTCCTCATTTTCCGTTGATACCAGATGTCTTAGCATGCTTTAGAAGTTGATGTAAAACATATCAAACACTCTTTCCAGTGTTTGTATATATAGTTTTTCAAGGATAAATAATTCTTAAAGGAATGTTGAGGAAACGTTCGGAAAACGTTATGATATTAAAGATAGCTCGCGAGTTTTTGAATGATAACTGAAGGCGATGATGGGCTGACCAGGTCACTCAACTTGTCAAGAAAGCACATTCGACTCAAATGAATGACGTGTCACACGACCGTGCTTGTTGAAGCGAAATTGATTTGCTTTTTATGGAGAAGGTAGTTTGATGGCAGCAAAGTTATGACTTGGAAGAACATTTGGCACAATCTTGTAAAAATGCATACTTCTTTGTGTAAAGTAATTAATTAATTTATTTATTTATTCATTCATTCATTCATTCATTCATTCATTCATTCATTCATTCATTCATTCATTCATTCATTTATTTATTTATTTATTTATTTATTTTATTTATTTATAATTTTTTATTTATTTATTTATTTATTTATTTATTTATATGTCAAATCTCGAGATTGTTTGGCATTAGAACTTTCAGTTACGGCTGAATACTCCTCCAAAAAAGTATATCTTTGTCTTGATACATTTAGCTTCATTTGTAAATGATTATTACGGTTGCAAATACCTTTGTAACTGAATATTCCCCAAAAGAAGAAACATTTTAGTCATGTTACTTGACTCTTTTTAATTGTTTAGTGCTACGTCTTGCTGGCTTTACTTTGAATATCACTTCGTCAAAAAAGTAAAAGAAACGTTTTTCCTTATTGCAGTGATATATATTTTAGTGGGTACTTTTCAATCCTGAAAAGTTTGGATTCTTCGTGAAGTCAGCAAAACTCTTGTGCCACAAAAAAGGTACAAGAGTTAATTAAAGATTACTATGCCTTCAGGAAAAAATACTAGTCTGTCACCATTCAGTGAAGGATTTTTCTCTCACCTTGTTTGTCCACTGTCCCCGCTCCGTGTAGTCCGTGAACATCATGCCATCATCACTGTACTGCAGTTTGTATCTGGTTACCCAGCTGTCGATAGCATTTCCTCCTTGGGTGGCTACATCTGTTACTCGAGTGTCATGATCACCAAGATCAATCTGCAGCCATTGGTTGACATTATCAGTGTCTGGTGACCATGATCCTACTTTGCGTGAGTTTAACCTGCCCTTACTGGCGGCGTGATTGGCATCCCTTTGTGAAGAGACACTAATTTGCACGTCAGAGATCGCGCCATCTTCCATGCCGAGAGGTTCTAAAAATTGACACGAATGTAACGTACACACGGTGTGCCTTATCTCAACGAAATCTGTAATAGACATCGTTTCCGTGTTCATTCAAGTGTAATGTTCATTACCAAGCAGTCAGTAGAGCAGTTTTCAACTCAGTGTCCACGAGAATTTGAATTTTCTTTCGTTTTGCTTTACTGCGCTTTATGCTATGGTTAGCAATGCTGACCCGTTATTTGCTCAACAAAATAGGAACCCAACTGAACCAGGCCGATCATGTCTTGGTCGTACGCGTTTTCCCGAGCTTGGTGTCGGTTACATATTGTTTGCTTCGAATTCTGATTGGTTCCCTGTGCTGTTTACGTCTGTCGTGATTGACCAGAGTAATTGCCCTAGTTTTGGTTTTACGATAACTCAATCGAAAATCGCTCTAAAGAGCCAGTTGCAATAACATTGTATGGTTCGTTGCAGTGCGGTACAGCACGGTATAGTATAATGGTTAACAAATCGACGGCAGTTTTCTATGGTCCATACCCTTTTATTAAAAACTGGATCATTGTTTAATGCAATTCCAGGGTTTTGATTGGCTTAGCGGCCATGGTATATGATCCATTATACCATGCCCGAGAAATAGCGACCATTAAAATGGTCTGGTCTTCTGGTTGTTCTTGCTAAGAGAAACCAGCAAGATCTAACAATATTTCTTGATTGTTTTTAATAAAACAATTATTCCACTCGCGCTTATTGGATATGAGATGATTATAGCCAACTTGGCGCTTCGCGCCTCGTTGGCTATCTATCACCTCATATCCAACGTGCGCTCATAGAATAATTGTTAAATAGACCATAAAAAGACGTCATAATTTGTCAAAAACTCAAGTAGAACCACGAGGGGCAGGTATGGTATGGTATGGTGTTTGATTAACGCATGGCAGGTTTCCAGTAACTACATTGGAAAACGGACCTACAGTATGTGGAATTGATTGTCATGAGAAGCCTTCACCGTACCTTTATATCCATAGAGCTTTACTCTCATTGATATGCCATAATGCCAAGCTAGTGGTTGAAAGCGGATGTAGCGAGCCCTGATTGGATGTGCTAATCGATGTTGATGAACAGAGTCCTTGTTTTCGTTTCCAAGAAATACCTAAACCAAAAAAAGAACGTTGTAATATGTAAGAGAAGCCTTCACGTAATATGTCAAAAACGAGGGCGAGTGCTTTATCACGGGTTCCAAATACTGAGAAACAGATGAAAGCACGAGGCCCGAGTGCTTTCATCTGTTTCGAGGTATTTATAAAGAAAGCTTCTTGATTTCCTCAGTTAATTGCATGAAACGTCCGACTCTGTTATGTTTTTATAGTCTTACCACCACCGTATGTTAAAAAATCTCAATACAATGTCTTTACTGGTCTTAAAGTCCCAACATATCTCCGAGGAGACCTCTCAGTATAAGCCCGGGGGTTTCTTGAGGTCTCCTCGCCACTTCTTACTTCTTTTACTATTATTATTTACTCTAAATATGTACTTGTAATCCTAGTCTATTATTCATTGTAACTTTCTATGTTTGTATGTCGTGGTGAATAAATAAATAAATAAATAAATAAATAATTTGGAACCCGTGATAAAACACGAAGCCCGAGTTTTTGACATGTCTTCTCAAATGAAACAATAAGAAATTAATCTCATTAAAATGCAAATGTTTGATCTCAGATGAAAAACATGTTTCATCTCAGATGAAAACCTGGTGGTGTTTCATCTGGTGTTTCATTGGGGTATCAAGATTCATCCACCTGACCGAAATGGAGGTCATTTATTGGCTTTTGACTGCATGAATTATTAATGAGTTTGAGAAGAATGGATGACGTTCCATGTGGGGACCACAGTCGTTCCTGTCACTGGGGTTCTCAAATAATTCCTCTCGTTTTTGCCCTTTTTTTCTGGAAGGGAGATAGATAACATTGTTTGTGTAAACTTGTCAGGTTGCACTTTCAAATATACAAGTAAGGACCGTAGCAAACTAACGATTTAATAATGAAATTTTAAGGTGAGGACGGGTAGTTTTTCTGGACTTAGGGCTGAAGTTTTAAAATTACAATCTCGAATAGAAGATAAACTTCAATTTCCTTCATGGTAAATTATCATTTCAACATATGATCAAAGTTAATTTTTTCATCAGTTTCCAGGCAACAACTGTTACCATAACAACGGTAGCCCATAGCCTCCAATTTTAATCATTGTCGATTATCTCGAAATCTAGTCAGACACTTTATGACGAAACTTTCAGGATTTAAACTACTCAATCTAGACAAGTTGTAGGCGAAATTAGGAAAAAATGTAAGAGCGTTTTCAATGAAAACTGAATCAAATTTTACGGGCTGTTTTTGTTAATTCTTGCATTTTTCAAGAATATATCTGGCAAAATAAAACTTGACACTTTCTCTTTTCTGTTACAAGTTCTTTGCTCAAAGCAAAACATTCCAAATGTATATTGAGCTTCGTGTGATTTTAAAATATTTATGTTTGAAAACATTTAAAATAAAGTTGTCTCTCCCAACGTCTGATGACGACAGTTTCCAAGTTATCATGGATTACCGGCAATTTTCCTCCACATATATAGTCTTTACTCTATGTTTTATCAAAAACCAACATGTGACCGAACAAAGTTCATTATTAGCGTTCCGTGCACCCTTCTTGATCCTTCATGGTTGTAAAATCCACGCGCTAGTCACAAGTACACACCAAATTTCTTCCAGGCTTGTTGACCATAAGTGGAGATCTGATTTTGTTTTACGCAAGAAACGACAGTGAACTTTATCAACTAAGACTGTCTACAGGTACAACGATCAAAAATGTTTCAGGAGCACATTTCTTTTCACCAAATCACAGTTTGTCGAGACACACCACTTCAAAGCAATTTTCCTTTATATGTGGCTAGTTTTTAAGCCCTAACAGTGATCTTGGATAAAAAATCTGGATTCGGATTTTCCCAAAGAAACTCACCCTAAGATTATAGAAACAGGTATTTTAAACTCCACTGAAACCGACCGGTCAAGTCATTAAGAGCGAGTGCACAGGAAAATCGAGCAAAAGTAGGCCACAGTCGAAAACCTAATCTACTCTCATTTTCAGTCTGTAGATACTAGATATTAATGAGTTTACAAACCGGCTGGGGTTTATTTTTCGAAATACGGCCGTTTTTTTTTTTTTTTTTTTTAGATTTTCGATTCTCGCAGGACTGGTATCAACGGGGGCCCTGTATAAGATAAAATAAAAAGACTAAATCTGCTAAAATGTTGCAATTATCTCAAACAGATAACCTCGACTGAGGTAAGCAGTACTTCAAGATATTGAGTTTCCTGTATTCATCATAAGTTTTCCTCAAGTTGTTTGTCGATAATGATTTACGCTCTGTTTTTTATAAGAACGTCTAATTTTGGAGCTGAGGCTGAACGTTCTTAAATTTTTTTGCGATTTGAGGCTGAAAACGTTTTTAAGATCTTCTTAAATTACATGGTGTGCACTACATGTATTTCAGGACCAGGACACCTATCAAAGTGCATTGCCTGATGAGTATGGTATCAAGAACTGCTGATTATGACAAACCGAGATGTGTGTCACCATTTTTAATGTTATACAAAACATGCCCTTCAGTATTTTGGTTAATTTACATTTGTTACCTTGATTTTATATACAAATTAGCAAAATAAAAAAGTTCTTAATCTACTCTCAGCCTGAGGAATGTTTTTAATACGTTCTTAAAATTTTGGTTAATCTCAGCCTCGACGTTCTTATAAAAAAAACAGAGTGTATCAACTGATATTATGTTGCGTGCATCCCTAGGCTTCGCAATTTAAAATAAACTTTAGATAAAACTGGTCATAAAAATGGTCATTTTACCTTGATATTGATTCACACTGACGAAAACTGACATCGCACATCATTTAATGCACCATCTAACAGTTTTTGGATAACCTTTTGCGATAGTGCTCGCAGCGTAGAGGGTCAAAACTAACTAGCTTGAGCACTTTGGTTTGAAGACTGAAGACGCTCGCAGAATTTGTCATTTCATTTAGCCAAGCTAGTTTCTCGATAAAAGCTAAGACAAATGATACTTTTGGTTGGAATAATAGCTTTGATAGGCAAACCCATGTATTACACAAGTTTTCGAGAAATGTTTGTCAGTTTATATAACCTGATATGTGATTGTGGCATTGTGTAATCAAATCAAAATGAAACCGCTACACTTACAATTGGCGACAAAAATGGTCGTTTCGCACTGGTGGGATATAATATATCGCTCGGATATTTGAGGGACACATATAGATTACTTCATAGAAAGTGCGACGTACGGATTTTTATTCCAAGTTGCAAAACTTCGGAAAACGAACGAGTGAGCGTAGCGAACGCAAGCCGCTTTTGTTTTGTTTCCTTTGCCGGCCTTCCTCAATTCCTTCCGCTTCGCAACCAGTGTTTCTCTAGTTTTCCTAAATTCCTGTCCATCTATGATGGTTGTTGGATATCCTTTTCTCCGTAAATAGCGGTCGAAGCTGGAAATAAACGATCTTAAAGTTTTTGGTTCGCATTCTCCTCCGTCCTTTTTTTTTCACCTCCACGATGAACGTACACAGTATTTCATCGAGCACTTTCGCTTCAATATTTTCAAGTTCTTTATCTATTTCTTTTGCTCTCAAAAACTCTTTGCGCAAGGAAACGTCTCTGTTCGTTTTGCTCAGAGTATTTTTGTTTGCTTGTTCCTCGATAAATTCAGCTAATGGCAATTGCAGAGGAACAAATCGTGAAGCCGAAGCCATGTTTTCAAATCACAGACTTATGGCGCCGGATTGGCGGGCTCTGTTTTCTCAACCGTCTCTGAAGCCATTTGATTGCTATGCTCTGATTGGCTAAGTGGTTGGACTCCGCAGACGCTGAGTGGTTATATTTTGCACGTGTGAGAAAAGCTATACGAGAAGCTGATTGGACGTATCACTTTTTTCACATGTGAAATATAGAAATACCAAATTCTATTTACAGCGTTTATCACCTAAAATTCTCACTTTACATATAATAAAAAGACTTTTTACATACATTTAACACAGAGTTGAACTTTTTTAAGTAAATTAACCTTGATAATGCTCGCAACATGGCGGGACCATAACATGTCAATCAATTAGCGTGAGTGTCTTGTTTTCAACACGCTCTCACAATTTGCCCTTTCAATTACTAAAGCTACATTTTCGGTAAAAGCTAGGGTTAAATAATACTTTTAGCGATAATAATGGTTTTGATAGGTAAATCCATGTACCAGTTCGATTTTTTTGCCCACGAATCTGGCCAAAATTGAACGTCACTCAATACTTCCGCGAGGCATGATTTTGGAAATTCCATAAGAAATTCAGGATCGAAATTTATTGAGCCCTAACAGCTCTAAATCGCCGTTAAAGGATGATACTTTAATGGCATGTTTCAATTTTTCCTGGTACGTTTTTCCGTTTTGGTTTGGTAACTTTCGATAAAAGTGTTATATCAGGACCAATTTTGGACGCTGTGAGAGGAAATTACTAAACCTCGTTTCGACAAGAAAATAAAAATCCAAACAACTTCAAAGTTCAATTTTTGTAACAAGTTAGCAAAGCTCTTTATTATGGCAAAGTTTGAGAAAATCAAATATCACGTGACATTCTTTGGTTGATGACGTCACATAACTTGTTTTTAAAAATGGGGAACATTTATACTCCAAAATTTTGAAAACGTTTGGCATTAAAATGTTTAGTACTAACTGTGCCTACCTAATTCCGCCTTTTAAGGTAGTACTCTTCATTTATCTTTTAAGATATTTGGACATTTATCATGTCACGTGACCTATTTTTCTTAATTGACCGTTACTCTTAGCATGTGGACAAAAAAAAGGCGGGATGATAAAGTCCTTGGTACTAGCTAGGGTCATTGAGTAAGCAAAAAACAAGATTAATATATGTAGCTTTCTGTACCCCATTTTTGAGTAAAGATTTTAACCTTTACAAGTCATTTTCGGGTCACGTGACTAGAATCTGATACAGCAAATTTTGGAAAATTAATAAAACTGTTTGCCAAGTTTCACAGAGATTGGACAATACTTTCCCTCCAAATCAAAATATGCATAATAATTAGGCTGGTCAAGCCTTAATACCCTTGAGTACGACCGTATCAGTGAGCAAAGTTCAACATTAGTCCCCAAGGCAACTCAGTGAAAAGATACTGGGGTTAACTAAAGATTACTAATTTGTCTTAGGCTAGTTGCACACAATTCAGCGAAGGAATTGTCCCTTACCTTCTTTGTCCACTGTCCCCGCTCCTTGTAGTCCCTGAACAGCTTGCCGTCATCACTGTACTGCAGTTTGTATTTGGTTACCCAGTTGTTAATAGCACTTCCTCCTTTGGTGGCTACATCTGTTACTACAGTGTAATGATCACCTAGATCAAGCTGCAGCCATTGATTGTCGTTGTCCGTATCTGGTGACCATCCCACCGTGTTTGAATCTGAGTCAAAGTTTAATATGGCCTCAATGGCGGCCTGATTGGCATCCTTTTGTGAAGAGGCACTAATTTGAACGACAGAGATGGCACCGTCTGTAACGACACAGATATAACGTTCTGAAGTCAATTTTAAGAGTTAGAGAAAAACAGGTTAATTTAGAAAATGTCAACGGAAAGGGTTGAACACAATTACTTCATACTAACATCATAGATTGGTTTGGTATACTTATCAATAAGTTAGTAAAGTTGTCTATTGTTTGTCTTTTTTGTTGATGTTGTCAATAATTCGTTCGTTAAGTTGAGTGGCATTTGTTCTAAGTTAGTAACCAGCTTTCCAGAGTGAGTCATTGGTACTAATTTGTACCATGGGCAATAGGAAACATGGGTTTCGACTAAATAAATACTACATTTGTCTGAAGTATAGTTGAATTACTCACAATGAAGTAGTCTTTAGTCTTTTCTGGTCGTTTCTCCCCATTTATTTCTTGTAGAATAGCCCTGATTAACAAGTAACAACGCACCGTTTGACTCAAAACAAATTTGGCCTGCATAACAAATTCGTCAGCATTCGTTACAGTCTTGGTAACCGTGCGTCCTACTCAAATCCCAGGCGCGGCCGCTAAGCGCGCTAGCGTTTACTCATAACTAGGAACCAAACTCGATCAATCCTGCGAACCTCGTAAGAAGAAACTATGCTATCTTCATATTAGGAAGCAAAGGGTGCCCGCTCCTGAGGGTTTAAAAAGCCGCTAGAAGTCTGGTAACGAAGAGGTGTCGGACAATGTTCGAGAGAAAACTGGAAACAAAAGTTGCTACTAGTTCAAAATATGTAGTTAGCTGAAAGCTGTTTCACCGGAATATTTTGTTGTTTGTCTTTAATACGTTGCCATGGAACCACAAACTAACTTCATTCCAGGTTTGGAAAAAAATACCATCGTTTAAAATACGTTTACTCCAGTTGAGCACTTGAAAGACGTTTTTAAAAGTGTTGGATTTGTTGATGTTTTTTTGTTTGTATATTTTTAATATAGCGATTGATGCTATAAATATCTGTATCTCTTTAAGTTTATTCAAGTGCAAGTAATTTAACTGCCGTAACAGAACTGCAACAAATTTCATACGATGTTGAAGCCATCCGAAGAAGCTGGAGCTGGCGCTCGCTCAAGCTGGGAGGAGCGGACTGCAATACGTCAAGTAACGTTTGTAAAAATCCTAAATAAAATGTTATTAATGCAACTTTTTGCTTCGTTAATCTACTTCTTGACCTTCTTCTGTTTATCTGACTTAGAAAAATTGTCAGTTATTTTAATATACAGTTTTCAATTGGCCAACAGCAATCCAATAAACTAAGCATATTTCAAAGCCCAGATATATCAGTTCAGTCATATATTTCGAAATTGTTTTCGACTCCTTCCATGTGGGGAGAGTAATCTTTTTGTCACATTTTGCAACTAGCAAGGGGCGGACGGAGTTTGCAGTGCTCTTACCGCGTGCAGACGAGTTTAAAAGACGATGTCTATTGTATTTTCGGTTCAGTGATTTGGCCAGTAGCTCTAATCTCCTAGCAACGGTTAAATCGTTTTCCACCCAGTCACTTTTTAGTGTTAACGCTCTCGCGCTTAGCGGCCGCGCCGGGGTTTCAGTAACATGGCACGGTTACTAAGACTTAACGAATGCATGCTGGCGATATAGAATGTTAGGGCTATTCTACTTGACATACATGGGGAGAAACGAACAGAAAAGACAAAAATAATTCAACTTTATTTGAAATAAATGTAATCTTTATTTAGTCGAAACCCATGTTTCCTATTGCCCATATTTGTACTGTAGGTAATGCACTTGGCAGCGTCTCAGTGGATTCTGTGGTTTTCGTTTGTAAATGATTTGATCAATGGGATTGTTGATATCACCATTTCTAGTTGCTCCTTAGGACAGGAAGAGGAAAGACCCTGTTGTGCCACTACAAAGTAAAGGCAACGAACATGTATAAGTCTCGACGTCTGACAAACACTGAAGAAAACGAGCTGTGGGAAAGCAGAAAGCTTAGAAAGGGAAATCCACAAGTCCTGGTACAAACGGTTTGGCGGCTTGTAACTCAATATTTTGGCCTCCGAGGTCGTTAAGAGTATAACAGCATGACCGACCAGGAGATTTTCAAGTCAACTCGGACGAAAATAACATGAAGTACGCTGAATTCATTGAGACGCCGACTAAAACACGTCAGTCTGGATTGCCTGCAATTAAAGCTACGAGGCACTCTTCCAAAGATGTTTGCAACTGGAGATGGCAGGTGCCCCGTTGCAATCTTCACAGAGTCTATTTGGTGCGGTGTCGTCCTCCTGTATTTAGCACAACCGGTCCACTCTATCTCTTCTGCGTAAAAGCTCCATCTTCACAAGTTTGGTACAAGCGGCAGCCGATGGGAGTCAACAAACTTGACCAGATAATGAAGTCAATCATCAAAGATACGTAACTTGAACAGGCGTCAAAGACCTTTTCTAACCACAGAGCCAGGAAAACAGTTTTTAAAAGTTGAAGGCTGTCGGCGCCGAGAGAAGTTCTTCTATAAAAGTGACGGGCAGTATGAGCTGAATCAACGTGAAGTTAAAATGAATGTTCGTTTTCCCAGAGACGTGGGAGAAGTATGGTAACACCAAATCCGCACCGTGGAAATGTACTTCCCGCAATCCTCCAGCGCCAAATACAGCTGGTCGATAAATGTCAGAAGATTTTCCTTTGTAAAGCGATGGCGATAGCTCTCAGTCTCCTCTTGACAGCCGTCTCTCGAATGAGCCGCAGTCCCTCACACCCTTGACGCCTCACAATCAAGAGGAAGGAAATTCTACTCCCCTCCCCCCCCCCCAAAAAAAGGGGGGGA
The DNA here is from genome assembly GCF_977016875.1 of Pavona decussata. Classification (NCBI taxonomy): domain Eukaryota; kingdom Metazoa; phylum Cnidaria; class Anthozoa; order Scleractinia; family Agariciidae; genus Pavona; species Pavona decussata. The sequence goes on from NW_028145468.1 coordinate 1,505,702, forward strand.
GGAGTGTGCAGTGTTTTTTCAGTAACAGAGTTAATTAGGTAATTTGGCCACTGTAAATACATTGGAATGCTGACGTTTCTAGTGTTAGCCCCTCTTTAAAGAAGAATCCTTAGTTGTTCGCTCTGACGAAGGGCTAAGGCTCAAACAACAGCAGCCTCTTTACGGTCGCCAATTACCTTACCTTCGTAAACAGTGTCACTGTGGCACAGATGCGGCTTGGTACCCATTCCAGAAACTGGGAAGATCAAAATAAGATTACGAGCCTACACTGCAAATTCACCCCATTTTCATATTCCCTTTCTGATGTATACTTGTAAACACTCACAAAAGGTAAATCGCGATTCAAACTTACTTGGCTGGGCCTCGTGATAAGTCGTCATTCTAGCAGTCACCTTTCTTTGCCAATAAAAATAAGAACCAAGTTAATTGAGATATGGATGTCACACCTATATTCTATATTCTTAGTTTAATGCTTGCTACAAAGGAGCGGGGAGATAGGGAAGAATGGTCACAAATTTGTTACCAACCAATAATATCCCAATGGTATATTGAATCGGTTAACACTCGTTCCCTTCTCTCAAACTGACCTAGGACATTAACTTAATATTACTTTAAGTGAAACTCATTTCAAACATAAAAGAGAAAGAAGGAAAAAACAGAATAGTAAGCCTCGGACGCGAGCCGTTAGCTTCATTTCTCCTATCCATAACCACTACACCAACGAGGAACAGCTGCCGAGGATTGTAACTTTTTTAAGTACTTAGATAGAGTTACCGATTACTGACAATTAAACGAAAACTAACCGTTTCGAATCAGTGCTTAACCCTAATAATGTAGTTCGCGGTGGTAAGGCCCAAAATCACTCTCATGTTCCTTGCCTAGCTGCACGGAGCTCTATTCACTCAATTCTCTGACTAATAAAAGGAGTTACGTTTCCGTGTCATCAGTACTATGACGATAAAGAATACGACGTTGTGTAAACCTCGTAAGGTGTCCAAAGTCAGTTTGAGATACGGAAGCGATTGTTGGCCTATTATTTTTTATCAAACAATGTGACGTATCATGTTTTCTTGCTCCTATTTCATTTCGTGGAATGTTTATCGTCGCAAGTTTCAAAGTTATAACTCGGTTTTGCACAGAAAAGAAGTATACCTGATTTTTTTTTTTTTTTTTTTTTTGAAGGGGGGGGGGGGGCAGTTTGTATTTTCCAACTACAACTGGAGAATTACGTCTTCCATATCGAATATTTTAATGTGTTTCTTTTTGAATTATTTATTTGTGAAGTTTAAATGCTCAGCTCAGCCCCAGTAGCATCATCATCATCATCATTACAAGTGAACCAGCTAAGAGCATGCAATATATAATTTAATTTTCATAATGCGAAGAATAAAAATATTGACTGGGGCAGATCAATGTATTTGATCTGTCTGGTTGATAATGTACATGTACGTATGTTGCAATAGTCAATACGTACACGTACATTTTAGGCATTGTAGGGGAAAAAAGCTAAAATAAATGCACTTATCATTAAGTGATGTTCATACAGCATGACTGATGTGTTCAGCCTGTCAGTAAAAGCCTGTAATGGGCCTTCATTGAATTTAAGGCAGTTCATGTATAGTGAGCTCAGTTGAAATAGAGTTTAGTTTCAAAATAATTCTTGTTTCAGATAGGCTGCAACTTAAAGGGAGAGTTTCACGGTTCGGTGCATGTGCGAGCGATAACGTAAGCGCTGTCAAGCCAATTGTTTTGGGACCAATTAGAAGCGAGTACACAACACCGGCGGGATACGGCGGGCAAGTCTTATAACTTGCTGGCATAAAAATAAAACTGACCGGCCAGTGTAATAAAAAAATAATAGATGTGAAAAGAACGATAAAGCATTATATATTTCTGCAGTATAGACAGTGTATAGCCAATCAGAGCATTTTGTTAGTGGCATTTTATACTGATTTGCAAAGGAATAAATATATGGTTCATTGTGGCGGTTTGGAGCAATTTTTTTTACTAGAGATAATTGTAATGAAGCATCAAGATGGAGCACGGAAAGGGGTAGCGGGAATAGTAGTGACAGGTATTTGCGAATGACGTGAATTGTTCAGATTCCCCCCCCCCCCCCCCCAAAAAAAAAAAAAAAAAGACTGATATGATTTTTTGACATAAAATTGATAACCTAGCATTATTATTTTAATATTTAAAAATATTTTATCTGGAGTGACAGTCACGACGATCGAAATAAAGAAAAAAAAATGACCTACCACACACGCTTAGTAGATACAATTATACATCGACCATGTTGTCTGCTGGGTGATTCTCTGAACAATCCTTAAAAAAAAAGCCGTCATATAAATATTTCATTTACAAGCTTCGGATTTTTTCCCCCAGCAGCGGTGATGCATTAGTTAGGCAGTGCGGTCTCGTTACTTTCAACTCAGTTTATCATTCGAAACAGTTCAGTTTAAAGGAACAAAGCAATGTTCAAAGCAATTTCGATATAACGCTGCGGCAATAGCAAGCGGGTAAAAGACCAGCCCTACCTGCAACCTGTTCTGTACACTCGATCAGAAGAGAGAAAAAACTCATCGAAATCAGTGACGAACGTCGTTGTTTGTGAAAATTGTACTGCGATATCAGTCACAAGTGTTTGATTATGTGGTACGTGCGTGATGCCACCGGGTTGGATCAAAGATAGGCACAAATCATTTGCATCATAATCACAAATTTGTTAGCGTTAGTTGAGTTACAGTTGGGACGTGAGCCAATTAGCCTCTCAAGAATGTTTGAGGTGACAAAATCACGTGAACAGAGGGTGCGCCATTGCAATAAAGTTTTCACTATTTAAACGGATAAAGAGGTACCAAATTTCACATATTCTGCTTAGAAATAGGCTAAGGGTCCTAGGTCCTAAGGCTATGGACTACACAACCTGCCAGTATTCGGCTTTACACTTAAGATTCGTTCAATTCTTGTCTACCTGACTGTCAGCTTAAGTTTTACATGTTGCATGAACTAAATCTTGCGCGACGTAGCCCTTAATTATATTCTTACTTGATAATAAAACGGTATCAAAATCTATCATTGACTCGTTTAATTTACGTCTGAGCCTTGAAAGCCAGAACAACGTATATAAAAACTCAAGGACAGACTACATATTTCAGTAAGGGGCCAGGCCCTGTTCTTGTACGGTGGTCATGACCGGCAAAATACTAATTGACGTTCAAGAAATACGGTTATCAAGAAATACCAGTTCTCCCTAACATCGCCTTAACAGCCAAACGCAGCTCGATATTACCGTTTCAAACATTCAAGTTGGGCTTAACTTTTGTTGAACGTAAATGCTTCGAACGGTCTGTGATCTGTGGAACGGCTATTTTAAAAATATTAGGTTTTAAGCCTCGTTGCTCTGAGGCGTAGGGGCAGCAGGCGTTTAAGTATACGTTTTTTAAAATCTCATAAAATCTTACAACGTGACTGAATATACTTTGGCATTGCCAGGACGATAGCATCTTCCTGCTAACGAGAAAGTATAAAGAACATTCGAAAGGCGTTAGTCAGACACACTGATCTCTTCAATTTCTTAGTTCTATCGCGTGTAACAATTACGCTTTCTGTTTCAAGGGGCTCTTCACTATTATGAGTAGTAATAAGTCATACCCGGTATTGTTTCAGACGTTTGCTCGATCGCTCGAGCATAATTTCTTCTAATAATCTCAATAATCTGTTACTCCAAACAGACTGACACCTTGTGTTTTTTTTTAGATCACTGTGTGGAGATAGCTGAAAAAACGACTTTGAGGGCGTGTGATCTCAACTGAATTAAACGGAACAAGCTTGGATAGGAATAGCGGAAGCTGCAAGGTTCGGGTGTGATTTAACGCTACAAAGTGACCGTAACTATTTTTACGGTAATGTTAGTATAAATTTTGGTTAGACCGCTAAGTGCTACTCTACACGAGTAACCAAACTTTGATCTTTCCAAATGACTTGCTTAAGCACAACACCCATCAAACAGTGGTACATAGAGATGTAGAGCCAATATCACTGTCGTTATTATCATACCTCTAGAAACCACAAATTGGCCATAATTTATCAAGGTACGGTGACAAGGAAATAACACGCAAATTCAACGAAAATGTTTCTGTTTCTAACAGCCGCAATTGCTCTTCGTCTAATTAAAAAGCCTCGCTGATCCAAACTCAATATCAGTATGAGTGACAATAAAGCAAAGGTATCTGACTTGTATGGAACAAGGTGAAGGGAGTTCGCAAAAACACCTTGTTTTTCCTTTATACAAATCAGTTGAAACATGTTTTTCATTTGATTGTTAAAGCGCAAGAGCGTGCCGAGTGAACGACATAAACAGGAACATTCAATTAGTCGTTCAAGCGAGACTTACGGCCTTATAAAGATTGTCAAGTAGATTTGCGTGTGCACTCGTCTAATCTTCAGTTGATGCCTTCGCTTTGTGGAGAACTCAGCCAATAAACCGTAAGACAAAATATTTGACTTTTTTTATGCCATTACAGCTGATACTGAAAGTATGAACTTCATAGAAAATGGATGTTAGGAAAAAGGCATTTCATTTGCTGTTTTAGTGGCAAACCTTTCACGGCAATTCTAAAACTCAAAGAACAAATTTGTGTTAGCATTATGAAAGTGAAAGGTCCAAAATAAATTGACCGTAATAATTCTTACTTTTGGTTAAAATTTTGCGTTGGTCATTGGTAAAACATTTTCGTGTTTCGGGCTATTCTATACAAACTTTGATCTTCCTATGAATGACCTGCCTATACACAACGGCCATCAAACAGCGGAACATAAAGATGTATGGCTAATATCATTGTTGTTATTATGATACCTGTAGAAACCACAAATTAGCCATAATCAGTACTAGGACGGGGTACTAGGTACCGTGACAAGTGAACATGTTTCTGTTTCTATAAAGAGCCGCAATTGCTTTTCGTCTAAACGCATCGCTGATATACATCAAATCAAATTCAAAGTTTATGAGTGACAATAAAGAAAAGGTATCTGACTTGTATGGAACAAGCGCAGGCCGTTCGTAAAAACACCTTGTTTTTCCTTTATACAAATTGAAGCATGTTTTTCATTTGATTGTTAAAGTGCAAGAGCGCGCCCAATGAACGACGTAAAGAGGAAGATTCAATTAGTCGTTCAAGCGAGACTTAAGACTTTATAAAGATTGTCAAGTAGATCTGCGTGTGCACTCGTTTAATCTTCAGTCGATGCCTCGCTTTGATCAACTCGTGGAGAACTCAGCCAATAAACCGTAAGACAAAACATTTGACTTTTGTTTATGCCATTACAGCTGATACTGAAAGTAGTTAGAGAGAACCCCTAATCTTGCACGGTATTGGCGTTAATAATTTACGCTAACTTATGAGATGACAATAATTCAGTTTAATTTAAGATGATGGCCAAGACTACCACGAACAACGTAACCTGCGATCAGAGTCTATTTCGTTTCCGTAACGTTCCTTTCTAGGTACGTGATCCTTATTATCATACTTTTGAAAACCACTAATTGGCTAAACATTTACAAAGGACGCAGACTGATTATGATCCAAAGCAAATCTATTTGATTAATTCGAACCGCGGCAATTGCTTTTCATCTTTGCAGCATCAAACTCAATACAACCTTTATTTCTAATTAAAGGAAAGTTATCTGAACTGAAACATTTTATCGTTATAAACTTCCCAGCATGCAGCTGCATGGTAAATGATGTAAACAGGAAGATTCAATAAGTGGCCCACGAGGCCAAGACCTTGACGTTTTCACTGTCAAGCACCCTGAGAAAAGACTGTTATCTGTGAATAAATATTTTAATTTTTGTCCCTGGCAATGGAGCCTTACCCAGCGTCTTCTTCGTTAATCGAAGACAGTGTTGTGCCATTTCTTTTTTAATCAATGCTGATACGCAAGAGTAATTGAAAAGAGTAATTTGGGATTGTTAGTGTAATGCATCGAGAAAACATCAATAATAAAATAAAAGCTTTTGTTTCAAACTCAAAGGGTAAAGAGTTCTTTCGGAAAAGTTTCCATACTCATAAGCTTGACTGTTTTGAAAGGTAAGGTTTTTTTAGTTTGGCTGTCGTGAGCTTGAATGTTAAGTCACTGTCGCAAATGAATATGACAAAAACTTTAAAATCCACTGCGTTGGATATGAGATGGTAGATAGCCAGTGAGCCGTAAAGTGTTGAGTTAGCTATTGTCATCGTACATCCAACAAGCACGAAAGGAATAAGTGTTTTATTAAAAAAAAAAACAAGAAACATTACTAAAAAAAATAGAAAGAAACATTACGAAAGCTTGCTGATTGTATCTTGCGAGAAAAATCAGAGGACTCCTATTTCTCGGGCATGGTATAACGGCTGATATCACAAGACTACTATCAGCCAACAAAACTCTGGAACTGCATTGGCCAATGGCTGAGTTTTTCACAATCTTATTTATTTATTCATTCATTCATTTCTTTCTTTATTTTTATTATTATTCCAAGATTATGGGCAATATTTTTTGGCGGTGAGGCAGCTCGACCAAGCCCCTATAAAACGGAAGTTGGTAAAGAACCCATGGCCAGCTCCACCTGCAAGAAGATTGGTGTCGTGCCAGGCGGGGAGAACGAGGCTAAAGCACATGTCGATCGGAACCCCATGCAAAACTGCTGCACATTGAAAGGCGGTCAGGTGACACAATGGAGTCTATCGTCCCCGAGTTCTGAGTCGAACAAGGTGAAGCTCATGACTGCTGATAGTGCTACAACCTTCTATTACCACGTTGATCTTAAGCTTGACTGAGACTTGTTGTATTTCAATACCATGAACTCGTGTGTGTACTGAAAGCCTATGTTTTAAACTGCCCAGTAGAAGATACTGAGAAGCGTGCCTGATGACAATATAGACCACTATTTTAATAAGCATCAAAGCTGGAAGATAAACAAAAACTATAGGAAATGTTTACGAATTGGACTTGTGTAGTTTTCTGTAGTGTCATGCAGAGTTAGTCCTTGATCAAAAGGAAGATTCAATAAGCTAGTCATCAAATTGAGACTATGGTCTCGTTGGTGTAATAATTGTCAAGTAGAGTGCGTAATCTTAACATACCATAACATAACATAACATAACATACCATAACATAACATAACATAACATAACATAACATAACATTTTTTTAGACACGATGGGTAGCTAGCTTGTGTGTTGCTCCAACTCTTCTTCCTGATCACTCTCCTGTGCTGTTAACATACAAATAAAAATGTATTCCACGATATTGTCTCAGTTTAATCAACTTATTAATGACTCAGCGAAATAAGCGTATTCGAGAGAAAGAGCCCTTGAGCTAACCCGTTGCGTTAAACAATTAGTAATTTACTCGATCTCATGACCTGTGCTATAGGTCCCTTCTATTTGTTTTTACAGTTATATCAGAAGTATAGGTGGACTTAACACTGACAACGATGTGGCCAGAAAAATACTAAAGGTAAACTTAGGACAAGTATCCGAGTGAAAATAGTCTGTTGAGACAGCCTTTAATGACATTTACATTTACAAAACTAAGAAAAATATTTGCAATCTATTTACCCACTCACACGGACTTTACATTGGAGACCTTTAAATTCTAGTAAGAAGAGAAATATCCAAAGAAACTTCATTTTACTCTTTATAAGCGAAGAACTTGACGCAGTTGTTTTGAACTGATAATAATAGCTAAGCTCTTGTTCGATTCCATAAATACGAGACCACCTGAATACGAGCACTACACCGTTCTCACAAAACCTCGTAGAAAAATGACGACAGTTATCTCGTTTTCCCGCCAAAATGACACTGTGGTTCACCCGCGCGCGCTCTGTTTCAACTTGTAAAATTAAAAATCTAAATGTCGCTATTAACCATTTTTTCAGCCCGGAAACTCTGCATTTACATATTTTTATGTAAATGATAAAGCTCAGTTTGTAAAGCAAAACTCGAAAGCTTTGTGGGCGCGCGAAATTATTTCCAAAGCTAAAATCACTTTCATATTGTTATAGAACATTCTTGAAAACCATCCATGTGATTAAAGAAGAATCGATATTTTCCATCCCAGTTTGACAAGTGCTTCACTAACTTGAGCGATCAATGCCATCATTCTTTCTAATAACAGACAATAAAATATACGAGAAATAACGAACGTCGAATCATCTTTTGTTATTTTCTGCAAAACAAAATCAGCAGGATCTAGCAATATTTCCAAGTTGTTTTTAATAAAAATAATTTTTCCACTTTTGCTTAGCTTAAGTTGTTGGATATGGTATAATAATAGCCAACTCCGTCGGCGCTATGTACTTCCTCGGCTTCCGCGCAAGTCAACGCCCAAAAGATCGTGGGATATTTGCTAAGTGGATCCTTTGCATGAACTCTACAGAAAATAGCTGTTAGGAAACAGGCAATTCATTTGTTATTTTAGTGGCAAACCTTTCACGCCAGTGCTATAAACTCAAAGAACAAACTTGTGTTATCATGCACTATGAAATGTTAAGGATTCTGTGAAAGTTCTAAAGTAAATTGACCGTCATAATTCTTACACTTGGAATAAATTTTGCATTGGTCATTGGTAAAACACTGTCATGTTTTGGGCTTCTCTACACGAGTAACCAAACTTTGATCTTTCCAAATGACCTGCCTATGCACAGCAGCTATCAAACAGCGGAACATGCAGATGAAGGGCCAATATCACTGTTGTTATTATCATACCTCCACAAACCACAAATTGGCCATAACTTACTAGGTACAGTGACAAGTGAATATCATGCAAACTCAACGAAAATGTTATATGGACTGTCACTTTTTGAATTTTCTTTGCTTTGACGTAAAAATTTAAGCCTTGATAAAGGAGGCTCGCAGCAGTTTTTCTGGACTTAGGGTGGACGTTTTGAAATTACAATCTCGCACAGGAGATAAACTTCAATCTCCTTCATGCTACATCATCATTTCAACATATAATCAAAGTTAATTTTTTCATCAGTTTCCAAGCAGTAACGATTACCATAGCAACGGTAGCCCATAGCCTCTCATTTAGATCTTTGTCGATTATCTCGAAATCTAGCCAGACACTTTATGACGAAACTCTCAGGATTTAAACTACTCAATCTAAACAACTTGTAGGCGAAATTAGAAAAAAAATGTAAGAGCGTTTTCAAGTAAAAATGAATCACTTTTCACGCGCTGATTTTGTTAATTCCCGCATTTTTCACCAATATCTCTGGCAAAATAAAACTTGACACTTTTTGGGGGGTTACAAGGTATTTGCTCATAGCAAAACATTCTAAATGTATATTGAGCTCCATGGGTGGCTCTGATTTTAAAATATGTATGTTTGAAAGCATTTAAAACATTTAAAGGTTGTCTCTCCCAACGTCTGATGACGCCAGTTTATAAGTTATCATGGATAACCAGCAATTTTCCTCCATATATATAGTCCATGTTTTTAACAAAAACCAACATGTGACCGAAAAAAGTTCATTTTTAGCGTTCTGTGCACCCTTCTTGATCCTTCATGGTTGTAAAATCCACGCGCTAGCCACAAGGACACACTAAATGTCTTCCAGGTTTGTTGACCATAAGTGGAAATTTGATTTTGTTTTACGCAAGAAACGACAGTGAACTTAATCAACTGAAACTGTCTCCAGATACAACAATCAAAAATGTCTCAGGAGGACATATCTTTTCACCAAATGAAAGTTTGTCGCTACACACCATTTGAAAACAATTTTCCTCATATGTAGCTAGTTTTTAAGCCCTAACATTGATCAGAATGAAAGTTCTCCTTGTAATATAAATGCTTTTTTATAACCCTGAGGTTAGCTCCGGATTTTTTCCCCCCGCGGCGGTGATGTATTAGTTAGAAAGTGCAGTCTCGTTACTTTCAACTCAGTTTATCATTCGGAACAGTTGTTTAAAGGAAAATGACAACAAAGCAATTCTCGATATTAAGCTGCGGCAATAGCAAGCGGGGGAAAGACCTACCTGCAACCTGTTCTTTACACTCGATCAGAAGAGAGAAGAACTCATCGAAATCAGTGACGAACGTTGTTGTTTGTGTAAATTGTACCAATTATCTGTCACAGTTGCTTGATTATGTGGTACGTGTGTGATGCCACAGGGGTTGGATCATTTGCATCATAACCGCAAAACTTTTAGGGTTTTTTGAGTTACAGTTTGGACGTGACCCAATTCAATTAGCCTCTCAAGAATGTTTGAAGTGACAAGACGTTTGCTCGATCGCTCGAACATAATTTTTCTAATTATCTCAATACATGTAGTATGTTACAGAAACAGACTGACACCTTGTGTTCTGTTAGATCACTGTAAAGAGACAGCTAAAAAAACAACGTTGAGGGGCTGTGATCTCAACTGAATTAAACGGAACAAGCTTTGAAAGTAATAGCAGAAACTACAAAGTTGGCTGGGGTGTGATTTAGCAGTATAAAGTGACCGTAATAACTTTTACGGTAACGTTATTATAAATTTTGGTTAGACACTCAGTGCTGCTTTGCACGAGTAACCAAAATTTAATTTTTTAAAATGACCTGCCTACGCACAACACCCATCAAACAACGGAACATGCAGATGAAGGGCCAATATCACTGTTGTTATTATCATACCTCTAGAAACCACAAATTGGCCATAACTTACTAGGTACAGTGACAAGTGAATATCACGCAAACTCAACGAAAATGTTATATGGACTGTCACTTTTTGAATTTTCTTTGCTTTGACGTAAAAATTTAAGCCTTGATAAAGGAGGCTCGCAGCAGTTTTTCTGGACTTAGGGTGGACGTTTTGAAATTACAATCTCGCACAGGAGATAAACTTCAATCTCCTTCATGCTACATCATCATTTCAACATATAATCAAAGTTAATTTTTTCATCAGTTTCCAAGCAGTAACGATTACCATAGCAACGGTAGCCCATAGCCTCTCATTTAGATCTTTGTCGATTATCTCGAAATCTAGCCAGACACTTTATGACGAAACTCTCAGGATTTAAACTACTCAATCTAAACAACTTGTAGGCGAAATTAGAAAAAAAATGTAAGAGCGTTTTCAAGTAAAAATGAATCACTTTTCACGCGCTGATTTTGTTAATTCCCGCATTTTTCACCAATATCTCTGGCAAAATAAAACTTGACACTTTTTGGGGGGTTACAAGGTATTTGCTCATAGCAAAACATTCTAAATGTATATTGAGCTCCATGGGTGGCTCTGATTTTAAAATATGTATGTTTGAAAGCATTTAAAACATTTAAAGGTTGTCTCTCCCAACGTCTGATGACGCCAGTTTATAAGTTATCATGGATAACCAGCAATTTTCCTCCATATATATAGTCCATGTTTTTAACAAAAACCAACATGTGACCGAAAAAAGTTCATTTTTAGCGTTCTGTGCACCCTTCTTGATCCTTCATGGTTGTAAAATCCACGCGCTAGCCACAAGGACACACTAAATGTCTTCCAGGTTTGTTGACCATAAGTGGAAATTTGATTTTGTTTTACGCAAGAAACGACAGTGAACTTAATCAACTGAAACTGTCTCCAGATACAACAATCAAAAATGTCTCAGGAGGACATATCTTTTCACCAAATGAAAGTTTGTCGCTACACACCATTTGAAAACAATTTTCCTCATATGTAGCTAGTTTTTAAGCCCTAACATTGATCAGAATGAAAGTTCTCCTTGTAATATAAATGCTTTTTTATAACCCTGAGGTTAGCTCCGGATTTTTTCCCCCCGCGGCGGGGATGTATTAGTTAGAAAGTGCAGTCTCGTTACTTTCAACTCAGTTTATCATTCGGAACAGTTGTTTAAAGGAAAATGACAACAAAGCAATTCTCGATATTAAGCTGCGGCAATAGCAAGCGGGGGAAAGACCTACCTGCAACCTGTTCTTTACACTCGATCAGAAGAGAGAAGAACTCATCGAAATCAGTGACGAACGTTGTTGTTTGTGTAAATTGTACCAATTATCTGTCACAGTTGCTTGATTATGTGGTACGTGTGTGATGCCACAGGGGTTGGATCATTTGCATCATAACCGCAAAACTTTTAGGGTTTTTTGAGTTACAGTTTGGACGTGACCCAATTCAATTAGCCTCTCAAGAATGTTTGAAGTGACAAGACGTTTGCTCGATCGCTCGAACATAATTTTTCTAATTATCTCAATACATGTAGTATGTTACAGAAACAGACTGACACCTTGTGTTCTGTTAGATCACTGTAAAGAGACAGCTAAAAAAACAACGTTGAGGGGCTGTGATCTCAACTGAATTAAACGGAACAAGCTTTGAAAGTAATAGCAGAAACTACAAAGTTGGCTGGGGTGTGATTTAGCAGTATAAAGTGACCGTAATAACTTTTACGGTAACGTTATTATAAATTTTGGTTAGACACTCAGTGCTGCTTTGCACGAGTAACCAAAATTTAATTTTTTAAAATGACCTGCCTACGCACAACACCCATCAAACAACGGAACATGCAGATGAAGGGCCAATATCACTGTTGTTATTATCATACCTCTACAAACCACAAATTGGCCATAATTTACTAAGGTACGGTGACAAGGGAATAACACGCAAATTTAACGAAAATGTTTCTGTTTCTAACAGCCGCAATTGCTCTTCGTCTAAATACATCACTGATGCATAAAAAAAGACAAATTCCGTCTTTATGAGTGATAATAAAGCAAAGGTATCTGTGTGGAGAAAGGTTAAGGATTCGTAAAACACATTTTTCCTCTGGAAAACGTGAAACATTTTATTCATTTATTAACGTGTACGAGCGCGTTCCAAGTGAGCGACATAAACAGGAAGATTCAATTAGTCGTTCAAGCGAGATTACTTAAAGATCATGGTTAAGTGGATAGTAAAGGGACTCTAACAGATCAAACACGTAGGAAATGAACACGCAATCTTGTTATGAATAGTCTTGGTTCCCTTCATAAAAAATATCAACAACAATCTCTAAGTTTTAAGCTCATACGTGGAATAAAAGTGTGCGAGTCTCTGCTTATGAATTCTGGATACTATATCTGCGTGAAAAATATTACAAATCAAAATATCTAGTCTTCAGTTGATGCCTGTTTACCTGCATGATGACACAGCGAACAAAGCGTTTCCGCAAGAAAGAGCAAGTTAACGTACAAAACTGAGTTCGTGGGATATTTGCTAAGCAGATCATCCATGTGAACTCCATAGAAAATGGATGTTAGGAAAAAGGCATTTCATTTGCTGTTTTCGTGGCAAACCTTTCACGGCAATTCTAAAACTCAAAGAACAAATTTGTGTTAGCGCTGTGAAATGTTAAGGATTCAGTGAAAGGTCCAAAATAAATTGACCGTAACAATTCTTAATTTTGGTATAAATTTTGCATTGGTCATTGGTAAAACACTGTCGTGTTTCGGGCTTCTCTACACGAGCAACCAAACTTTCATCTTTGTATGAATGACCTGCCTATGCACAAGAGCTATGAAACAGCGGAACATACAGATGTAGGGCCAATATCATTGTTGTTATTATCATGCCTGTAGAAACCACAAATTAGCCATAATTTACTAGGTACCGCGACAAGTGAAAATGTTTCTCTTTCTATAAAACGCCGCAATTGCTGTTCGTCTAAACGCATCGCTAATGTACATCAAATCAAATTCAAAGTTTATGATTGACAATAAAGCAAAGGTATCTGACTTGCATGGAACCAGCGCAGGCCGTTCGCAAAAACACCTTGTTTTTCCTTTATACAAATTGAAACATGTTATTCATTTGATTGTTAAAGCCCAAGAGCGCGCCCAGTGAACGACGTAAACAGGAAGACTCAATTAGTCGTTCAAGCGAGACTTACAGCCTTGTAAAGATTGCCAAGTAGATCTGCTTGTGCACTCGTTTAATCTTTAGTTGATGCCTGTTTGATCAACTCGTGGAGGACTCAGTCAACAAAACGTAAGAGAAAACATTTGACCTTTTATGCAAATGAAAGTAGTTAGAGAGAACCACTAATCTTGCACGGTGTTGGCATTAGTAACTTACGCTAACTTTCGAGATGAAAATAATTAAGTTTAACTTGATCGCCAGGACTGCCGCGAACAACGTAACCTGCGATCGGAGTCTTTTTCGTTTCCCTAGCCTTGCCTTGCTTTCAGTTCCTCGTTCCGGCCGTGGTGGTAAGGGGGAAGGGGGGGAGGGGTGGTAGAGATACGTGATCCTATCAGAGGAGCGAGACCTACAAAATTTTGGTGTTATTTGAGAGCATAAAACTAAAAGTAAATCTTCTCAGTGTATAACCTTCGTTTCTAGCGCTACTCTAAGTTTCTAAGACTGCGTTCACACTTGAGGGAATTAAGTTCAATTTGAACAACTTTAGACGAAACAAGTTTTTCTTAAACGTGTTCTCAAAAAAATTGTTCCCACTGGAAGTCTTGTCAATATTTGAGCCGGCAGTTCACTTCTGCTGGTTTAGACTTAACACAACAGAATCATTCTGAAAAGCTATTATTTGAAGTCAGAGGGAACATAACTTAAAGGCAATTAAAGAAACTAGAACGGAACTGAGTGTTTACTTTAACTTTTGCTGCCACCGGCGCCTTGTGCAATGGTTTGTAAAACACGCAGATGAAAGTTTTCTCGTTTCTGATCCTGTTCTGCTTCGAACCGCCGTCTTTTCACTTCTTGCTCGGCTTCTTGTTTACGTCTACGTTCTTCAGACTCCAGGAATCGTCTCTCGGACTCTTGCTGAATTTCAACAAATTTCTCCATGAAACTTTCCATTTTTTCAGCAGATGTTGACTTTGGCTGATCTCTTTTCTTGCCTGCTTTGTTCTGAATTCTTTTCAGAGGTAGGTAGGGTAGGTGCATCGTCGTCCTCGCAGCGACGTTTTCCGCAGTGACAGCCTCACACAAAAATCTCTCGTCATCCAAGCCGTCGACACTTGACAACACAGATTCGCTTTCCAGTGCATCCGTGTTGTCACTACTGCTTGACGATCCACCCGTAACTGACGACAGTGTTGACAATGGATTTATACTTGGTTTGCGACCTAGCACTTTATCTATTTCCTCATAGAAGGGAAAAGAGATTTTTCCTTGACCCGAGGTATTGTTCACTGTTTTAACCTTCTTGTATTTCTGCTGCAAGTTGTGCATCCTGGTCTTGTATTGGTCACCGCTTCGACTGTAACCGCTTTCTTGAAGTTTTATGGCTATGCCTTCCCAAATGTTTTTCTTACGACCCATGGATGCGAGCTGGCTGGCGTTGAATATCTTCTTCTGCCCAAAGATCGATGAGTGTTTTCGTCTCAACAAAGCCCCAGTTTTGTGTTTTCCCAGCGACCAAAGAAACGCCACTGTCCGCCATCTTAAAGTTGTTTACAAAAACCACGATCGAAACTACCTCGCGAGTTGGTTATTGTAAGTATGTTTCGTCTAGTTTCGCGGGTTCAGTCATCAAGTATGAACGATTGTTTTAGTCAAACATGTTTCAAACGTGATCAATTTAAACATCATTCGGCCTAGTGTGAATGTGGTCTTAACTTTGATCATTGCAAAATGATTTGCTTATGGGCGCGAATCATCAAACAGCGGAAAATGCAGATGTAGGGCCAATATCTGTTGTTGTTATTATCACACTTTTGGAAACCATGCACTTATTGACTACTAAGGACGCAGAGACTGCAATTGCTTTTCATCTATGCAACATCAAATTCGTTCCAATTGATACATTTTTTCGTTAACTTTTATCATGCAGCCGATAAAGTGTTTTTTCAGAAGACGTTTTACCCAGTTTGAAAAGCAAAACTTTGCAGTTAACTTAACTCGCCACCATGACTTAAACTACCTCGCCACAAGGATCAAATCAAACAAAATAGGAGCACTCACTTACTAAAGAAATCAGCTCGCAGTTGTAGTTGTTTTCAGTCTGGTGCGAGATCCTTTACTACAGTTGATTAGCAATAAGAAATGTAAAATTGACGAATATGGATCCACGCTTTGTGATTCATTTATCATATCAAAGCCGTTGGAAAAGCCGTTGGAAAAACATCTATAAGAGCCCTGGCATGTTAGCATAAGCAAATGACTCTTACGACAATAACTATAGCTCGGCAAAACGTTTAGGTTTGAAAGTGGCGCCGAAAGGGTGCCTTGGTTTACAAATAACACACACTATGGTATTTCGTTTGATCAGATTTTGTTCAGCGAAAAGAAAAACAAATAGGCCTCGGCTTACGAGCTTCATAAAGAAATTGTGGGAAGCGTTTGTCGACGTGACTTGAAAGTACTGGCTTCGGGTGTATTTTTCAGAACACCGAACGCCGAGTCCGCATGTAATTATTATTAAGTCTATTGTCTGCCATAACTGTTTTATTAAAAAAAAAAAAACCAAGAAACATTACTAAAAAAAATAGAAAGAAACATTACGGAAGCTTGCTGATTATATCTTGCGAGAAAAATCAGAAGACTCCTATTTCTCGGGCATGGTATAACGGCTGATATCACAAGAATACTATTAGCCAACTTAACTCTGGAACAGCATTGGCCAATGGCTGAGTTTTTCACAATGTTATTTATTTATTCATTCACTCATTCATTCATTTCTTTCTTTATTTTTATTATTATTCCAAGATTATGGGCGATATTTTTGGCGGTGAGCCACTAGCTCTACTACGCCCCTTTAAAACGACAGTTGGTGAAGAACCCATGCCCAGCTCTACCTGTAAGAAGATTGGTGTCGTGCCAGGCGGGGAGAACGAAGCTAAAGCACATGTCGATCGGAACCCCATGCAAAACTGCTGCAAATTGAAGGTCAGGTGACACAATGGAGTCTATCGTCCCCGAGTTCTGAGTCGAACAAGGTGAAGCTCATGACTGCTGATAGTGCTACAACCTTCTATTACCACGTTGATCTTAAGCTTGACTGAGACTTGTTGTATTTCAATACCATGAACTCGTGTGTGTACTGAAAGCCTATGTTTTAAACTGCTCAGTAGAAGATACTGAGAAGCGTGCCTGATGACAATATAGACCACTATTTTAATAAGCATCAAAGCTGGAAGATAAACAAAAACTATAGGAAATGTTTACGAATTGGACTTGTGTAGTTTTCTGTAGTGTCATGCAGAGTTAGTCCTTGATCAAAAGGAAGATTCAATAAGCTAGTCATCAAATTGAGACTATGGTCTCGTTGGTGTAATAATTGTCAAGTAGAGTGCGTAATCTTAACATACCATAACATAACATAACATAACATAACATAACATAACATACCATAACATAACATTTTTTTAGACACGATGGATACCTAGCTTGTGTGTTGCTCCAACTCTTCTTCCTGATCACTCTCCTGTGCTGTTAACATACAAATAAAAATGTATTCCACGATATTGTCTCAGTTTAATCAACTTATTAATGACTCAGCGAAATAAGCGTATTCGAGAGAAAGAGCCCTTGAGCTAACCCGTTGCGTTAAACAATTAGTAATTTACTCGATCTCATGACCTGTGCTATAGGTCCCTTCTATTTGTTTTTACAGTTATATCAGAAGTATAGGTGGACTTAACACTGACAACGATGTGGCCAGAAAAATACTAAAGGTAAACTTAGGACAAGTATCCGAGTGAAAATAGTCTGTTGAGACAGCCTTTAATGACATTTACATTTACAAAACTAAGAAAAATATTTGCAATCTATTTACCCACTCACACGGACTTTACATTGGAGACCTTTAAATTCTAGTAAGAAGAGAGATATCCAAAGAAACTTCATTTTACTCTTTATAAGCGAAGAACTTGACGTAGTTGTTTTGAACTGATAATAATAGCTAAGCTCTTGTTCGATTCCATAAATACGAGACCACCTGAATACGAGCACTACGCCGTTCTCACAAAACCTCGTAGAAAAATGACGACAGTTATCTCGTTTTCCCGCCAAAATGACACTGTGGTTCACCCGCGCGCGCTCTGTTTCAACTTGTAAAATTAAAAATCTAAATGTCGCTATTAACCATTTTTTCAGCCCGGAAACTCTGCATTTACATATTTTTATTTAAATGATAAAGCTCAGTTTGTAAAGCGAAACTCGGTTTTACATAAACTTCATCTTTTCAGTATTGCAAAAAGCTTGCCTTGGCCAATCGCAGCTTTACGTGTAGGTTTGGATCATTTGCAGGTTTTTATTCGAAAGCTTTGTGGGCGCGCGAAATTATTTCCAAAGCTAAAATTACTTTCATATTTCATTTTCAAATTGTTATAGAACATTCTTGAAAACCATCCATGTGATTAAAGAAGAATCGATATTTTCCATCCCAGTTTGACAAGTGCTTCACTAACTTGAGCGATCAATGCCATCATTCTTTCTAATAACAGACAATAAAATACATGTATACGAGAAATAACGAACGTCGAATCATCTTTTGTTATTTTCTACAAAACAAAATCAGCAGGATCTAGCAATATTTCCAAGTTGTTTTTAATAAAAATAATTTTTCCACTTTTGCTTAGCTTAAATTGTTGGATATGGTATAATCATAGCCAACTCCGTCGGCGCTATGTACTTCCTCGCCTTCCAGCGCAAGTCAACGCCCGAAAGATCGTGGGATATTTGCTAAGTGGATCCTCCGCATGAAATCTACAGAAAATAGCTGTTAGGAAACAGGCAATTCATTTGTTATTTTAGTGGCAAACCTTTCACGCCAATGCTATAAACTCAAAGAACAAACTTGTGTTAGCATGCACTATGAAATGTTAAGGATTCTGTGGAAGTTCTAAAATAAATTGACCGTCATAATTCTTACACTTGGAATAAATTTTGCATTGGTCATTGGTAAAACACTGTCATGTTTTGGGCTTCTCTACACGAGTAACCAAACTTTGATCTTTCCAAACGACCTGCCTACGCACAACAGCCATCAAACAGCGGAACATGCAGATGAAGGGCCAATATCACTGTTGTTATTATCATACCTCTACAAACCACAAATTGGCCATAATTTACTAAGGTACGGTGACAAGAGAATATCATGCAAACTCAACCAATTGAAAATGTTTCTGCTTCTAACCGCCGCAATTGCTCTTCGTCTAAATACATCACTGATGCATAAAAAAAGACAAATCCAGTCTTTATAACTAATAATAAAGCAAAGGTATCTGTGTGGAGAAAGGTCAGTTAAGGATTCGTAAAACACACTTTTCTTCTGGAAAACGTGAAACATTTTATTCATTTATTAACGTGTACGAGCGCGCTCCAAGTGAGCGACATAAACAGGAAGATTCAATTAGTCGTTCAAGCGAGATTACTTAAAGATCATGGTTAAGTGGATAGTAAAGGGACTCTAACAGATCAAACACGTAGGAAATGAACACGCAATCTTGTTATGAATAGTCTTGGTTCCCTTCATAAAAAATATCAACAACAATCTCTAAGTTTTAAGCTCATACGTGGAATAAAAGTGTGCGAGTCTCTGCTTATGAATTCTGGATACTATATCTGCGTGAAAAATATTACAAATCAAAATATCTAGTCTTCAGTTGATGCCTGTTTACCTGCATGATGACACAGCGAACAAAGCGTTTCCGCAAGAAAGAGCAAGTTAACGTACAAAACTGAGTTCGTGGGATATTTGCTAAGCAGATCATCCATGTGAACTCCATAGAAAATGGATGTTAGGAAAAAGGCATTTCATTTGCTGTTTTCGTGGCAAACCTTTCACGGCAATTCTAAAACTCAAAGAACAAATTTGTGTTAGCGCTGTGAAATGTTAAGGATTCAGTGAAAGGTCCAAAATAAATTGACCGTAACAATTCTTAATTTTGGTATAAATTTTGCATTGGTCATTGGTAAAACACTGTCGTGTTTCGGGCTTCTCTACACGAGCAACCAAACTTTCATCTTTGTATGAATGACCTGCCTATGCACAAGAGCTATGAAACAGCGGAACATACAGATGTAGGGCCAATATCATTGTTGTTATTATCATGCCTGTAGAAACCACAAATTAGCCATAATTTACTAGGTACCGCGACAAGTGAAAATGTTTCTCTTTCTATAAAACGCCGCAATTGCTGTTCGTCTAAACGCATCGCTAATGTACATCAAATCAAATTCAAAGTTTATGATTGACAATAAAGCAAAGGTATCTGACTTGCATGGAACCAGCGCAGGCCGTTCGCAAAAACACCTTGTTTTTCCTTTATACAAATTGAAACATGTTATTCATTTGATTGTTAAAGCCCAAGAGCGCGCCCAGTGAACGACGTAAACAGGAAGACTCAATTAGTCGTTCAAGCGAGACTTACAGCCTTGTAAAGATTGCCAAGTAGATCTGCTTGTGCACTCGTTTAATCTTTAGTTGATGCCTGTTTGATCAACTCGTGGAGGACTCAGTCAACAAAACGTAAGAGAAAACATTTGACCTTTTATGCAAATGAAAGTAGTTAGAGAGAACCACTAATCTTGCACGGTGTTGGCATTAGTAACTTACGCTAACTTTCGAGATGAAAATAATTAAGTTTAACTTGATCGCCAGGACTGCCGCGAACAACGTAACCTGCGATCGGAGTCTTTTTCGTTTCCCTAGCCTTGCCTTGCTTTCAGTTCCTCGTTCCGGCCGTGGTGGTAAGGGGGAAGGGGGGGAGGGGTGGTAGAGATACGTGATCCTATCAGAGGAGCGAGACCTACAAAATTTTGGTGTTATTTGAGAGCATAAAACTAAAAGTAAATCTTCTCAGTGTATAACCTTCGTTTCTAGCGCTACTCTAAGTTTCTAAGACTGCGTTCACACTTGAGGGAATTAAGTTCAATTTGAACAACTTTAGACGAAACAAGTTTTTCTTAAACGTGTTCTCAAAAAAATTGTTCCCACTGGAAGTCTTGTCAATATTTGAGCCGGCAGTTCACTTCTGCTGGTTTAGACTTAACACAACAGAATCATTCTGAAAAGCTATTATTTGAAGTCAGAGGGAACATAACTTAAAGGCAATTAAAGAAACTAGAACGGAACTGAGTGTTTACTTTAACTTTTGCTGCCACCGGCGCCTTGTGCAATGGTTTGTAAAACACGCAGATGAAAGTTTTCTCGTTTCTGATCCTGTTCTGCTTCGAACCGCCGTCTTTTCACTTCTTGCTCGGCTTCTTGTTTACGTCTACGTTCTTCAGACTCCAGGAATCGTCTCTCGGACTCTTGCTGAATTTCAACAAATTTCTCCATGAAACTTTCCATTTTTTCAGCAGATGTTGACTTTGGCTGATCTCTTTTCTTGCCTGCTTTGTTCTGAATTCTTTTCAGAGGTAGGTAGGGTAGGTGCATCGTCGTCCTCGCAGCGACGTTTTCCGCAGTGACAGCCTCACACAAAAATCTCTCGTCATCCAAGCCGTCGACACTTGACAACACAGATTCGCTTTCCAGTGCATCCGTGTTGTCACTACTGCTTGACGATCCACCCGTAACTGACGACAGTGTTGACAATGGATTTATACTTGGTTTGCGACCTAGCACTTTATCTATTTCCTCATAGAAGGGAAAAGAGATTTTTCCTTGACCCGAGGTATTGTTCACTGTTTTAACCTTCTTGTATTTCTGCTGCAAGTTGTGCATCCTGGTCTTGTATTGGTCACCGCTTCGACTGTAACCGCTTTCTTGAAGTTTTATGGCTATGCCTTCCCAAATGTTTTTCTTACGACCCATGGATGCGAGCTGGCTGGCGTTGAATATCTTCTTCTGCCCAAAGATCGATGAGTGTTTTCGTCTCAACAAAGCCCCAGTTTTGTGTTTTCCCAGCGACCAAAGAAACGCCACTGTCCGCCATCTTAAAGTTGTTTACAAAAACCACGATCGAAACTACCTCGCGAGTTGGTTATTGTAAGTATGTTTCGTCTAGTTTCGCGGGTTCAGTCATCAAGTATGAACGATTGTTTTAGTCAAACATGTTTCAAACGTGATCAATTTAAACATCATTCGGCCTAGTGTGAATGTGGTCTTAACTTTGATCATTGCAAAATGATTTGCTTATGGACGCGAATCATCAAACAGCGGAAAATGCAGATGTAGGGCCAATATCTGTTGTTGTTATTATCACACTTTTGGAAACCATGCACTTATTGACTACTAAGGACGCAGAGACTGCAATTGCTTTTCATCTATGCAACATCAAATTCGTTCCAATTGATACATTTTTTCGTTAACTTTTATCATGCAGCCGATAAAGTGTTTTTTCAGAAGACGTTTTACCCAGTTTGAAAAGCAAAACTTTGCAGTTAACTTAACTCGCCACCATGACTTAAACTACCTCGCCACAAGGATCAAATCAAACAAAATAGGAGCACTCACTTACTAAAGAAATCAGCTCGCAGTTGTAGTTGTTTTCAGTCTGGTGCGAGATCCTTTACTACAGTTGATTAGCAATAAGAAATGTAAAATTGACGAATATGGATCCACGCTTTGTGATTCATTTATCATATCAAAGCCGTTGGAAAAGCCGTTGGAAAAACATCTATAAGAGCCCTGGCATGTTAGCATAAGCAAATGACTCTTACGACAATAACTATAGCTCGGCAAAACGTTTAGGTTTGAAAGTGGCGCCGAAAGGGTGCCTTGGTTTACAAATAACACACACTATGGTATTTCGTTTGATCAGATTTTGTTCAGCGAAAAGAAAAACAAATAGGCCTCGGCTTACGAGCTTCATAAAGAAATTGTGGGAAGCGTTTGTCGACGTGACTTGAAAGTACTGGCTTCGGGTGTATTTTTCAGAACACCGAACGCCGAGTCCGCATGTAAGTATTATTAAGTCTATATTCTGCCATAACTGTTTTATTAAAAAAAAAAAAACCAAGAAACATTACTAAAAAAAATAGAAAGAAACATTACGGAAGCTTGCTGATTATATCTTGCGAGAAAAATCAGAAGACTCCTATTTCTCGGGCATGGTATAACGGCTGATATCACAAGAATACTATTAGCCAACTTAACTCTGGAACAGCATTGGCCAATGGCTGAGTTTTTCACAATGTTATTTATTTATTCATTCACTCATTCATTCATTTCTTTCTTTATTTTTATTATTATTCCAAGATTATGGGCGATATTTTTGGCGGTGAGCCACTAGCTCTACTACGCCCCTATAAAACGACAGTTGGTGAAGAACCCATGCCCAGCTCTACCTGTAAGAAGATTGGTGTCGTGCCAGGCGGGGAGAACGAAGCTAAAGCACACGTCGATCGGAACCCCATGCAAAACTGCTGCAAATTGAAGGTCAGGTGACACAATGGAGTCTATCGTCCCCGAGTTCTGAGTCGAACAAGGTGAAGCTCATGACTGCTGATAGTGCTACAACCTTCTATTACCACGTTGATCTTAAGCTTGACTGAGACTTGTTGTATTTCAATACCATGAGCTCGTGTGTATACTGAAAGCCTACGTTTTAAACTGCTCAGTAGAAGATACTGAGAAGCGTGCCTGATGACAATATAGACCGCTATCGATCTTAATAAGCTCCAAGCTGGAAGATAAACAAAAACTATAGGAAATGTTTACGAATTGGACTTGTGTAGTTTTCTGTAGTGTCATGCAGAGTTAGTCCTTGATCAAAAGGAAGATTCAATAAGCTAGTCATCAAATTGAGACTATGGTCTCGTTGGTGTAATAATTGTCAAGTAGAGTGCGTAATCTTAACATACCATAACATAACATAACATAACATAACATAACATAACATAACATAACATAACATAACATAACATAACATACCATAACATAACATAACATAACATAACATAACATAACATAACATAACATAACATAACATAACATAACATACCATAACATAACATAACATAACATAACATAACATAACATAACATACCATAACATAACATATTTTTAGACACTTTTGTGTGTTGCTCCAACTCTTCTTCCTGATACTCTCCTGTGCTGTTAACATACAAATAAAAATGTATTCCACGATATTGTCTCAGTTTAATCAACTTATTAATGACTCAGCGAAATAAGCGTATTCGAGAGAAAGAGCCCTTGAGCTAACCCGTTGCGTTAAACAATTAGTAATTTACTCGATCTCATGACCTGTGCTATAGGTCCCTTTTATTTGTTTTTACAGTTATATCAGAACTATAGGTGGACCTAACACTGACAACTAACGATGTGGCCAGAAAAATACTGAAGGTAAACTTAGGACAAGTATCAGTGAAAATAGTCTGTTGAGACAGTCTTTAATGACATTTACATTTATAAAACTAAGAAAAATATTTGCAATCTATTTACCCACTCACACGGACTTTACATTGGAGACCTTTAAATTCTAGTAAGAAGAGAAATATCCAAAGAAACTTCATTTTACCCTTTGTGAGCGAAGAACTTGACGCAGTTGTTTTGAACTGATAATGATAGCTAAATCTTGTTTGATTCCATAAATACGAGAGCACCTGAGTTTACGAGCACTACGCCGTTCTCACAAAACCTCGTAGAAAAATGACGACAGTTATCTCGTTTTCCCGCCAAAATGACACTATGGTTCACCCGCGCGCGCTCTGTTTCAACTTGTAAAACTCGTATTTAAAAATCTAAATGTCGCTATTAACCATTTTTTCAGCCCGGAAACTCTGCACTTTCATATTTTTATGTAAATGATAAAGCTCAGTTTGTAAAGCGAAACTCGGTTTTACATAAACTTCATCTTTTCAGTATTGCAAAAAGCTTGCCTTGGCCAATCGCAGCTTTACGTGTAGGTTTGGATCATTTGCAGGGTTTTATTCGAAAGCTTTGTGGGCGCGCGAAATTATTTCCAAAGCTAAAATCACTTTCATATTTCATTTTCAAATTGTTATAGAACATTCTTGAAAACCATCCATGTGATTAAAGAAGAATCGATATTTTCCATGCCAGTTTGACAAGTGCTTCACTAACTTGAGCGATCAATGCCATCATTCTTTCTAATAACAGACAATAAAATATACGCGAAATAACGAACGTCGAATCATCTTTTGTTATTTTCTGCAAAACAAAATCAGCAGGATCTAGCAATATTTCCAAGTTGTTTTTAATAAAAATAATTTTTCCACTTTTGCTTAGCTTAAATTGTTGGATATGGTATAATCATAGCCAACTCCGTCGGCGCTATGTACTTCCTCGCCTTCCAGCGCAAGTCAACGCCCGAAAGATCGTGGGATATTTGCTAAGTGGATCCTCCGCATGAACTCTACAGAAAATAGCTGTTAAAAAGACAATTCATTTGTTATTTTAGTGGCAAACCTTTCACGCCAATGCTATAAACTCAAAGAACAGTGTGTTAGCATGCACTATGAAATGTAAAGGATTCTGTGAAAGTTCTAAAATAAATTGACCGTAATAATTCTTACACTTGGAATAAATTTTGCATTGGTCATTGGTAAAACACTGTCATGTTTTGGGCTTCTCTACACGAGTAACCAAACTTTGATCTTTCCAAACGACCTGCCTACGCACAACAGCCATCAAACAACGGAACATACAGATGAAGGGCCAATATCACTGTTGTTATTATCATACCTCTAGAAACCACAAATTAGCCATAATTTACTAGGCACTGCGACAAGTGAAAATGTTTCTGTTTCTATAAAGAGCCCCAATTGCTCTACGTCTATAAGACGCATCGCTGAAGTACATCAAACCAAATTCAAACTTTATGAATGACAATAAAGCAAAGGTATCTGACTTGTATGGAACAAGGTGAAGGAATTTCGCAAAAACACCTTGTTTTTGCTTTATACAAGTTGAAACATGTTTTTCATTTGATTGTTAAAGCGCAAGAGTTCGCCCAGTGAACGACGTAAACAGGAAGATTTAATTAGTCGTTCAAGCGAAACTTACGGCCTTATAAAGATTGTCAAGTAGATCTGTGTGTGCACTTCCAAATCCAAACCCGTCTAATCTTCAGTTGATGCCTCGCTTTAATCAACGTGTGGAGGACTCAGTCAACAAACCGTAAGACAAAACATTTGAATTTTTATTCCATTACAACTGATACTGAAAGTAGTTACAAGAGAGCCCCTAATCTTGCACGGTATTGACATTAGTAACTTACGCTAACTTACGAGATGAAAATAATTCAGTTTAATTTGAGTTGATGGCCAAGACTACCACGAACAAAGTAACCTGCGATCGGAGTCTATTTCGTTTCCCTAGCCTTGCCTTGCTTTCAGTTCTTCGTTCCGGCCGTGGTGGTAAGGGGGGAAGGGGGGGAGGGGTGGTAGAGATACGTGATCCTATCAGAGGAACGAAACCTACAAAACTTTTGGTGTTATTTGAGAGCATAAAACTGATAGTAAATCTGCTCAGTGTATAACCTTCGTTTCTAGCGCTACTCTAAGATTCTAACTTTGATCATTGCAAAATGATTTGCTTATGCGCGCGAATCATCAAACCGCGGAAAATGCAGATGTAGGGCCAATATCTGTTGTTGTTATTATCACACTTTTGGAAATCACTTATTGACTAAAAATTTACTAAGGACGCGGAGGCTGCAATTGCTTTTCATCTTTGTAACATCAAACTTGACCCAGTTGATACATTTTCTCGTTAACTTTTACCATGCAGCTGAAAAAGTGTTCTTTCGGAAGACGTTTTACCCAGTTTGAAAAGCAAAACTTTGCAGTTAACTTAACTCGCCACCATGACTTAAACTGCCTCGCCACAAGGATCAAATCAAACAAAATAGGAGTACTCACTCACTAAAGAAATCATCTCGTAGTTGTAGTTGTTTTAAATCTCGTGCGAGATCCTTTATTACAGTTGATTAGCAATAAGGAATGTAAAATTGACGAATATGGAACCACGCTTTGTGATTCATTTATCTTATTAAACAAAGCTGTTAGCAAAACATCTGTATGTGCCTTAGCATGTTAGCATAACCAAATGACTTATACGACAATAACTATCGCGGCAAAACTGCGTTTAGGTTTGAAAGTTGCGCCGAAAGGGTGCTTTGGTTTACAAATACACACTATGGTATTTAGTTTGATCAGATTTTTTTCAGGCAAAAGAAAAACAAATAGGCCTCGGTTTGCGATCAATTGAAAGTTTCATAAAGAATATTGTGGAAAGCATTTGTCGACGTGACTTGAAAATACTGGCTTTAGGCGTATTTTTCAGAACGCCGAACGCCGAGTCCGCATCTAAGTCATTAAGTCAAATTTCTGCCAATACTACAACTAAAACTGTCTGTATAATCACTGGTGAGAGAGCCTCTTTCTTCTCCCGCCACATCCCGTGCAGGAAGGAAGAAGAGGGCTCGAGTTCTGAGACAGGACTACGCCCCTCGCGGATAAAAAAATTGATAAATGAATTTTTTTCAGCCTTTCTTTTCGCAACTGCTTAAGTTTCATACCGTGTACCTTTTATTAATCTGGGCCCAGTTCATGGTTCAAAGCCCGATTAACCTAATCCTGGATTAATGTGAACTTTGATTCAAGTTTAATTACTTATCGGTGAAAATTCTTCCAAAAGATTTTTGTCACTCAGTTTTGACTTAGACTTTTCTTTACCTTTAGCTTGAAATTAGGCTTTAAGACCACTTTTAAAGAGCGAGATGTAAACCTCGATTAACTTTTAATCCTAGATTAGCGTTAATAGACTTTCCAACAACCCGGCCCTGTTCCACTCAAGAAATAAGGCGAATCAATTCAGCAGAGAAATAGAATTCAGAGCAGTTTCTTAAAAATTATTGTCTTCTAGGTCGAGACCCATCGGATCGGTGGACTGGCGGAGCATTTTGGCTATGATGTACCCCACTCAAGAGCCAGACTAAAGCCTAAGAAGAACAATGTGCATCGATTACCATTGCTAAATAGATGGGGGTAGTTGCTTCAAAGGAGCGTCGGCCTATCAGTCTCTATCAGTCTCCTTGCCAAACCTTAGCATCTTCAGAGAAGCAACAGATAACACTGAAAACCTACGTAACTTTGCCAACCGCGGAGACGAATGTTATAACCAAGGTAACTTCAGAGAAGCCATAGACTGGCACTCGAAAGCTCTTGATATTGCCGAAAGGCTGGAGAACAAAATTGAAGAGGCTCGTGCTAAAGGGAATATCGGCAACGCCTATCGTAGCCTTGGCAACTTCAAGGAAGCCATAGAGTACCACACTCAAGAGCTTGAAATTGCCGAAAATTCTGGAGATAAGACTGGGAAAATAGATGCGTACGGCAATCTTGGAACTGATTATTTCTATCTCGGTGACTTCCAAGCAGCTAAGGAACGCCACAGAAGAGAAGTATCCGAAGCCGAGGCATCTGGTGACAAGAGGCTTATAGGAAAAGCCAATTCCAGACTTGGAACTGACTATTTTTCCTTGAAAGAGTTTCCAGATGGTATAAAATGCTACAAGATCCACCTTGAAAATGCTCTTAAAAAGGGAGACAAGAAAGAGCAGGGACTTGCATATGGCAATATTGGAACCGGCTGTCGTAAAACTGGTCAATTTCTGGATGCTAAACATTGCCACAAGAAAGAGCTTGAAATTGCCAAAGAGATAGGGAACAAGGCTGGAGAAGCAAACGCATTATTAAATCTAGGCAGTGTTTATCGAGGTCTCCGTAAGTTTCGTTGCGCCAAACGTTACCACCGGAAGGGTCTTAAGCTTGCCGAGAAAATGTCGGAAAAAGTCGTTTGTGGAGATGCGTTGTATAAGCTAGGTCGAGATTTCGAATGTCAAGGTACTTTAGAGGAGGCTGTTAAGAATTATCAAAGAAGTGTAGATTCTTATAACGAGGTGAGAGATTCTCTGAAGGGGGAAGATAATTGGGCGATAAGCTTTCGCGATTCTCATCAAAAGGCGTACACTGCCCTATGGAGAACACTGTTGAGACTCGATAGGACAAAAGAGGCTTTGAGCGCCGCTGAACATGGAAGAGCACAGGCCTTGGTGGATCTGCTGCACCTACGACATGGCGTCAAGAAACCTGATCTCCCTAAGGAAATAATTCAGTCGTGTACAGCACCAGGCAGAATATTGACACAAACAGTATTTCTTTGCTATTGAAAGTAACGCAATTCACTTTTGGGTCTTAGGAGGTATTAGCGGAGACGTTCAATGCAAACAATTTTCATTGGGTATTTCCACCGTCCTTCAACGAATCCTTGAAACAGCTGAAAAAAACCGGCTCTGATTCTTTGTGCTACATGTACGATTTGATCATTAAACCCATTAGAGACTTGCTTCAAGATGGTGATTTGATCATTGTTCCAGATGGCCGGTTGTTTCTGGTTCCCTATAATGCCCTTCAACACCGTAAAGAAAAAACAAAGTCTGAGTACCTGTTTGAATCATTCAGGATACGCATTGCTCCCTCGCTGACAAGTTTTCAGCTGATCTCTGATCCTAGTGACGCTGATTCCAGTAAGAGTAGTGTACTTCTCGTAGGAGATCCACACCACTTTGGGTTACAGAAGCTGCCAAATGCCGAAAAGGAAGTTCAATTATATTAATAAAGGAACTTTTTAAACATAAGACCCAAAATGGGAAAACTCTCATCGGTGAAGGAGCAACTGGAGAAGCGGTGCGTGAAGAAATGAGCTCGGTCACACTGATACACATTGCAGCACATGGCACACCGGGAACCGGTGAAATTTGTTTAACTGGAAACGATAAACTGACAATGTCAGATGTACCACAAGTAAGAGCCAGATTGGTTGTGCTAAGTTGCTGTTATAGTGGCCAAGGGAAAATTACTGCTGATGGTGTGGTAGGCGTTGCTCGGGCGTTCTTGGGTGCTGGTGCTCGTTCTGTTCTGATGACACTGTGGGAGATCCATGATCGGGTTAGCATGCTTATTATGAAGGAATTCTACAAACACCTGGCAGAGGGAAAGAGAGCAAGTGAGGCCTTAAATGAGATCCTGAAACAATTTGACGTGAAGTACTGGGCTCCATTTCTACTTATTGGAGATGACGTCACTCTTGAGTTCGACGAAACAGGACAAGAGCATGGTAAGAATTTACTTCAGACTTGAATAGACTATCTGATAATAGACCGTATTATTTTTTCGTAGGAAATTAACGCTCTATTATGTTAACGCGAATTATAAAAGTTCGCGTTAATTTAAGTCGCGTTCATTTTTTGAGCGTTCATTTCCGCGATCTCTATCATTTTAATCCTAAATTCTGGATCCAGACCAGACATTCTTGACATATCTAGAAAACAACAACTTTACTTTTTCCCCAAAAATAATGTATTTGAATCTTTCACAAATTAAACTAGGTAAATCGTTTACAATATTTAGGGTCCATGGTCGCTCCTAGAGGAGAACATCTCATCATCTGCCTCTTGGATTTCGGTTACGATAGATTTCGAGTCATCAACACAATTTTTCTCCACGGAAAACGAGACCTCGTCTGTTTTCTTTTTCAAAATTTACAAACTTCTTGAATCGCCTCCTCTCGACAACAATGGTCGTTGGTATTTCAAAGCATCCTTGAATTATTTGGCATATAACACAGGGAGTGCTTAAACAATCTACCGACTCAGAGGCTCATGATAGAGTGCTTGACAATAATTCAGATCAAAATAAGTGGAATTTGAGAATATTGGTGTTTGAGGAGAGGAGAAAACCGGAGTAAACGGAGTAAAACTTCTCAGAGCAAGGGTAGATAGATAGATAGATAGATAGATAGATAGATAGATAGATAGATAGATAGATAGATAGATAGATAGATAGATAGATAGATAGATAGATAGATAGATAAAGGTAGATAGTTTTTTAAAGGACGAAAACCAACAACAAACTTAACCCACATCTGCGAGGGAGGCTATTGTAACGACTACCAATCATGATCACAAACATTAAGAATAGATGTTACGTTAACTGAGTTTATCTACCAAACCTAAGCGTACTTTGCTCAGATTCTCAGGTTATAAATATCTATCAGTCCATTTTCAGACTAAAAAAGACACGGCAAACTACCTGTTTAATATTTTATAAGGAGGAATTCTAGATATATAGTACTATTAGGTCGAGCGAACTCGTACACGTTGCGTGACTTCAGTTCCAACCACAGCACTGCTCTTGGGCAGAGCTGTCCTTCCCAGTCAGGTATTCCCTTCCAGCTGATCAAAATATGTCTTCTCTGCGCGACCTCTAGACCTTCTCCCGTGTGGTGGGTCCCAAAACAGTATCCACCTGATACAACCCTGTTGTTGTTTCTGTAGATGAGGCCACTAACCCTAATTCCCTTTTCCCGGAGTCCACGCTCCCTAAACTTAAGTCGTGATATATACCGAACAAATATTATTTTTCTTTGCAGCAGCGGAGTTGTCAAGTCAAGAGAAAACTACTGGAAGTGCAAGCACAGAACTCAAAGAAATGTGTGCATCTGAATAGTTAGTGATTGATTTTTCTTTAATCTGTATGTGTCCTTACTAGTATAAAACAAGCAACTTTAAGCCAGTCCACACTAAGCGATAATATACGCTTGTGGCGTTCGCTGTCAAAACATTCCACAAATTCGTCAAGTATGACACTACAATACCTACCAATCTCGTACACAGAGTCCTCAGGCTTTTACTCAGCGGGTGGGCACCGGGAGAGACTCTAGTGAACTGGAATTTTATCACCCCAGGATTTCTGAGGAAACAATAATGCAAGCCAATATGGTGCAGCCAATCCAAAAAAAATTCGAATTCCCCAGAATCTCTCCTTGCGACTAACCGCTGGCCAAAGAGCCTGAGGATTCCGGGTACGAGAATGCCTACTTAATAGAACGGCGTGATCAGTGTGACGATTGATTCCTGGCAGTACCTGGCTTTTTGGTCAGATTGTTCCAGATTATAAATAGTGATATTAATATTCATATCTGTTGTGGATTGTTTAATGTGTAATGGGAAAAACAAAAAAGGACAGTATTCGGTCGCGTTAATTAAGGTGTTCAGAATTTTGTCTGTATACTCTAGAAATATGGACAGTTAGACATCTGAAGTGTTTACGTTTTTTGTATTTTTTATCAATATCCAATTAAGCGTAGTACCTCCTATAATACAAAAGTATTTTGGCCTGTTTATAAGCATGCGGGCATAACAAGGGCTATTTGAATCCAAAATGAAAACAGAAGGTAACTACGCATTTTGCAAAGTGGAAATAATTTTAAAAAGCTTTAAAACACATAATAATGTATGGCCTTTTTTTCCAAATTGAAGCTTAATCATCTCTGAAATATACGTGGCTACCTGTATGTGTTTTTTTTTAGGGGGGGGGGGGGAGAGGGGATTCCAATAGCCCATATTAAGATAAGAAACCCGAGTTTCTCGGATCATCCCTAGATGCGCAAAATGTATGCGCAGTAGCAAAAGGAGGCATCGTCTTTAATAGGCCATTTTCGAGTTGCTGTTAACCTCATTATGAAAGCGAGGCTAAGTAAAAACTTTGTCATGAAAAATTAGTTTTGTTTGCATATGAATGAAAACCAATTTTTATAATATATTCTATGCACTTAGCCTCGCTTTCATAATGAGGTTCGGAGCAACTTGGAAATGATCCTATAGAGGCAACCGGCCTCTTTTCCAGTCAGTAGCAGTTTGAAGCGTTTATGCTTCTTTTCTGATGAGTTGCGTGACTAGTGTGTAGAATACAAGTGCGCTTTCATTGATTGTAAACTACTGCGTGTATGAAAGAAAGCGTACTAATCAACGTGATTCGGCTTGACTTACAATTTAGTTTTCAAAAGTGTTACAATGAAAGTAATGCCCTACATTTTAGCTTTTCTCAAGCATGAGTACCGGGCAAGATTTATCTATATTATAAAAGCAATATAATTTAGCTTCAGGCTATCACGTATGTGTTTATATTTTAATGGAACATTGCCGTGGGTGTTGCAATATCCACCCTCGCACGCATTACGGGCCTACAGAGAATTGTAATGATATCTGGTGACAAAATGAAACTGCTGAAAATTCAAAGCTGTTTTGTAACTAGTCAAAGCTAATGAAAAGAAAGCCATTGTAGAAAGCAATGCTCAGTTGTTTAAGGACCGATTAAACGAATCCTGTGTTAATGTGAACGTTGATTAGAATTTTATTACTAATCAATAAAGTTTCTTGCAAAAAATTTTGTCTTTAAGTCATACTAGTCTTCACCATTAACCTAAATTAGCTTTTAAAAACATTTGTAACGAACGAATTCGAATTTACAGTAAGTTAACTTTTGATCGAGGATTATTACCGTTAATCGGTATTCGAACAATCGGACCCTGGCATTACTAAGAGGGGTATAATCAATTAATAGACACCATGGAACTGATAGTCATCACTCCAAAAGCATCACGCAGAAAGACATCGCGCTACTGGCATCACGCAAAACGGATCACGCTAAAAAAAATCACACAGCAAGGCATTACACTAAAAGGCATCACGCAATAAAACATCGTGCTTAAAGGCATCACACTACAGGCATCACGCTAAAAGGAATCACGCAAAAAGGCACTTTGCTAAAAAGGCATCACGCAACAAAGGATCGAACTAAAACGGATCATACAAAAGGGATCGCGCTAAAAGGCACTATATGCTAAAAAGGCAACACGCAACAAAGGATCATGCTAAAAGGAATCACGCAAAAAGGCAGTACGCTGAAAAGGCATCACGCAACAAAGGATCGAACTAAAAGGGATCATACAAAAGGGATCACGCAAAAGGGATCGGGCTAAAAGGCACTATGCTAAAAAGGCATCACGCAAAAGGGATCGGGCTAAAAGGCATCACGCAAAAGGGATCGCGCTAAAAGGCACTATATGCTAAAAGCATCACGCTAAAAGGAATCACGCAAAAAGGCACTATGCTAAAAAGGCATCACGCAACAAAGCATCGAGCTAAAAGGCATCATCGGGCTAAAAGGCACTCTATAAGCAAGGAACCGCACAACGAAAATGCTGTAGGTATACGCAGGATCTGTAAAAAATCTAATCAGCCAAAAATATATCATGTCTCTATCATGTCGCTGTCGTGTTAAGTTTTCTACGCAGTCCAGCCTTGCATAAATTTGGTTCATTTAAAAGGCACTATGTGCTTAAAAGGCATCACGCTAAAAGGAATCACGCAAAAAGACACTATGCTAAAAAGGCATCACGCAACAAAGCATCGAGCTAAAAGGCATCATCGGGCTAAAAGGCACTCTATAAGCAAGGAACCGCACAACGAAAATGCTGTAGGTATACGCAGGATCTGTAAAAAATCTAATCAGCCAAAAATATATCATGTCTCTATCATGTCGCTGTCGTGTTAAGTTTTCTACGCAGTCCAGCCTTGCATAAATTTGGTTCATTTAAAAGGCACTATGTGCTTAAAAGGCATCACGCTAAAAGGAATCACGCAAAAAGACACTATGCTAAAAAGGCATCACGCAACAAAGCATCGAGCTAAAAGGCATCACTCAAGGAAATTTGCCTAGCTCTAGGCGGCAAACAAGCTCTCGAACTGGGGTCTCACGAGAGACATATATTTGGGGCGCGAGCGGCGAGCGAGGCGAACAGCTGAAGAGGATTGGGGTCTGGCAGACTTGGCTGGCAGGGATTGGAGAGCTTGCTTGCCTGCAGGATAGCGTAGCTCTGGCAACTGGCCAGTGATTACGTACCGCTGGTAAATGGTAAACATTACCAAGCATGATTGGTGTTGTTGAATGCAACTGTTCAACTTTTCATTACCTAACCATAGTTGCCGACTTAGTTTAGCACTGGAAGAATAAACATATTTCAAAAATTGTTCCACTCCTTGCAAAAATTGCTCAGTTTGACAAGAGGCTTTCCAATTCATTTCGATTTGGACGGTACAACTTTTGCTTACGACCCACGGGGGGAGGGGAGGGTACTCCAGATTTCAAGTGACGGGGATGATCGAATGGGGGTAAAAATCAAAACCCAAAAAAATCCCTGGACCAAAATTTGACTTAAAAAAAATCCTATGCCAAATTTCCGAGCCTTAAAAAAATTCCAGAAAGATATAAAAACATTAGAAGTTGAATGAATGAATTCATCATCCCATCTGAAGTTATATTTTCCGCATCTGGTAGTCATTCTAACAACACTTGAGACACCCAATATTTAAACAGCCGCAAAACAAGTTTGGTTATACTTTATTCGCAGAACTACGCAGCCAGAATACTCGGGCACTACCACGAATCTTCATACCCCCCAAAAATCCCTACTTAAATAAAGCCAACCCCAAAAATACTTGCCAAACTTTCCTACACAAAAAATCCTGTAATTAAAAATTTCAAACCCCAAAACTCCTTCGATCATCCTCGTCACTTGAAATCCGGAGTACCTACCTCCCTCTCCCCCCCCCCCCCCCCCCGGGCCTACGACGGTCGCATGAGACCCGCTTGAGACTTCAGTAGCGGGCTGGTCGAAGAATTTTTAAACATATTTCAAAATCCTACGACATATTACACGTCAAATACGACAGGTAGTAATTAGTTTGCGTTTACACGAAACAATTTGTATCGTTAGCCTGCTAGCAAGCATTTCAGTGGGGTTTGACGCGTTTTCGCTGTAAAAACGCGTGGAAATTGGGACAGAGCGGGAAGGGAGAGCTGAATTTGGCATTTTTGTTAATAAATTACACATGTATCACCTGGCGGTCTAGTCGCGAAGGCGTTTTCAATTTAGCTTATATCAAGGGTGCATCGCTGGGTGTTACGTGACAGGCTCAGAGGTTAAGCTCGCAGGCTCAGTCATATTCCAATCACTTAAAAATTCCCCGCCCTTCAAAGATATTTTATTCAGTAGTTCTTGTTACTTATTTACATCACGGTTCTTAAGGTACCAATCACGAATACAATACACGTAAATTTGGTTTTTATAGTAAAATATTTCCACTACAATAGTTCATTTTAATTTGAATGAATGTATTCTGCTCTATAAACAGTTAACGTTCGACGATGCGGGACTCCGGTGCAAACGTAAACCTTTTCGAGTGCTTTTTGCGCCATGAATGGGGAAAAAATACAGTTTTAGTAAAGGAAAAAATGAAAAGAATTCAATGTCACATAACGTTTCAAAAATTTCCAAAAAAAAAAAAAAAAAAAAAAAAACAGAAGACACCTTCAACCTCGAATACCACACTACACGAACTACGAAACAATATATTGTTGAGCAATTATTCGCTGACGGTTGTCGCGGAATTTTTTATGTTCTCAAAACTTCGAAGCCCAAATCGTATCCAAGAGAAACTGTCAGGCCCATTGTCTAGCCCGAGAAAGCAACGCTCTACTGTATAAAATGTTCACCGTTGAATTTTCTTTCGCCCAAAAGTCACCGAGACCGGTATTTTGAACTTACAGCTCACCAATTTAGGATGAACACGGCGAATGAACAATGAACAGGGCCAAAAATACAATGAAAACAGCCTGTTGGTTACTGATTTTTTTCCCGCACGAGTACTATCCATCAGGGTTTTTTTGCCGTATAGACAATGCGACGAACACTATCACGTCATGTGATCAATTTAAACCAATCAAAATTTAGTAGTGAACTAAAATGACTGATGTCTCTCAGGGGGATAAATGTCAACACGTTTCAGCCAATCAGACCCAATCTCGTAACGAGTCCACAGGCTCTTTGGCCAGCGGTTGGTCGCCAGGAGAGACTCTGGGGA
This sequence comes from Pavona decussata, assembly GCF_977016875.1. Taxonomy (NCBI): domain Eukaryota; kingdom Metazoa; phylum Cnidaria; class Anthozoa; order Scleractinia; family Agariciidae; genus Pavona; species Pavona decussata. The sequence goes on from NW_028145468.1 coordinate 1,542,367, forward strand.
AATTAAAAAAAAATTAAATGTTTTGATTGGCTGGCCCGTCACGGCTCTGCAATTCACTCACATTCTTTTACCGGAGAAATCCTGCGGTGAAAAAATCCCAGCACCACAGAGTCTCTTCTGATCAGCAACCGCTGGCCAAAGAGCCTGAAGACTCTGAGACTAAATCACACCCGGAGAAAATATAATGGTGCATTTCTTTTTCTTTTCCTTTTTTTTTTTTTTTGGCGTCATTATGATGGGAAAAAAAAGCATCGAAACCGTCTACACATCACCAAGCCGAGCCAAGATTAACCCAGGTACTCAAAGCATGTTCCGACAGGAGACCCGGCTTGACTTTTAACTAGTTATTGAAGCCCCGCGCTATCTTGATCAATCGAACTTGTACTTTTGCCACATTTCGTCAAAAAGAGGCTTGCAACTGATGGAGGCTCCTAGTTTTGCACACAGCAAAAACGACCCCGACATTTTTCGGTGCAGCGAGTACGTCTCTTCGGGGGGAGGGGACAGGCGGTGACGCAACATGATTGGCAAGAGCTCCTGGATGCGTCTGGTGGTGTCCTGGGTCTGAAAATTGAACGGCTCATCACTGGCAAAAGGCTCTCCGAGGATCATTACTGCGTCTGCGTGTGCGTTAGTCATCACCTACCACAAGACAAAGCAAACACGTTAGAGTAAATGCAGACTTAGTAGCACATATCCAAACCACGGTCACGGTAGTGATTTTCTTTGTTTCCTCTTGATGAATTATTAATGAGTTTGAGAAAATGTGTTTCTCGTTTCCTTGCGATGTTATCAACAAGTTTGCCGTTTGCGAATAAAAACCGAACGGGTCGGACTTTTAAAACCAGCAACAAAACGAAACGACACAGCCTCAAGCGTAACTGATTAACAACCTTCCATAAAAAAAAGTGAAGTGAACACTTTTAGTAAGCTACAATGGGGAGATGCAACTCGCCCGGAAATTAAAATGGTAAAAGGCTAACCGATCCAAAGTAACGATGTTAACGGCTTCGGTTAAACTAGCACTAACGGTTTTAAGTTCAAGTTTAAGTTTATTTTAGCCGCTATCAATAAAATTACAAGCGTAATAATGATAAAGAAGCCCATGAGAAACCACACGGCTTTTTAATATTGGGCTCCCTCTATCATATATGATTCACAGTTTAACAGTAGAACAATGACAAAATCAATGGCAGAGTAGAAATATAACAGAGCTAAGACATTAATTTAAATTATCTATATGTTTAAAGCATAATTAGGCTAAATAGTGGTAGAAATACGAAAGAGAGAAAAAAAATTATAGGTTTACGTTAAGAGGAATGCTTTCAGTTTTGAAGTGAAAGGGAAAATAATTGCTGCATTTTGAATTTCAGAGCTAAGAGAATTATAGAATTTAGGGCCTTGGAAAAGACAGAAAACTCTCTTATATTAGTCCTACAATTGGGTAAATAAAAGAGCCCCGAACTTCTCGTTTCATAAGAAATCACAAGAATACCCCAATCCACAGCTGATTTTGATATTAAGGTCCATCCGAAATATCTTTTTTCTTAAGTTAAGGTTATTTCTTGTCTGCTAGTTCCACGTAAACTACCTCTTTCTCATTGATATACTAACTCAGAAACTCGTTTCAAACTCAAACGAAAAGAGGCCGAGGAAGTTTTCAAATTCAAGGCGCGGTGTACACTCTCTAACCTTTGATTCATATCCAGTGAGAAATCCCAGCCCAACAGAATTCTCAATCACCATAGCTCGGTCTCCAATGGCAGCACCGCGGATTATCTACATTAAAAACGCAAGCTGTTATGAATTGAAAGTGAAGTTTTCAGTTTGGAGTAGCCTAAACAGTTGTATAGAGAGCAAAAGGTTCATCGTTAATCGACGGTCTTTTGTTAGTCTGTTTTTTGCCTAGATGTGAAAATAATCTTAGTGTGGATTTTGGTAGCCTACGAACGCAGACGCATTTGCGGTTGTCGCTTCCCTTCACCGAAAAATAACGGCAAAGAGAAGAGGCAACCGGAAATACGTCTCAAACTCGTTCCAGGGTCTCTCCTCTTCACGTCCCCAGACGAGGTTGAATACGTCCGCGTTCGCAGACTAGGTTTGTGTGTGTTTTCTTTTAGCTGACTTTACACCCCTTCTCACCCACTGCAGTACCCTGCTAGCAGAAGTTTCTGAGGGAAGTAAACAAGACTACTACGCGAAATACTAGAGACGCGAACGACTTCATACGTGCTAAAAAAATTGCCAGAAAGAAACCTCTGCTAGCAGGGCACCACTGCAGCCGACATGTTATCGCATGGTCCCCCTCAAATTCCGACAACCCAGCCCACCTTACTACAAAAAACGAACGGTCTATAAGAGAATGGCCTCCCACACATCCGTTTTTAGGAGAATATAGAGAGATTTAGCATCGCGTATACGTGAAACATGAACGGCAAAAATGACCACGTGACCACGATTTTCCCGCGATTTCTTGCGTTTGCCGGTTGCCGTTTCTACGTGAAAACAGGCTATTTCGTGTTTGCCGTCTACGTGAGAACTACGTAAGTATTTCTTCCTTTTTTTTTTTCTTATACATGTAAGTAGTTATTGTTAAAAACAAGTACCCCAATAATCTTTTTGGGCAAGTCATACTATCGCAAATTAAGTTTCATATTTGAAAATCCTTCACAACTCACACTTTACCGCACTTTTCTTCATGAACTCATCACAGTGAGTCGCAAAACAGTTTCATTGAAACTCGCAAAATTAGACAAGTAAGCGAAGCTAAAGTCAAAAGGTTCACGCTATTTTAAGTGAAACGTGAAACGGCAAGGTGACGTTTGCCGTTTCACGTAAACACGATGCTAAATCTACTTATGACTCCGCTATAAACGACTGCGTACGAGGCTACTAAAAGGGTGAATAGGTCAGAGTGTTAAAAGCTCACCTTGATATATCTATCCACAAATTTCTTGTCGTAACCACGAGATGCTCCAAAGTCAAGCAAACAAATCTATGACACAAAAGAAAACAAACAACATTAAGCCAGTTATTTAAACAAAGTCTAACTTAGGCCGCGGCTTAAGACAATCAGTGGGCCTCCAAATCTGTTTATAAGTGGTTTATTTTAAGTAGATAAATAGTTTTCTAGTCTGGGATGCAAGCCTTCTTGCTACCTTCAGCAGCAGACAATGTTTAGATATGATTGGTGGCAAAATTGAAAATGGCTTAGAACGTGGTTATGTTAAACACCGTCTAAACGGTCTCTTAATAACTGACCAATTATGTTTACATTGATCAAACATTAAAAAGACACATGCATATAAAACGAGCTGACACAATGACGTCTACGGCCGAAGTCATCTGTATTTATCCTCTAATCATGAGCTGGCCGTGGTTACGAAACCTTTGAATGCAAAGGACCGCACAATGCACAAATAAGCTGTTCTGAAAACGTTCTGCTGCTAAATCTCAGTTCTTAGCTGTAGCTCTTGCCCTGAAGAAGACTATTGTTGATCTAGGTGAAATATTGTTGCTATTAAGGTAACCTGAATTGGCCACAGTAACGAGATTCGTGTGCGGACGTTTCGCGCGTTAGCCCTTTGTCAGAGCGAATCGATTTGCTCTGACGAAGGGCTAACGCTTAAAACGTCAGTACTCGAATCTCTTTAAGGTGACCAATTTACCTTCAGGTATCAACTCTATTTGTTCTAGTCCACGTCGACGCAGCACCACAGTTTCTTTAGAAAATAACCCCTTTGTGATTGAAGTACATGTATTGGCCTGATTAAAATGGCCATTTGCTGTAGTGTCAACTTTTCAATCTGAATCAGTTTGGTTCATCTCCCTGCATCACGCCCTTAGTGCTTCTTGGATGTAATAAGAGAAGCACTAAATGGTAAAGCTGTGCTTGCCATGGTGCACACAGACTCATAGGGTCAGTTATTAAAAGACAGATTAGACGGTGTTTAACAAAACCACGTTCTAAAGCATTTTTAATTTTGCCAACGGTCGCATCCAAACATTGCTACTGACACTAACAAGAAGGCTTGCATACCAGACTAGAAAACTGTTTATCTACTTAAAATAAACCACAAATCAACAGATTTGGAGGCCCACGGATTGTCTTAAGCCGCGGCCTAAATTAGACTCTGTTTAAATAACTGGCCCATCGTCTCCCTCGCAGCCGTTCTGTGTCTCGTCATGCAACACTCCTCCCTGTGCGGAGGAGCGTTGCGTGACGAGGCAGAACGGCAGCGAGGAAGACTAACTGAGTCACGTAACGATAACAAACGATGACTTGAAACTGCTTCAAAACGATTTAATCTAGCACAAGAAAAGAGCATGCTGAAACACCACGAAAACGCCGCACACAACTCTTACTGGTTCTACACTTGAAAAGCTGAAAAATTAGTTTTCGTCGGCTGTGGTAAAAGAGTGTTATGTAAATTAAAAGGGAACAAGACCACTCGAGGCTTTGCGTAATAATACTCCGAGAAATAGACACCCTCAGATTTAATTTTTGAAGGTATTTTACAGCCCTCTTTGCCTAAAGAACATCCGAGACTTTCACAACATGAAAATATTGATCCCTGCTGTTTCAAAGAGTCGAAATTAAGGGGGTGAAAAAGACCGGGTGGAAGGCGCAAGAAAATACGAGTTCGATTCGCCTTTCTCCCATTCTTCTCGCGACTTCGCTGCTTGTTCGCCCAACTTTCGCCTTCGCCCAAAATCCCTCCAGCTACGCCGTGTTAAACCAAGCGGAAGAAACCGAATACGATCAATAGACTGACAGTGCAGCTTTACAAACCTGTTCAGTTTCTGGATTGTAGAAGAAATTGGACCAGTTGGGATCTGTTTGCATAAATCTGAACTCAAACAACTCCTTCAAGCAAAGTCTGAGGATGCTTAGACACAGCTGAAAGAAAATGAAAACGCCAGAGCAAATTACATTACATCATTTGAACATTTTACACATTTATAGTGGCCTGTTCATACCAGCAATTATGGGATATAATAACTGTGTCATATTTCGCTGGCGAGGTTGGTTGAACACGATTCTCAGGAAAGAAAACAATTTGTACATGTATTATGCGTGTGTTTGTTTACACATATGGAAAAGGCTGCCACAACAGTTTGTTGGATGTGTGAACAGGATAATGATTAAGGTAAAAGGCGTTTAGTTCAAGACCAATCTAACACATTGCCCATAAGGTGATACATAACTCTAGGTCATTTTCAACTCTAGGTTGATACATTTAGGCTTAGGCTGTCATTTGTAAAGTGGCAGCCTAAAGGCCCGTTTAAACGGTTTCAACATTTGACCAACACTAGTTCAACAAAAGTTGAACGCCGATGTTGGGCAAATGTTGGTTGAACGGAGTGTTCAAACGGTTTCAAATCATTCGACATTTTCAAGAACGAAAGATTAGAAATGTTGAAGCGATGTTGAATGAAAGTTTAAACCAATTTAAATTTGATTCCGGCAACACACTTTCAACAAGCTTTCAACATTGTTTTTGCACTTTCAACAATGTTGAACGACCTGTTCAAACCGGCGCCCCCGACATTTGGTTCAACAAAGTGTCGAACGTATGTTGAAGCAAATGTCGAAACCATTTAAACTGCAAACAAAGAAACATCAAGCAGAACAACTCCCGCTTCTTCCAAATAATTACTCCAGTCAACTCATTTCGCAGGGCGAGTTTGTTTAACGTGAAGCTGAGAGTTTCTTTTACTAACTAAAATGAACTTTTAAGGGGGCAGTGTCATGGGAATTCTTCAGGTTTTTGGTCTCCTTTCCCTTACGCGAATTAATCATTAATTCGCTTCTAAAGATCACCAATGAGTCAAAATCACGTACATTTTCATTAATAATTTTATCTAGGACCGACTTTTTCAAGTTGGTTTTTATTTCCATCTTGGTCATTCTAATCCGAAACATTATGGATAGATTTGGTGCATTCCAAAAGACCACCATTTTAAAGAAAAATTAAGCTATCATTTTCTCGGCTGTTACTGATCGTTACTAAAGTAGATTAGTTTTTAAAAAAGTAAATTTATTTATACACGTTAAGACTGGTTTTCACTAGCAACACAAGCACAAGCGCAAGCATAAGAGCTTTATGTCAAGTGAAAACTAACGCGACGCAAGTACAAGCACAAGAAAAGGAAAAATGAATGTTGATCCTTGTGCTTGTGTTTGCGCTTGTGCTTATGCTTGCGTCGAGGCCGTTTTCACGGTGAAATAAGCATCCTTATGCTTTCGCTTGTGCTTATGTCTGTGATTGCGTCGCTAGTTAAAACCAGGCTTTAGATTTAAAGCTGGAAGCTTGTGGGGCTGTGTAATCAAACAAATATTTTAAACAGAACAGAAACTCTTTAAACATCCCAACTGGTAGGGAGGCTTACCAGTTGGCTATTTACAAAGCGTGGCCGAGGATTTGAACAGGGGACTACCCCCAAACAAATCCAGCTAGCGGTCAGTCTGAAACCTTTTTCTCTATATCCTTCTTTACATGTATTATACATTAACAGAAATAATGTGATGTTTAAGTTCCAAAGTACGTAAATTCTTTATAGTGCGTGCTTTGTCCCTAAGTGAAATTTTACAATTTCTTAGGAGTCTTAGGAGACTCCTGAATTTCTTTTTAAATCCCAAATAATTATTTATCACCTTCATATTATAATTAATATAACTATGTATTTTGTTTTTATCCATTGTATAAATGGATACACTGTTAATATACAATTATAATTTTATTTATATGATATTGAGCCAAAGGACAAAGAGGCTTTTTTAAGTACGTTGTCTCCTAATACAGAGGTATTTTTGCACAGTTTATGACTATGTGGGAAAAGAAGATCTTAGTATGGGCAACTGGAATCCAGAAAGAAAATTGAGGGTAACGAGGCATTTTTCAGAGATAACTAAGCCACAATAATTCCAAAACGCATCAAATACACAACAATGTTATGTATGGCATTTTTTTCCAAATTGCAGCTTATAATAATTATCTCTGAAAATGCGAGCTTACCCCAAATTTTCGTTTTGGATTTCAATAGCCATTGCCAAGATCTTCTTTCCCCGCAGTCATAAGCTGCGCAGAAATACCTAAGAATTGGTAGGCATCTTTCTTGACAAATTATGAGTTTTTTTTATCAATCCCCAGATGCGCAGAACGTACACTGTATGCGCAGTACCAAAAGCAGGCACCATCCAGGCTAAGTAGTTGTGGAATTCTCAGCTTCAATTTACAGTACCTTGTTGATGGTCTCCTGGTCAACATTTTCAATCTTGTCAAGAGAAGCGCCTTCTATCAACTCTGTCGTAAGCACTTGTTTAGATGTGAGATTTTCAATAACCTCGGGTACGTAATACTCTGGCATCCCTGTCAGGAGTTCCCTAAAAAAAAACACAGAACAAAAATTAATTTTTGTGAATCTCAGCTGCACGCTAAGTTGGTTTGTTGAAGACAGGTTGAGACAAAAGAAAATAATTATTCCTTTAGTGAGCTGCCTAGAAGTGCTTTTCTCATACTTTAAGCTCCATTGGGTACCAGAGAGTATCTAACTTCTTCTTACAATATTACTACTTGGCCAAACAAAAAGTTCATGACAAAGAGATGAAAAAGATCACCAAAAAGATGAAATGCCTCAAATTCTCTTTACTACTAACTTGAGAAATAAATAAATATGTATATGATCGATATATTTTGAACTTAAAAGGTTAAGGTAACAGAGATTTAGAATGGTAAACGGCAAACGGAAACGTGAAATTCGCGTTGACGTTTTCTTCAAAAAAAAAAAAAGTACATAGATGAGAATAGTGCAAAATAATTCTGACCTTTGATGCTAACGGAAAACTTATCATTTTTACTGAGAAACTGAAAACAGCGAGCGGCAAATGTAGGATAAATATGGTCGCGTGGTCATTTCTGCCGTTCGCAGTTTGCCTTAAACGTAATTTTTAATCTCTCTTTTATTTCAGAAAATTGTAATAACAGAGTTCCTTTAACATTCTGTAGGTAGAACTACAATTCCGGAACTTCAACAACTGTTTGCTGCATGACATGGGTTCGACTGCATTACAGAAGCCCTATTATAACCTTGGGTTTTAGGATTATGGATTACTAGGGGGTTTAAAGAAGGGATACGGATTATTGGCCACTAAATTTAAAGATTATGGATTATTTGTGTTGCATTTTAAAATTATGGATTATTATCGGTCATTATCGCATTGATTATTTTTACATGAAAAAGGGTATTGGACACATGTTTATCTTCGGTGAGGTCTTTTGGTCAAACGTCCTGAGTTTTATAGGTCATAACACTTTCATTGTTATGACAAACTAGCACCTGTTCATATTCAAAATTTATTTAAACATGTCTCAGATATACACTCCTACAACACCCGGTCAGCAACCGCCGACAAATTTTATATCATGTCTTCACGTCTTGATCAACTAAAGAATTCATTTTCTCGATTTGGTGCACGGCTATGGAATTCTTTACCGGATAATATTAGAAAGTCTGACAACAGAAAACTATTCAAGAAACAAATACATGAAATACTAATCAACATTTTAAAAAAAGAAAATGCTTACCTTACACCTTCTTCAATTCTTGAAATAATGAAAAGCTTCTGAATATGTAACAATCCTTTAATTTCTATCAGCTAGCGAATCCCCTTTTTTGCGTCACTTGTTTGTTTACTACTTATTTAACTTTTATTTTAGTCAATTCAGTTGTAAACACCAAATGTATTTGTATTTAGTTTAGCATAAACATACCTACCCGCCTCGACTAGCTTCAGCTATTTGCGGGTAGGTATATAACACCTTGTAACTGTCTATTGTTAATAAAGTGTTGTGTCATGAACACACGTGTTCAAAGGTCACGTCCTCAGTAACACCCCTAAGTTTCATCAGGGAAATGGAAATGCAACCCTTGGCAAAGAAACCTGACACACAGTACCAAAGTCTGTTCAGGTGACAAAAGATGGTAATTCGGGCTTACTATTAATAATTATACAGACTGTTGTAGAGCTTTATTTTAGGGATATATGAATCTTTTTTACAAAATTGGGATACGGATTATTTCCAAAATTTACCCAGGATTATGGATTATTCAGACCCCCCTCCCCCCCCCCCCCCCCAACAGGGCCTCATTACACATCTGGTTGTTGTTTTTTGGAGGATTTTAGTTGCACTTCAAAAACTCATTAATAATTCATAAGCCCATTGACCCATCAAATGGTCGATAATATGGTACATCACGTGCAGTGACTTTATAGCGAAAACCTCTTCCTTATTAGCATGCGGTGTCTTATCAGCTGATAAAACACACCTGAAGTGCTGAGCATTCTTGGCCTCCCTCAGATAGTCCACTTCCCAGGCCATCTCTCTCCGAGCAACATCAATTGCATTTTCTGCATACAAACCTAGTGAACAGCACAGATGACAGTGAGGAAATACACATAGAGGATATTACACTGTGGCGCGAAGATGTGAATTTTATTTTTGAGTGATAAAAACAATAATTTATGAATGAGCGCAGCACGTAAAATATTGTTTTTAACACAAGAAAATAAAATTCATATCTTCAAGCCACTGTGTAATTTTGTTTTTATGATATAGACAAATCTATCGCTCACCAATGACTGTTTGTACAAACAACTGTGAAAAAGTGATAAATGACGTCATAAATATCCTCACCAGTGAGGATATGGAAAACATGCCACTCGGGTCACGGATGTAGTTTCATATGAATATTATGAGTGGTGTATTTTCCAGCAAAACACTTGTGTCTATATAATAAGTAGATTTAGTGACAGCATGAGAGGGATTATTAGAACCACAAGAAATTAGCAACTTGAAGACATTAGCTAAAGTTCAGCTACTCCTCCATTAGAGCGCATGTAAATAAAGTTTATATGTATGCACTAAATAAAAGGCATTTTCTGCATACAAACCTAGTGAAAAGGACAGATGAAGGTACGGTAAGGACATAGTTATATCACAAATATTATTAACAAAAAGAAAAAAAACCCATTTTACTCAAAAAATGACATTTTCTGCATACAAACCTAATTAAGTTTGTAGTGAACAGGACAGAAGGCATTAAGGACATACACGTAGTTACATCAGAAGGATTATTAACAAAAAATTAACAAAACTGTACTTAACTATACTTTAAAAATGTACAGCTCAATGTTGTTATGATGTGTTTTGCAGTTTTAAAGTGGGTTGGTTTTATATTCCTCAGTGATCCTTACAACTAGACTTTAATCCAGACTTGTCCCCAGCAGGGTACTTAAGGAATACAGGTCATCACTCCAACACCAACAAATTTTTAAGCCTTCTACTCTCCGGGAAGCCTGCATAGCAAGCTTTTCCAGCAAGCGAAAAGCTATTTTCCAGTTTCTGGCTGCAGAAACCGGAAAATAGCTTTTTGCTCGCTGGAAACGCTTGCTACGCAGGCTACTCTCCGGGTTATGATGTGAGACTCACCTTCAGGTAACATATTACTGACTTTCAACACCGTCATCAGGTTGTTGATATCACTGTCAATACTCTCACCAACTCCAGGATACTAATGAAAGAGAAAGAAAATAAAATAATAAAAAAATTATTGTAATGGTGACTTCCAGATACTCTAACTTTTGACTTCAGTATGTGGAAAAAATGCAGCCATGAATGGTAACACTGAAAAATCTATTTAATTAACATACAGTGCAACCCAACCTTGTTATTATGACTAATTGTTTGTGCCTGGGAAGAATTGAAAGACCATTTGTTTCTTAAGTTTTACAACCTCGTTAACCAGACCGCCCTGTTATTACGACCACATTTTCACGGCCCGAAGGTGGTCAAACACAGGATTCCACTGTATATTCAAAAAATGAAAGCACCTTGTCACTGAAAAGCTCCCAAGGGTAGTGTAAATATCAGTCAGAAAAAATCACACTACTGGCTTGCAATTCTTACCCCTTTCCAATGCCATCTGTGCATTATCAGAGTATACATGGACAGCTACATGTAAATGGAATCACTTTGTTAAGTTTCTTTTTTTAATTTTCTATACTTTTAAGCATCTGCTACATGTGAATTGAATTGACCTCCCATATCATACCTGTATCTTAATTGCCACAGGCCTCCCATCTTTGAGAACTCCCCTGTGGACCTGACCAATGGATGCTGCAGCAAATGGCTTCATATCAAACTCTAACAGTTGGTCACGCCAGTTAGCTCCTAGCTCCTTCATGAGAACTTTCTAAAATGGGAGGAAGGGTTACTGAATACACAAAGTATGTTCATGCATAAAATTGATCCAAACAGAAAATGACTGTTAAGGAAAAGGGTGATGCTTATGACCAATGACAACCATTATTTAAACTGCATGGGTAAGGGTTGGCTGGCTCCAGGTTAAATAAATAAAGAAAACATTAGGATTGTGGTGGCATCACCCTACAGTACTACTAACTGTCCTGCATTAGTTACCATGCATTAAGTTCTCTGAATAATTTAATAACATTCATTAAGTAAGTAAGTAAAGCCTTTATTTAAAGAGGGTAGCATTTAATAGCCAAAGGCTAATAAACTTGTTGCCCTCGCAACTATTTACAATCTAAAATACTGTAAGCTAAAATATATATATATATACAGTTAAAATATAAAATATGACAGGATTTTAATATTTCATAATATTTCATAATATTTTTAATATTTCATTTTAATATCTTTACAAGTATAGTGCACATGTGTTGGCCACATTTCGATGCAAAGTTTTCAAGCAAACATTGTAAGAAGTATGTGTGAGGCGGCATTCAAAGAATGCCCACAGGCTCCCTTTCTTTCTTTCTCGTCCCCATACTGTTGCTCCACTGCCCCAGCTTGATGATTTTTCTTTTCGCCCTATACCCCACTTGGGAGCCTGTTCACAGGCTAAGAAGAACTTAAAAACCAATTCAGTCTAAAAAATAATGAGTACAGCTAGACAAAGTACTGTAATGATTATTTTAGTCATGCCTCACCTCCAACTGCCAACGAGGCATAAAGTCTGCACTGTCCCGTACTCTCTCAAAAATCTTTTGCAGCTCAGGTGAAATGAATGCATTGTCTAAATTTAGGATTGAAATAAAATAGTAAGAACTATACATGTACGTATAAACCATCATCAACAACAATGTTACTTACATTAATTTAATATTTCTCTGAATGCTACATAGCTTAATATTGCCTTACTGATGGTAGTACACTGTATATATGCGGATGGTGGATTTTTGACACACCTTCCTTCCCAGGGAGAAGGGGAACAAGGTTGGTTTTGACAGCACTGTACAAAGTTTATGGGATGCTGCCAAAAAAAAAAAAAATTATTGCAGCATCTGCATGGTCTAGCCAAGGGATCAGAGACGTACATGTATCACTGCTTGAAAGTGTTGCGTATTACATCCCCACTTCATGTGTCAAAGGCTGGGTGAGTGACACTTGAGCAGAGAGATGAAACATGGGGTGATGACAGCAACCATAGGCACCTTCTTCATGCTGATGTCCAATTGCATTGTAAATACAATGTAAAGGGGAAAATCCCATACATCACTCTCAGGTCAGTATCGTAGTGGTACCCAGAGTCCTCAAGCTCGTTGGCCAGCAGTTGGTCACCATGAGAGACTCAGGAGAATTAAAAAAAAAAAATTTTTTTTTTGATTGGCTGCCCCATAATGGCTTGCATTGTTTTACCGCAGAAATCCTACGGTAAAAAAATTCCAGTACCCCAGAGTCTCTTCTGGTGACCAACCACTGGCCAACTCTGGGTACGAGATTGCTCTCAGGTCATTTCAGACACTACACTTCACAATGCAGTAAAATAATTACCTTGAATACTCAGCATTTGTCCCAACTTTAGTGCTGCACCTCTCATTTTACACAGGGTACTCACAATTCTCTCAGCGTTTGCCTGTGACAGAAATGGACTCCCAGCAACCTCTGCAAAGCTAGCATCTGCAATAATGTGAAAAGAGAACAATGTGAATCTCATAGTGACTTCGAACTACCAAGATTCAAAACCGTAAGATTTGGTAGGAATACAATAAAATATATGGGACCTCTCATTTGGTCAAAGTTGCCAAGACACTTAAGAATGATACAAACTCTGACCTCGTTTAAGAGGAACATTAGGAAAGTTGACCTTTCAACTCTTGTAAATATTTAGACGTTTTTAGGCTTTTTAACACATTTTGTGAATGATTATATAACCTACCAGCAATTTTCTTTATTTTTTTTAGTGATTTGTATTAATTTTGGTATTTAACATATTATTTTACAATGTCCCCCATTAGCTTATAGCTAAAAAACATAGACACTTAATTAAAGTTTTCATTCATTCATTCATAGATGTAGTTACTTTTATTAATAGTTATGATAGATGCAGCTTTGTATTGGAACATTTGTTTTGCTTTTGGGACTGCCATTTAGGTAAAATTGTGAGCTGTCGTTATGGCAAAAAGAACTTCCTTGTTTTGCAAATGGGGAGGAAAACTTTACCTGATAGTTGCAGAATCGGAGCTTAGATTTGGCATGGATAGACCTGTATTTCAGTGATTTCTATAAACGGCATGTTCTAGGGTATCGTGTAGACAAGTTAAGCCCACAAGTTGAGCTCAAAAATCTTATTCTAACCTTGGAGATGAAAAAAATTAATCGCAAGCAGGGGAGCATGAATGAGACAGGGTGCAAGAGCTTGACTTACAAGTATTATATTGTGCAGTTCCAGAAAAATCCATACCCACCCCATGGAAGGTCATCAGAAATTCCTAGGGGGAGAGGGGTCTTAAAAGTCAAAATTTAAGAAGCTTTAAGTATGAAGCTAAACTGGAATTTTCTGGGGGGACTGGGGGTACAAAACAAAAAGCCTTCCTGATTGAGGGGGGGGGGGGGGGGGGGAGTATGGATATTTTTCTGGAACTGCACATTTCTCCAGCAGGAAATCACAACCAGTGATACTATTACTTAAAGCTAAAGGGGACTGCTTGTTTTGAGATTTAGAGAGGAAAGATGGACTTGCCAGTGTTGTGGAAGTAGAGCCTAGATTTGGTGCCAATAGATGTTGATAAACTGATTTCAAGCTGTAAATACAGTGGAACCTCTCCTTACGGACACCTCTTTAATACGGACACCTCTCTATCACGGACAGTTCACTTGGTCCCTGAGAGACCGAAATCCATATAAAGCCTACCTCTCTAAAACAGATACCTCTACAATGCGGACACTTATCCCTATCCCCTTGGTGTCCATAATAAAGAGGTTCGACTGTAGTGTGTTTTAGGGTTTTGTGTAGACCTGCCTCAAAGTTGAGTTCAGGATTTTTTTCTCAGAGAGGAAAAAGAACTATTAATAAATTATTGGGATGCTACATATAAGTGGAGTACAAGTGTGAGTGAATGGTGCGAAAGAGCTCAACTTATTTCCCCTGCAAGGAATTGTATCAAGTGACATCATTTTGGTGTGAATTATTCAGAAGGTCTAGCCTAAATAGTGAACTTGGCTGAGTGGTCTTCTTTAGCCCATGTTAAGAATGTACCAAGTTCTTTGTTCCTGGTGGAACAAAGAATTTACATGTAGAATATTACATTGTGGAGAGTGAAGTCTTGACAACAAACCAGGCAATGTCTGACTCTGACTTGAACCCTTGAAAAAAAAAATTATATCAAAGGAGTACCCCACCCTCTCCCAAGCCCTCCTCCCACCCTGTGCCAGTTTACCAGCAAGGAATATAAGCACTTGGCCTGAAGAAAAGGTTTAAGGAGTACCCACCCCACCCACCCATGTCTCCACTCCAGAGGCCATGACAAATGTTCATCATCATCATCAGCTCCTTCTCTCCATGTGGAAAGTAGTTTGGGACCATCACAATGTGTGCAGCTGGGGAAATGAATCACAGCTAAGACTCATTATTAAATACATCCCTGACCTGATTTCATATAGAGTGCTAAAGTGTAACATCACAAACATTTGAATTTTTGAAATTATGGGATTTGTTAGTATATTTGGAAAGACCATGATGAAAAATGCCTACTTGCCAAAAATCAGCATCTTATTGCAATTTGGGGGTGAGATATTAGCTCTGTTATGCCCTGATGACTCCATACAAATTCTTCTAATTTTGCCTCAGTTCCAAACATTAGGAACTGAGACAAAATTAGAAGGATTTGTATGGAGTCATCAGGGCATAACAGAGCTAATATCTCACCCCCAAATTGCAATAAGATGCTGATTTTTGGGAAGAAGGCATTATTCATTAATACTCTTTCAGAATATCTCAGTAAAACCCATAATTTCATAAATTTAGTTTTTGTGATGTCATCACTTTAGGACTCTATAGGTAGGCATACAAAAAAACTCTCTTACCTGCTTTGCCAAGGCCAAGTTGTCTTTTTGTAACCTCGGCAATAGCACCAAGACCCAAACCAGCAACCAGGCCTGCCGGATGAAATGCCAAATTGCAATCAAGATGATGATTTTAAACAAATTACTCAACAACTGATAACAAAAAAATAATAAAATTTTTAAAGGATTTGTTGCCACACTGTTCACATGCCGTATGCTGTAGGTCAACTTCTTCTTCAGGTCATTTTGTTTTTAGCCTACAACTATAGATCAGTTCGTTCTAACCTAGTTTTGTTTTTTCACTTAATTTGATCTTAAACTCATTTTAAGGTGAAGTAAAAGAGTGCATGTTCTTCTTACATAATTAAAAGTAACTATAGCCAAGGTTAATAGGTTGTGTAAACTTTAAGTTTTAGTCACAAAATAATGAACATAAAATTATCTAAAAAAATATTACCTCTGATCACTTAAAGTTTGCTAAATAATTACCCTAGGGCTCAAAAGCTTTAACAAAATAAAGTTGCAATTTATTATAACTTCCTGAATGGATTAAGCTTATTTTTTGCTCAGTTCTTTGCAAAAGTCAGATAAAAAGAGAAGAAAAGATTCACCCTTTAAGGCCTAACAGCTAGTGATCAGCATGATACATTCAAATTTCTCCTTGTAATATCAATGGTTTTTCAACCCCTGAGGTCATGGGAATAAAGGATATGATCACTTGATATTTTAATAACTTCTCCCCAGACCTTTTGTAAGAAAAGTATGGTGACAAGATAGGAGAATTTGCACTTTGATATTAGGGTTTAAAGTGTTAAGAATACCTACCACTGTAGTTGATAAGTCTCCCGACTCTAGAAGAAGGAACTGCTGATTCCCTTGATCTTCCACTCAGCTGAGGGCAAAGACAAATTAATAGTTACTGACAGTATGTCTGGCTAATTGCTGGATAGAACTTTCCTTTACTACTTACTATTCTCAGAAGTGAGTATGCATTCTAAACAATATTTACAATCCAAGGAGAGACTGGTTTTATATTTTTTGCCACTTACATGTAGTTAATTCTTTATATGTCTGCTCTAGTAGACTTGAGCCAGAAAAAAAGCTGGTCTAGGTTAGGGTAAGTAATTTTATTTGTTAGAATCATTGAAAAATTAACAGAGCTCCTCTTTTTGTTAATAAATCTGTATTTGCAAAAGCAATGTTCATTTTTCAGATTAAAGGTGTAAAAATGTTTGGCTATGTCACTACTAGCCTCCTACAGTATAGACTGTTCACAGTCCCCCTATTTTTCCGTGGGATTCTCGAGACCGGTATGCTTCGATGGAGCTGCCGCCATCTTGGTTTGTAAAAGCGAGCGCGATCTGGGGAGAGTGTCTAAACTACCGAGGGGAGGGGAGTGGAGTTGGGAGGCGGCGGGAAAAATAGGGAGACTGTAACAGCTTCTCACTGTCTCGTGTTCGAGGGGCGTGCCGAGACTTTGTCGCCTCGACTAATTGAATCAAACAAAAAATATACTCCCCAGAGATAAACATGTCAAAGTGAAGGAAATACGATAGTCCTTGTTACAGTACCATTTCTGTACAATTTCGAAACAAAGTACGGTTGCGAAATAAAATGAAGTTGCGAAAGTCTTTCGAGTGTAGGCTTGAAAATACAGTACAGTACATCAGCTATTTGCAAAGTGAATTTCAATACAAGCGGAACACATGCAGTGAAGCTAACAGCGAAACCTTCAGATACATGCCGCATATTTTGTAACATTTATTTTAAAATAGCAGTTGGCGATTTCGGGAGGAAAAACAAGTACATTTCCACAGAAAATTTTTTTTAAGATCCCGGAAAGAGCTGGAGTTGCCAGCATTCCTCTAGCCGATCTTTTTAAAGCACATCGATCTTGGAGTTGAAGTGGATCCACAAGATGGGAAATCTTCACGTCGTTGCAAAAGCGCTTGCGAGGAAAGCCACGATTAGCAACGTTTCAAGCGCTTTGTGTGTATTGTTTCGCCCCAGAGAATTGTTAAAGAAGTCGTCCCTACAGTTCGCCATCTACTTCAAAGCAGTCCAAAGAGACGGAAAACTGCAGTCTGCTGCCTGCCAAACGTCCGCTGATTTTCAACTATCAAACCTCCAAGCCGACGAGACAAACAATAAAAATCAAAACATTCCCCACGATCTTCACATTACACGCCAGCCGTATCCACTTTTAGAACTGGCGGTGAAAGATACGTCAGTCATGCTGTCAACGCTTCAGAACTACTATTGGCTAATTGACCAATGAGGTGTTGCCGTTGCTGGTGCAACGGGCCTTTGGAACGCGAGACGGTGAGAAGTTGTTACAGTCCCTCTATTTTTTCGCTTCCCATCCACCACTATACTAACACCCACTCCCGCTCCCCTCGGTAGTTTAGACACTCTCCCCAGATTTTACAAACCAAGATGGCGGCAGTTCCATCGAAGCGTACCGGTCTCGAGAATCCCACGGAAAAATAGGGGGACTGTGAACAGTCTACCTACAGTATGAAGATGTTCTTTGGTTTATCATGTCACGTCACACACTTCTTTCTGGGGAGGAGAGCGTCATGTGAGGTGACCAGCCAAAGAACGGCTGTGTTGGGGGCTATGTCATAACCTTCCTCATTAACCTTTTCTTTTTAAATGGGATAATTTGGGTCCATTAGATGACACTAAATGGAGAAATAAAAACATAGGGATGGCCTTATGTTTCCACCAACAAATCCTCTGTCTCGCTGTAAATTATAATTACGTAACTACAAAGTTTTTTTTAAACTGCTTTACATAACTATTTTCAAAAATAACGTACCTTTTGACTTGTAGGGCGTCTTGCATTAGCTGGTGGCTTCCTCGCTGCCCTGCTCTTTGAGTCCATATTTGTTTGACTTATATTTTTAGTTGTTGTATTTATGACTGCATTACTGGAGTTGCTTGTAAACAACAAACGGGCATTGCGTGGACAGGTTATGCTTGATCGCAATATCCTTGAACGAAATTCCACTCTTTGTACGTAAGTCTGTGGGATATGAGACTGCAGACGTTCATGACATCTTTCTGTCGATGGAACACTCGATCCTGAAAGCGCTCGGGAAGAAAAAACACTGGGACTCGAGGTACATGCTCGTTGCTTTCCAGTGCCCACTTTGGATGCAAATGCTAGCTTCTTCCAAACTCGTAAATGCTTCTGTTTCATCATATTTCGACTTCTGAAGGTATCATGCGATAACTATTTTTAGGAGAAATAGCAAAACATTTGCAGAATTAGAAAATGCCACTTTTCAAAGAGGGGAGCATCGCGATCGGACGGCACACATGTTATTTTGGGTTTGTCTAGCTCCCGCGTTTGTATTCGGTCAGCTGTTTAGGCTGTACTGTACGTTAAATAAGTCTTCCTATAGCGTCCTCAAGACGTCATTTCCGAAAACAAATCGCGTTCTTTTATTATTATTATTATTATTATTATTATTATTATTATTATTATTATTTAATTCTGTATAAATCTACTCTGGGTGCCAAAAATTATAGTTTTCAGTGTGCGAGCGAGGTAGCCCCAACAGCGAATCCAGCTTTGGAGCTTTGATAAGTCGTCTACGGTGTTGATTAGCTAACTAATTCCTGATAACAGAACGCATCAGTCAGATATACAGTTATGCTGTATGTTTTTTAATAATTATGATGATAAAGTCATCCATACAGCTGATTACTGCATTCTGCACATGCATGGCGTTTTAAAACAGTTTGCACTAAATACAAGATAAAATGGTTCTTCATTTTTTTCCTTTGATCTTTATTTTCCCGGACATCTGGAGAAACGTTCGCAACTGTTTCGTGAGTCTTTGTATTATTCAACGCAATAGCGCGAATAATTGGTTTGTGGTCACCTTGCGGTCGTGCAGGGGTCTTCAAGCTGATTTCTGATTGGCTGATTGTAAATGACTTCACTTGTCTGTTCCATTCTGTGGGTAGAGTTCGTCGCTGGCCCAAAAATGGTTAAGAAAGCTTTGAAGAAGACATGTGTGGTTCTTTAGCTTTCTCGGCTACTTTTTTTCGAGATCTTAAAGAGTAAAATTCGGCTTAGTATTGAAAGGTTTTAGCAATGAGTGCGCCGGACAGGCAGGGAACAGAGACCTTTGTATCGAGGACTGAATATGAAAAGATGGTGGACAAAGTAAAGCAATGCGAAGCAGACAAACTCAAAGTTATGAAGGACCAGGGAAATTTGATGAAGGAATTTCACAAGAGGATGCAAGTTCATTTGGAGGAGATTCGCGTGCTGAAAGACGTGAATCAAAAGCTTCAAGCCGATCTGCAAGAGCTTCGTGATTTGACGTGTTATTTGGACGACGATCGACAGAAGTGCCGAAAACTCGCGCGCGAGTGGCAAAGATTCGGACGGTACACAGCATCAGTAATGCGCAACGAAGTCGCGAATTATCAAGAAAAGTTAAAAGTTTTAGAAGAGAAACAAATGGACTTATCCAAGGACAATGCGGAGTTGAAAGAACTCTGTTTGTACCTGGATCGCCAGCGCGAATCGGTAGCGCTGGAAAATAGAACGTTTTGCAGTAAATGTTCACAGCGGGTTACTAGCAGTGAAAATCTGTCTTCGGCTAAACAAAACACTACAGGTATTAAGCATCTTGTTTTTTTTTGTTTATTTTGGTTGTACCCAAGATTGATTGCTTCGTTTTTATTCACTTTCTCTCGAATGATGCTAATTTACAAGAATTATTAACTCCTCTTTTTCTTTTTTTGACGTAGCGATTTTGGAATTGGATCTTTCCGTTCTCGTTGAAGTTGAAGTGTCATCCGTTTAGGAACTTTCAATGCCAACAAGATCTGACGTATTCTTTCTAATTATAGGAACTTATGGTCAAGACCAAGGAAATTTCCACTCCCAGAGGCTCGAAGCAAAGCTAACTGATATCCAAGTGGGAACGAACCTGGAAAATAGACCCGTGGGAAAGGTAAACGAGTTTATTATCATTGTATCGTGTCGAACGAAATCAACACACGTTCATATGGGACCGTTTATATTTTGGTTAGGATGTATTCGACTGTAGTTCCAAGCGACTTATACCCCCAAAACTGCTTAATAGCTTGAACATGGTCGTGGTTACGGACCTTATGATTTTCTAAGAAAGCAATTCGTAAACAATGTGCGAATTAATTAATTGGATTGGCCTCTAATCAACCGAAACAAGAATTTCAGAGGCAAAGTAGCGAAAACACTTCAAGTTATGAACATGCAAACATACGTGCTAAAAAGAATCAGCGTTGTATATCGTATCAGATATATTTACTGCGTTGACAAATGAGACTTGACCTTATATCAATCGTTGCATTGGTTGTGGTGAAAGATCGTTTCAAAGTTTTGTGGCAAATGTAAATTGATACAAACGCGGTGGAGCATTGCATCGCAGAGCGATTAAAAGGTAATTAATTTAATATCTTGACAAAAGACTTTCACAGCTATCAAATGTTTGTATAAAATTGTTGCAATTTAACAGGGTTGCGCGAAGGTGAACTTGGGAAATTGTTATTAAATATTGTCTAGTAGGCTACCGAATATATTGTCTGGGAAGTTTATGATGATTGATATTTTTAGAAGAAATGACGAATTTTCTAAACATTACCACTTGAAAATATATATATATATATATATTGATGAACAATGGCATCTGAAGAGAGTGCTGCTTCATAGCTTTCAACAGTTTTTTTCTATAAAAGTTGTAAAAAAAAGATAAGAAGGATCTCATCAATCAGACTGGAAGAAAGTAAGACCACTGCCTTGAACAGAACACTAAACAGTACCTCATGAAAGAACTGCTCAGTAGCTCTCATTTGAATGGCCACATCCGTGGATTTCAATTCATTCATAGTCCCGAATGTTAGAGCTCAGTACCACAATATTTATTGAAGTGTGGGAAGCATAATAGCATATTGCGTCTGTAGTCTCACTGTCTTCTGTTCATCAATTCTCTTGAAAAGGAAAGTTCTGGTTCCTCTCACAAGGCTGATGTGGCAAAGAAGAGGGTTTCATTCACCTTTCCTGGAGATATTGACACTGTAAGTGTATTGGTTGCCAAAAATCATCTCATAAGGTTTCATTTCATATCTTTGAATTTGGATGCACCAAAGGCATAATGATCCAAGTGCTTTCTTTGTAGATTAATTTGTCTCCATGTGGGCATAACTTAGGGCCTGTTTATGTGAAAGTGGGCAGCCCTGAGTTACCAGGCTGGCTTTCTTTACCAAGATCTTGGATCATGCCTATTGTTGTCATGTTTATTTTATTTTGTTTTATTTTTTGTTACAGTGCAACGAACTCAACCAGGGCCACCAAAAAAACCCGACACTTTGAAATTTAAAGAAATGTTTTCATTTTTGATTGGTTTACAAACTACCAAAGCCAGACTCCTTTGTCGTAAACGTGACCTGTGATTGGCTGATCAGTGTTGGGTGGCCCCGGTTGAGTTTGTTGCACTGTAGCAAAAAATAAATTAAAATAAAAGAAACATGAGCAGTTCCTAAAAAAATCCATACCCACCCAATGGAAGGTCATCAGAAATTCTTAGAGGGAGGAGGGGGGTCTTAGAAGCCAAAATTTTAGAAGCAAAGTATTAAGCTAATCTGGAGTTTCCTCGGGAGGGGATGGAGGTGCAAAACAAAAAGCCTTCTGTGGGGGGAGTATGGATATTTTCTGGAAATGCACAATATCATTGGATTAATATGGGGAGACTGGCTGCCAGGATCTCAAGCTACAATCATGCTCTGGCCTAGCCTGCAGAGGTGGTAAACAAAAAGTGGCTGCTTTGTTCTATGGGAAACTGGCAATAGTCACTACTAGTTCTTTTTTGTCTGTTTGTGTAATACCCTTGCACCTCTGGGACCAAGAGTGAAGGAGTGGTAGCACCCTCCCCCCCCCCTCCCCCTCTCCTTAACTTACTTCCCCACAGTCTTCTGCCCTTTCTGACAAATGTGTAAGCATGAAGAAGAGTCCAAAGTTTGCAAGAAATTATTAAGACAAATTAAATTGTCCCATTAATATCTAATTTTAGGATACAGATAGTGTCAGAAGCGATACACCACCAAGAATTCCAAGAAGCAACGGACTAAAAAGTAAGCTCCTCAGCTGTTTATATTGATAAACTTACAGATCTCTTGACAAGGCGAGGAAAGATTTCTCTAAGATCCTGAGCGAGTTAGGCCTGCAAATAACAGCACAATCCAACCTCAAGATCGTGAACTACCTTGATGTAACATTAAACCTTACCACCGCAAAGTATTATCCATATAGAAAACCAGATAACAACCCGCTCTACATTAACGCGAAATCCAACCACCCTCCTTCCATCATCAAACACCTTCCAGCTTCCATAAGCACCAGAATCTCAAGCTTGTCATGCGACCCTGATGAATTCATCAAAGCCTCGCAGACCTACAATGATGCCCTCAAAACCAGCGGCTACCATGAGAATCTTCGATATGTAAATATCGAAAACCGGAATAATAACAGAAGCAAGAACAGACCGAGAAATATCATTTGGTTTAACCCACCTTACAGTGAAAATGTCCAGACGAATGTTGCAAGATTGTTCCTCTCCTTGATCGATAAGCATTTCCCTAAAGCACACATCCTCCACAAGCTGTTCAACAGGAACAATGTGAAAGTCAGCTATAGCTGCACGAGTAACATGGCAAACATCATCAAGCGCCACAACGCAAAGATACTGAGGAACAACAACAATGAGCCTGACAAATGCAACTGCAGGAAGAAAGACCTTTGCCCTCTCGATGGCGCGTGTCTTGCAAGTGGTATCGTTTACAGGGCAGACGTCACCACCACATCCGGCGATAATAAGATTTATATAGGAATGACGGAGCATACTTTCAAAACGCGATATAACAACCACAAGCTTTCCTTCAACCACCGCAAACATTCACATGACACTGTTCTCTCCAAATACATCTGGGACCAGAAGGATAATGGCACGGGGTACACGATCAAATGCTCCATTATCAAACGAGCAAATCCATATCACAGACATCCCTCGTGCTGCAATTTGTGCTTATCTGAGAAGCTCTGCATCCTATCTGCTGACAAATCTACCCTCCTCAATAAACGATCTGAGTTAATTACAAAATGCAGGCATGAAAATAAATTCTACGCAGCCAATCAGAAGCAAGATCGCTCCAACCGCCCTCCTTAAATTATAACTCTAAAAACTCCAACAGTACAGTCTGATGATCGCTTAGCGATCGAGTAACTGTGTTACATTTTCTATCTTAAATTTATATTTCGCTCTGCATGTTTTTGCATCGAGCACTCCTGCGACTGAGTGAAGCAATCATAATTATGTAACATTCACATTTTAAAGTCTGGCACAGAGTATTGGTGAAAAGTATTACGATAAGATTACAATACTGTAACCACAACCAAGCTACATATATTATTATATAACTCGAAGAGTTTTCCACTGTACTAGCCAGTTGCTTATTTTACGAACAGTCAATTTACTAATCATTGCTTTGCTTTATAAGTCGGACCCACACTGACTTCTTTAATTAATGTCTTACAGATCCTTACTCATCTAAATCTACATTTATATTATCTTCCAGGCTTTACACTTCACAGAGATTGAACAATACTAGCCTGCCACGCAGCCAACCACCTAATGCTATGAAAATGAAATAGATAATAATTAAGTACACAATTAACATTCTGCTAGGGCTCGGAAATTTTTTCTGAGAATTTTCATTGTGTACCTATTATCTAGCCTGATCTTGTAAATAATTTGATTTTGCTGTATATCTCTAGATGGAAGCCAAACTGGAATCTTGAGAAATGGAGTGAAGACACTACCCAAGCAGGTATATTTTACAGTGTAGGAGTTACAACTGTATATAAAGAACTAAGACAGTGTAGATTGGCATGTAATGGCATAACTTTAAATTAAATTGCTGACTGTGATCAGTTTGGGGTTAGCATGAATAAAAGTGGAGATCATTTTGGGGTCAATTGGGGGAATCATTGTGGGGGTTGCACCTTCCTTCTATAAGTGATGAGGTTGGCATCCCTACAATTTTTCAATTTGGTTTCCAAATAAATTTGTCATTTTAACTCATGATTCAGAATAAGCCCCTCTCTCTAAAAAGTCCCCCCCCCCCCCCCTCCTTTAAGTGCATTGTAAAAAACCCTTGGAGTAATTAGAATTTTTACCATATTCTTGATTGCTGTCAAACAGTTTAAAATCCTTTTATCGCAGAACTTAATTTATGTAAAAATTTATATAAAAGTTAATGTGTTGCGATATTTCAAACATCATTATATTCAACCAGAGAAATGAGTGTGAAACATGAATATAAATTATTGTTTGAACTGTATTTTTTATCTCCATTATTTTATTTTTAATTAGCTACATGTATTTGCGATGGGTGCTAGCTAGGTTATTTTTGCAAATAATTACACGTAGGACAGATGTTCAGTTTTCAAATTTTTTTTCTCTATGTGATAATGATGTTTGAAACATTGCAACATGTTAATTTTTATATTAATTTTAAATTTATTTTTTACTTATTGGTACTTTAAATAATTATTTAGTTATTAATAATGTGGGCATTGCCAGAAATTTAGTTATCTGGCAATTAATAGCAAAACTTGTCAAAAGTATCACAGACTGTGACCCCAATGGTATTTTGTGCCAACCATATATACATGCATATATGATTATCTTTGTTTAATTTCTGAGATGGCAAATTTTTTAGCTGAAGCAGTAACATATATTACATTATTTTCAATGGTTTTTTGTTTTGAATGATTTTAGGGTGATCTTCCTTTTCCTTCACCAAATCACATGACTCCAGAGGCTGTGGCACAAGCGATGAAAGTGTTAGAAATACATGAGAGGCTTGAGCACCCTGATCATGCCACAGACTCTGACGAGCCTTCGGGAAGATTGGGTGATAATGAAGTGGAGGTCTTGAAGGAAATGTGCAACGTAAGTTGACTGCTCCAAATTGTCGGTACACTTAGCAGGTTAATCAGGTTTTACCATTGAGATTTGAACTTGGTAATGTGCGGAGGAATGTCAAAATTCCATTCATTTCATCATTTTGTTCTCCCTGGCTGGGAAATAGGACCATGACAGCCCGGGTTGGGGGGGGGGGGGGGGGTACTCCCATTTATCAGCTATATATATAGGTATGCATATGTGCCACTGTGAAGGGTATGGTTTAATTCGGCGAGTTTGCTCTCTAATAGGGTATAGAAATCAGAGAGTTTTGGTCTAGAATGGGGTATCATTTTCTACGAAACTAATCAGTTGCTTGAAGAATTTAGTCTGAGAAAGTTTCCTGGTAAATGAAATTTAAAAATCAGTATAGCAGGCACTACAACAACTTTAAGTAATAGTGAATGAGTTTCAGGAATTAATAGCAAGCCTGGAAATAGGTCTAGGATAGGGTAGGTATTTTCAGTGTATCTGGCTGTTGTTAAGACATAATTAACTATATGGACTAGGTGCAGGCATTTCTTTATGCAATCCTAAGTTTGTTGGTATGGGTAGGGGTAGGGTCTAAAATGCCACATGAAGCTTTTAAAGGAAAGACACAATTTCAAGACATTTATTTGGAAGCAAAATGTGTGAAGCTAAATTTCTACAGTATCTAGAGCAATTTGTGCATGTACCAATGGAACCAAAAAACCTTCTGTGGGACGGGTCAGTTTTGATTGCAAAACAGGTTGTTGCTGTTGTAAGCATGCTTGTTTAAATAATAATTATTTACATATTTTTTGCTTTCTTTCCGAAAGCAAAAGAGAGTGATTAGCGTCGTTTCGTCTTCAGCCCAAGGTCACCTGAACAAGATAAAAACAACACATACAAAGTCATGAGATTTTATTGTTTTTAAAAACATTTAAATAAAATTTGAGAAAATAATTAAATTTGTCTCTCTGATTACCTTGTTTCAGGTCGTGTGGAGAAAGTTGTCTGATGAGCCAGAACAGAGACTAAATGGTAACCAAGGTGCTGAAGACAATGACGAAGAGATTCTTAAAGATTTGTTATAATCATCTCCTCCAACAAAAGCATAATTATTTAATTAGTGATTTGCTAAGATGAGCCAGCCCTGTCATTTAAAATTTTGCTTTTATTATAATTATGTAATAATCAAAACACGCTTGAGGAAGGGTGTTTCATCCGATTCCTTACACCAAGAAGAGTTTAAAAAAAATCATTAAGCACGGTTGATTATATTTAACCAAATTCGTGGTGTTTGGAAATTAAATTGGATCAAACACTCTTTCAAGTATTTGATGTAGCTTCTTCAGTCATTAATAATGTTTTTGGAGAATTTTAAAGCAAAACTTCGCCAAATTTTATCATTTATACGTAAATTATTCAGATCACTGACATTATTTCCATACCTCCTTAAATTACTGTTGGTGGTGATTTCCTTTGTTTTTTCTTCATGAATTATAAAATAAATGTGTTAACAAAGAATATTGTTACTTCTGTGTAACAAAACGATTAACTTCATGTTAAACGATTGAAGGAGTTTTTAAAATATTCATACATGCATAGCATTTGATAAAATATTATTAATAATATTGTTCATTATGTATAATCTGATTACTCTCACTGTATTTATAGTATAGACTATTCTGGATGCTGGTTGCTCTAGGAACTGACTTTTGTTGACCCTTTTCGGAGCTTTCAGAGGGCCTGTGCTTTTTTCCTGAAATGGGATCCAAGCTTATATTTAAATCACCCACACACGTCTTTCAGTTTTATAATAAATAATTGATCTGTAAAAACAGGACTTCTCCAACCATGATGTAGATTAAACTGCATGACTGAACTAGCTACAATCTAATGGTATCTTGTTATTTAAGGATAGTGGTAAAAAGAGTCATTTGCAACACAGGAGTCATTAGGGAAGTGGTCAATAAACATGAAAACTACATTATACTCAAGCAGGGCCCACCAAACCACAAAATAGATGGTGGTCTCTGCCTGCATCCTCCTTCCTCAACCTCAAAAGATGGTGTTTTTATTGCATAGCCACCCCTCTATCCAGCACTAAAAAATGATACTGAGATTCAAACCTCACTTTTTATATTTATCTTACTAGCAATGCTGAACCTTTTTCTGTGTCAACTCAAATTTTAAAGCCAATTATCGATTTTTTTTTGTCTGCAGTGTTAATGCGATAGGTGGTGTCTTCGATAACCTCCCTACGCCAGAGAAAGTGGGTCCTCTTTGAACAAACTTGGTAATTGACCAGTTTCCTATAGTTACAGTCTGTATTCACAGTATTATCAACATTAACATGCATTGTCTCTTCTGTTGTCCACATGCGTATTTCTTGTTGTACTGTTTGGGAGAATTTGTTTAGACACATCCACTTGAGACCTTTACATGTGCCTTATATAAAGGTTTGATCATTTTCTGTACTCCGACTCATGGCCTATAGGCTTGGTTAGTGAGTGATACTGTAGGGAGAGAGTAGATGACCATTATCACTATTGAGCCTCAAAAAAAAGAGTTAAAATGTACTGTTTTGCTAACTTCAAATAGAATTTATTGTAAGTTGTGCTACTGACAATCTTCTACAACTGGTATAAAGGCCTGAATGGATAGAAAGCTTACAGAACCATAACCTATGAGAGATTCAACAAGTATTGTTCAAACAAGAAAATTATGAACATTTCTGGTAATTGTTGAAAAATAATTATGTGATGATGTGCAAACTGTGTCAGTTTGATAAAGGTTTTATGTTTGTACATAACTTAGCATTTACTTGATTATTTTGTCAGTCTGGTATTTATTTTTTATTTAATTTGTTCTTTAGACTTTTTTATTCCAATAAAAGAAAATTTATGTCTCTACAGTTTCTATCTCTGTAGTGTGACCATAGCCTGATTCTCGGACTTCAGAGGTCGTTCGCGGCCCCCTCATTTCTCATGAGAGAGGAGAGGGAGAGAAGCAAGGGGGCCGCAAACAACCTCAGACGTCTGAGAATCAAGCTAGTGAGACCATTGCTTTCAGATTGTTTATTATGACATTTTTGTTGTATTGCACATGCGATCTGTAGGTGATCCACATCTCCACATGCATTGTCAAGACTGTTGTACACTCCCAGCCACATGCACAGCTACCACAAGGATAGTTTGAGGCCTCAGCAGGAAAGGATGCCTGATACACAGCTTTCAGGTCATTTAGTGCCCAACGGCTATGCCATGCTGATGAGGCCTAATAAGGCGAAACCAGCTGTCCATGGCTGCCACTTGCGTGGGTGATATGGCTGTGGTACTGTGCATACTGTAGGGCTACGTGTGGTGTGACCGTTGCCTTTAGATGGTTATTCTAAATGCACCCCCCCCCCCCCAATTCCCGCCTAAAACCTCACTGAAGAAACCAGAAATTCCAGGCTGTGGGAGGGGAGCGAGGTGTCTCAAAGGCCAAAAACAGTTACCGACATATTTTTATGAAGCTTAATAAGTAGACTAATATAGCCCCCTTTGTTATTGTTGGCATTGACTGAAGGTGCAGTTACACACATGAGAAATGTTTCCTCCAACTTGCAACAAATGCAATTTTCCTGCTAGCCAAAATTAATAATTTCTTGATCCTCGGAGACCCAGGGGGCAGTTAGTTGGGTAGCAGGGAGTTTTGTGGGCGAAACTTTCCCCCACAAAATCTCTGCAACCCAAATAACTGCCCCTGGGTCTCCAAGGATGTAATGCCTCCTCTTTGCAACTTGTCTTGCAAAGAAATACTGTGTTGCAAGTTACTGAAAAGGTAGACTAGTCTACTTTTCACAACCTTAAGAGTTTTCTGTGACTTATGCAATGCAGTTATTATTGACATGTTCCAGGCAGCAAGAAAAGTTCCCTCATAATAATTATAAATTATATTAGCCAGTTAGAGTACCTTAAGTTATAAATTATAATTGTAACTATTCAATAACATGCAAAACTTGAAACAGGAGTTTTTATTACAAACCATATCATCTAGTTTCCCATGACAGGCTAATGAAAACGTTACTGTAATTGAAAGGATTGATGCAAGAGGAAAATCTTGCCATACAGGCTGCTTAAAAGAGCCACTTGCATAAATTATTCAATCACCATCTTGTTTTGATTATTTCATTTCCAGGATACAAACTATGCAAATCACATTAAAGTAGGCTGACCATTTTACAGTGAACTCGCTACATTGGGACTGTTACTTGATGACTGATATCAATAATAAACTAAAAAGTCTTCACTGCCATGTTTGGTAACTTTTATTTACAAAATTAAATTAAATTAAACCACTAACTCGATAGGTGTAATTAGTTGGGCATCTGTTTTCTCTCCAGTACTTGTGAATGGCAGATAACGAGAGAAAAGCTAGGCTCTAGATTTTCAGGACTGGAGGTAGTTTCTTGAATATACAAACTAACTAATAAAAGGTTTCCTGCAGCACCAGTCTTTGACAGTCACTGGAGCCACCATAAATTTTAAAAGACAGGAAAGAATGAGCAGAACTGTTCCAGTTTTTATCCACATCTGCTCAAGAGATAGCTGAATGATCCAAAATAATGTTACTTATCACCTCATCCAACCTCCCATCTGTTGGTTTTGTGATGGGGGAACTCCAAACTGTCTTGGCCACTGAAACTCATTGGAACCAACTTGGGGTAAGGGGGCCAGCTGTCCACTGTGTAACGGGGGAAGGGGTGGGGGAGGGAGGGACATGGGTGGGGGAGGTGGTCGGCCTTGAGGGGGCATGCCATACCCTGCAGGGTTCTGAAGAGTGTTAATGCCACTTGGTGGGGGAGGGTAAAGGGAACTGGGAGGGACAGGTGGGAGAGGAGGTGGAGGAGCATTAGGGTAACCCCCAGGGGGAGGGAAGTGAGCATAACCCTGAGCTGGCGGCAAGTATGACTGATTTTGAAACTGTGTTGGTAAGTGAAATGAAGGTACAGAACCAAGGCTTGGGGTACTTAAGGAAGCTTGAAATGATGCATTTGTTGTGAGAGTTGCAACTCCCGTTGGCTGGGCAGTCTGTTGATAAGGGTTCATTGTGTAGGTTTGATCTGTTGCATATGTCGCAGTAACTGTTGAATACGATGGCAAAGGAGCTTGGGGAGCATTTGCTGCCACAGTCTTTTCATTGGTTTGTTTGGCTGTTTGAGCCACTGCCACAAATGTAGTGTCCACAGTTTGCGCAACCTTGGGTGGTTCTGTTGTCACCGTGACAGGAGGCTGTTGCTGGGAGGGGACTGGTGCAGGACTGACATTTTCCACTTGAATGTGTGATGCCGTCAGGGCTGGGGGAAGTGGCTTCAGAGGTTCTGCGGACAACTGAGTGGCACTGACAGGTGGAGTGTCTTGTGGAAGAAAAGAGGGTGATGATAATCATTGTTATTAATTATTACGAACATGAGAATATTATTTGTGGTAGTGATATTGACAAACGTCCCTCTGGCCGGTCATGCAGTGCCTTGCAGCACATCAAATAAACTTCTACAATTTAATGAGGAAGACTGGCGAGGTTAGTAATAATTATTATGTACTATAAAGCAATTTTGGAAATACATGAAAGCTGTACCATCATCACAATATTGTCAAGGCAAACTAATACCCCATTCATGCTGCAATAACAGGTAGGAACCTCTCAAACAAATTATTAATAGATATAATTTGCTGCAAGCAAATTAATACTGTTAAAATAACAGGGGATGAAATCAAGGCTAACATTCTTATTTTACTAAGATAATGAATACATATTACAATAAAATTATTCTTTAACACTAATTATCAACATATCAATATTGCGACTGCAACACTGTCGATAATATTAAATTTCTTAGTGAGAACTTTGATCTGACATATAATTTAAAATCAATAAGGGCATGCACGGTTCATAAGCATGCTTAATGAACTATTCAATAACCATACAACAATCAGTGAATCTCCATTGCAATAATCATGCAAGCTTATACCTTATCTGATTTGAATCTTCGTTCACGAGTTTTGTGTGAAAAAGTGCTGTTTTGCAGTCTAACTTAAAAAGCTGTCAATCATGATTATTTTTTGTTACCTGATGAAGTTGTCTGGGATTTGACCTCTGATAAAGAGCTCATGTGTTTCTGAAAAAAAAAAAAAGCAGAGAAAAACAAATTATTGCTTCCAATAACAAGCCATCTTATATCAAAAAGGCAT
Source organism: Pavona decussata (assembly GCF_977016875.1). Classification (NCBI taxonomy): domain Eukaryota; kingdom Metazoa; phylum Cnidaria; class Anthozoa; order Scleractinia; family Agariciidae; genus Pavona; species Pavona decussata. Next base: position 1,573,966 of record NW_028145468.1, read on the forward strand.
TAATTACCCCTTGGCTTATTTGAATTATTTTGAATGGAAATCTCACAAACAATCCAGAAGTTTGTTGACCAGAAGAGTTAATAAATATTATCACAGTACAGTGTATTTAATACATTATATATTGTTTTATACCTCCTTTAACGCCAGGTGTGAACTTAAATTGCTTTGATCTTTTCCAATTATAATTTAATGGTTTGAGTATAGCTGTATCAAACACTCGCAAAAAGTGTTTCATCCAATTTCCAAACATCTTGAAGTTGGTTTGGAAAACCTTGTCTGTGCCTCCTTTTTTCAACACACGTCTCGGTGCATGTTTAGAAATCAGAGGAAACTCTTTTACTAACTTGCGCTTGATATATTACTTGAAATTTACTAAAATGAGAACAACTCACCCTTTTCTTTGCCGGGGGACTGGTGCTTGGCAGTGGACTGGAATGATTTGATGAGCTTCCCTCATCACTGGCTTCAGGTTTTTCTTTCTTTTTACCACCACCATAGAGTTCTAGCATTTCATCACATATACCTTCAAAGCAATAATATCATTGTGCATTATGTATTGATCAGTCAATTCCATGAGTTAACAATTAAATTGGAGGAGGTTGAGCAAAATATTGTGATTTGTCAGTGGCGAGCAGATCAATCTAAGGCAAATCACAATATTTTGCGATAACTGAGCTCAATAACTGTTTTATCATTCCATCACTGAAATAGTTTTTCATAAATATTTTCAGGAAGTAGGAAGCGCGCGCTGCCTCCACGTCATTTCAATTACGCACGAGCAGAATATTACTTGCAGCAAAACACAATAAATTGGACAGTATTGTGCATGAGCAGACCATTATTTGTAGCCAGTTATTTGCAGGTCACATGGTTTGCTCTCAGCCAATGAAAAGGAAGAAAAAAATGCCTCGAATGATAATGCCCATTATTGGAAAATTAAACTGACAAAATATTAATGCCCCACAGCCGGAAAAAATGAACTGGTCAAATTAACATGCAAATAATATTGTTAGTTGGGTTGAAGTTCAGAGTCCG
>NW_028145468.1:1580000-1740000 GCF_977016875.1 Pavona decussata
CGCGTCCTTGGATTTGAAAACGGGGCTACAGTAAAACAAATCCAAGTGGTCAGAGCGGGACTTGCATTGAATCTGGGGCCTCCGGGGTACAAGTCCAGCGCCCTGACCACAAGGCCATACTGCCTCCCTAATCCTGTGCAAAAAAAAATCACCAAATAGCGATAATTATATAGTTACATGTACCCCTTCTGAAGGAAACACTTCAAATGTGTATGAACTGAGTAATGCTGATAATACAAGGAAAAGTTTTTCAATTAGTACAATGCAGGTAGGTGAAATCAAGCCTAGATTGTATGTAAATTATTATTATAATAATATTACACATTTTGTATTAATATTTATTTTATTATGAGTGAGTATAATGATCAAAATTTACCCAACGTGGGAAGTTCTTGAAGGACTGCACCATGTAGAACCTGTGAAAGTATACTGCACCTGTGGCCATGGTATCATAACGCCTGGAATTCATCTTATTAAGGATTGAATAATTATACAAATCCACAATAAGGAATGCAAATACAGTGACCAGTTGTACACAATTTTGTATTCTAAAATACCATCACTGACAGCAATGTTAGAAACTAATCCATTACTACACAGTACCAGTATTTGAAAACAATGGGAGAGGGCCCTTAGGGTTACATCTCATTTGCATGAATCGACTGTATGAAACAAAATTATGTAGAATAATTTATACTACCTTTTAAATGACTAGAACTGGGAATTGCTAGTTGTTATAGTTGAGCCTAGCGAGGTTGATGTCAGATGGAGCAAATGGCCATGCAAGGTAGCTTCTTTGGCAGATCACTTGTTAAAGTGGCCATTGCATTAAGCTTACAGAGCAATTGCAGAATATATACCCAGCCCATTTCGAAGGGCACAAATCTACTCCTCCTGCAGTCCTGCAGTCGATGAGTGATTAAGTCTAAGCTAGTAGAACTTGTGGTCCTTCAGTCCCGCAGTCCAGTACTGTCGATGAACACTTTAGTCTTAGTTAGTACAACTGGTGGTCCTTCAGTCCTACAGTCGTGGTCAGCTAATGGCTTTTAAAAGGAACGAGGTATATAACATGTGTAGAGAACGTGTTACTAAGTTAGTACAACTGGTGGTCCTTCAGTCCTGCAGTCACACAGTCACGACTGGAGGACTGGAGGGAGCAACTACAGAATTCAGGGCCACTTTGGTCCACACACAAAAGAACGACACATAACACAATAGAACGACACAATAAATGCTATTATCATGTAAATAAGTGGCCCTGTATTCTGTAATTTAGCCAAACATTCTACAACTGTAGTAGTATATCCTACGGCTATCTACTTGTATGGATGGATGCTGTAGAAAGAACACCTTTCATTGATTCCAGACTTATATGATTCAGTACATAATTTAAGAACACCCAACAGAAATTATTAACTGAAAGGATACAACCTCATCTTGTTACCACAGCTCATTATGAAGCGAGTTCCCTCTCTTCTGTAGCGAGTTTCCGTCAAATAATCGATGCCATCTAATCTTGATGGTGTCCTCACCAAGCCCTCCTTGCTGAAATACCAGTTAGGCATGATTTCATGAGATCTAGGCGAAAACAAACTTACATTTTGTCACTATAAATATTCCTGTCCCCACCGGTAAGCCGCCATGTTGAAAAGCACAAGATTACATTCGGCCCGGTTACCAAGCAGGTGTGTCATAAAGTCATCCCCATTACCTCTCGATCTTCCTTTCAGCTCTCCACGAAGCAATGGCTGCGGGTGTAAGTTCCTCTCTTTAAGAATCCTTTTAATACAAAGCAATCCTTTTGTTTTAAGACTTATCACTAGCGAGATATAGTGTTACGAACCCTACTGTTTCAATCTGTTTAGGAAGTTTTACTTTATTTTGCAGAGTTTGTACACTTACCCCGACAACTTTCGGGCCTATAAAATCCTTATCGCCGCCGAATACAGCGGGGCGAAAATCACTTTGCCACCCTTCAAGTTTGGAGAAACCAACCAGACTGCTGAATTTTTAAAGAAATTCCCTCTGGGAAAGGTATTCAGAGAGCTGCATTAAATATATTTATTGGGAAAAGCATTTTTTTAAAATTATTTCTTGAACAATTATTTTTGTACAAATTATATGGGGCTTGACCATTTATTTTTTTGCCCAAATTAGGCCGCATAGATATTTGAGTGAGCTGATTTGTCGGCATATTTTGATTTGACTGAAGGTTAAATGAAAAATTTGACCCAAATTGTAGTCAGTTTTGTGATCTGCATAACAGACCCATGATATCCAGGATTAGCTGTCAGTTTGCAGAATACAAATAAATATTAAAGAGGCTCAGTTTCTAAAGATGTGTCAGTGGGGGAGTATCAACAGGGTTGATATGGTAATTTTGCCACCATCAAGATATTTGAGTGGTGACATTTTGAGTGTTGAGGGCTAATGCATGAAACATCAGCACTTGAATCTCTTTACAGTGTCAAATTAACTTATTGTCTCTGTTGATAAACCCAAATATTTACAGTTTGTAGAGTAGGTAAGGATGTTATGATAGGATGGTCAACTTGGAACCTCTGGCCCTGGTTGTTTGAAAGCCGATTAATGCTAATCCACTATTAAAAGTTATGAAGGTTTTCATCTCGCTCGTTTAAAATGGTTTGAAAGGATAATTTCAAGCTAAAGGTTAAGAAACGTCTAAGGCAAAACTGATGGACAAAAATCTTTTGGGAGAATCTTTATTAATTAAACTCGCATCCAAGTTCAAAGTTCATGTTACATTAATTATTCATCAGGTACCAGCCTTTGAGACCCAAGATGGAAAGTGCATTTACGAAAGCAATGCCATTGCTTATTATGGTATTTTTTTAACCTATTATTCTAATGCTGAATTAAACATTGTTTAACAAGAAATAATTCAAGAGATAAATAAAACATGAACTGATAGCCAAAGAGGCATACTGCAATGGATTTTTTATAACATTCATCTACAACAAGATTGGCTGGAATAAGTTTGTCATCAATTTATACTCCTGTTCAGATGATATTCAAATTACTGGGGGAAAAATAAAGACAGTGAACGGACAGCACAATCGTGTACTTACTGTATTTTGAAGTAATATATCAAACACGAGACACATTGTTTCATCACATTCAGACACCTAGAAGAGAGTTAAAAAAAAAACGACCTGTAGCGGAGTATTTTTGACAAACTTCGAGGTTTTTGATATTGTGTTGCAACACTTCGATGAGTGTTTGATATAACTTCTCAAACAAACTGATTTTGAAGGGGGAATTAAGGATGCAAAAGTGAGGAATTTTTCATCAGATATCCAAACACGTCACAGTGCTTGATTTTCTTTGTCTTTCGCTTTTGAATTGTTAAATGAGTTTGAGAAGTAATGATGGTTACTGCATGGTCTGCCTTGAGTAGGAAATTACATATATTGAGACTGTCACAAACTTGCCATTCATGAAATAAACTCTGTCTCTGTAGAAGTTAGACGTTCAACTCTGTTCCTTTTAAGTGTCCTAGTTAACCCATTGCAGCCCGCGTGTTTTCGACAATTTCACAAATTAGCATATTGTTAATCATTAACCTAATGTGCAGTAAAAATGATGGCTGAAATTGGATATTTTTCGGAAGACAAAAACCTTTTTGTGTCTAGACTCCCCTAAGACCTAAAAATATATGCGCAGACGGTGGATTCTGATTGGTCAGTCTTTTCCAAAGACAATTAGAACAATAGAGGACAAAATTATGCCTTCTAGGGGAGGCAGGAACCCTAGCGCGAGCGTACGATAAATCGCGGCCGGTTTTGGGCGCCTTGGCCGTTAATGGGTAAAGAGGTTTGGTTTTAATGAGAGTTACATTGTACTCCAAGTTTCTTACCATTTCCTGTTGTTATTAGTGTCAAATGACCAACTGCGTGGAAAGGCCCCATTGGAAATGGCACAGATCCAGCAGTACGTGAACTTTGCTGACCAAGAGCTTTTGCCTGCGATGGCCACCTGGGTTTTCCCTACCCTGGGTTTGATGCAATACAATAAACAGGTGTGTAACATCATCAAAATGTTAACAGCACAGGAGAGTGTGTAAGAAAAGTTTGAAGAATACACACATTGAAAAATCTTGATGTTTATGTCAAATTCGTGAAAACATTTTTGAGACAGGGATGACATCTATATTGGCTGTTAGACTGTGCAAGTGTTAGTGTTATTAGTTTATTAGATAGAAGAAAGATCCTTGCAGTTAGTAGGCAAATTAAGCAGTTGCGAAAAGAAAGCCTGAAAAAAAATTCAGGCTTGAACGGGATTCGAACCCATGACCTCTCCGATGCCGGTGCAGTGCCCCACCAACTGAGCTATCAAGCCAACTGGGTTGGGCTTCTTTTCATATCTGCTTTATAAGGTTGCGTACTAACTGCAAGGATCTTTCTTCTATTTAATCTTTAATCCACAGTTCAATATATGATGTTTCATATGAATATTATTCATTCATTCAGTGTTATTAGTTTAAAGGGGAAGTATCACAGGGATTATATTGAGCTGCCATCAGCTATTTTATCAGAAAATTGAGGACCTACCAAATGAACAATAAAGCTTTCTACAGCTGCAGCTGAAGAATGGTGATGATTCATACAATGTATGACCTTCTTCTGGAAAGATCTGCTGGCATTTGTTAATAACAATGTTATAACGTTTTAATATGTAGTTTTGAAACTGTTTTGTACACAGGCCACTGACAAAGCCATGGAGGACATCAAGAAGTACTTGACGGTTCTGAACAATGTTCTACTTACAAAGACCTTTCTTGTGGGTGAACGAGTGACACTTGCTGACATCTCAGTTGGCTGCAACCTTCTCATGCTCTACAAACAGGTATGTGGCTGGTAGAGTAATCTCTTGCACGGCGAAACATTTTAGAGAGCAGAACTAACATGCGTCAAGTTTTCCAAATTTACAGAAATTCAATCTTGATTGTTCTTTTAATCTAAAACATGTCTGACACCTACTAGTCATCATTAACTTATGTTGTTCTTTTAGGTGATGGATCCCAGCTTCAGAGCTCCATTTGCTAATGTTAACAGATGGTTCCTCACAATTGTGAATCAGCCACAGTTTAAAAAAGTCCTGGGAGAAGTGAAGCTTTGTGAAACCATGGCCAAATTTGACGGTGAGTTTGATGTTATCAATATAATTTTAAGACCAGTCAGGGAGGCAGTTTTATTAACGAACATTAGTATAATTACTCAGGTGATTATAGAGATTCTGTTTATCTGATTGCGTCATATCCTGCTATAATCACCTCGCGCGAGGTGATTATAGCGGGAGCACTAACTTTCAAAATGGTCGCTTGGCTATTTGTTGACATTTCTGAAAAAGAAGTTAATAGGAGGAAAGAAAATGCAATTCCGAAAGGTACTAAAGATGCAGCTAAGTCCGAGGTGATACTTTTCAAAGGCAAGAGATGAAAATTTTGCCAATTGTAATAAAAAACCCTTGTGAATTGCATGTTGTCGATCTCGATGACTTAAAATGAAGACAACAAATTAAGTTAAATTTGAGCAAGATTTTCTTTATTAACAGAATGATTTCACAAACAAAACAAGTTTAAGACAGAATTTGAAAGCATGGAAGTAAACAAGATGAATAAATGTCTCTGTAAGTTTTACGTTTCAGTGATGAGAAAAGAAAACAGTTTTTATAATCTGAAAACTAGTTTGTTGTCGGTTTGAGTGGGTCTCGACCACCATCTAAAGTCACGGCCTCACAACAAAATATTTTCATCTACGACAACCGTGTACTTGTTTAGTGAAGCCAACAAATGGCTTAATTCCTACCTGAAGCAGCTTATCTCTGAGGGCAATTTATAAACGTCTGTTAACGGGCGAAGCCATCATGTCAACAAGAAATTGTGCAATAAAATGCTATCACTAACACTTGTGATCCCGGCTCGAGTTTTACACCAAACAGCCTGGTTCACCTCCATCTATTTTGGTAAACGGATCAGAGAAACCCAAAATTCGTTCACAGAAGTCAGTGCTTCGTCTCAATGAAGCGGCAGTTAAAGAATACTGACATTCTACTCGAGGCCGTGTGCAGTTTATCATTGCGCATGTGATTTTGATTGAGCATGTGATCGGCAGATTGCGCGTCTCTGTTCATTGAGGCATGACGATTTGAAGTAAACAAACAAAATCGACATTTTTTGGGATGGTACATGTACTTGTTTTTCTCTGATAATCACCTGAGTAATTATACTAAAACAATTATTCGCCTCAGGCTTAGTAAATATTGGTAAATATTTACTTCGCCTTTGGCGAATAATTGTTAAATATAGACTGCCCAAAAAACTGTGTAGAAATTATGAGGTTATGGTTATGTAAGAATTGGATGACAAGGCTGTGGTTTTGTACGAGCTACATGTAAGAAGTGTAAATATGCGTATTTGGAAGAATGGCATTAAATTAACTTGGGTATGTAACCAAATGCTAAGTGCAGTTCAGAAGTGAAGCGATTCAGTGTTTCAATATCTATATCAAGACATAAAGTCAATTGAAGGGCAGCGATAGAGTTCAAAACTAATAAAATTAGTATAACAAGCTGCATTACTGTGGGTGGAAAGCTCTTGTGCTGACTTTCACAACTTCAATTGACTTTATTTAAATTCACATGTCCCAAGGGCTATTCTGGGGGTCTCCCTCACTGTCCCATTACTTTCTCGTGATGCCGATCAAGAAGGCATTTCTCTTCCATTGTCTTCAATTGTCAAGTATGCAAGAAAGGAAGTGACCACCCAGAGCAAAAGGTGTTGACAATTGAAATTAAAATTCTCTCACTAAGTACCATAAGGAATGTTTGGAAGACAGTGGGGAGAATTTAAATGTCAATACTTTAACTGAAAGGGTCCGGGCAGCAAGTAGAATTTGTGCATTCTTTTTTCAGGGAAGAAATATGCAGAGCTTCATACAAAGGAGGACAAAAAGGAAAAGAAGGGAAAGGAGAAGGCAGCCAAAGAGGAGAAACCAAAACAAGAAAAACCCAAACAGGAAAAAGCCAAAAAAGCGGAGCCTGCAGAAGAGGATGACGTTCCAAAGGTGGTAAAGGAAAAAGACCCTTATGCTGGTCTACCAAAGAGGTACCCTAGAAACTACATTGTACTGTAAAATGATTAGGCTATGTTAAGAACCACTCTTTTATTCTTTGCGCCCCCATCCCCTTTGTCCCTGTTTGAAGGTCTGATTTTGTTACACCCCACCTCCCTACCCTCTCCCTAGCACCCTTCCTACGTTAGAAAATGTAAAAGGAATGCTTCAAAACTTTGGTTTTTAGCGCTGGAAATTTGAATGTTATTGGTCTTCAATGTGCAGAAGTGTTATTGTGCTGATGAAAAGGACATTCTCTCGTGTATCATCGCACAATTTTTGATTAGTTTGCTAAATTGGCAATCGGCACTAAACAACCCCATGTGCAGACATCACAAGATCTGCTTTTCCCACAAAGTTGTAAACCACACAAAAAATATCTCTGTTTTAGCAGGCACTACTAACTTTCTCTGACCATCCCGAGATGCACATCTTACGTATGCACAGTAGTTACAGGAGGCACTGGCCTTAAGGTATACCAGGGATGCTTACCATTTACGCAAACCACCCGGATAGAAATTTTTGGCACAAATACGAACGGATTTAGCTTGTCTTAACAGAAGATGGATAACATGCAAAATGTATGAACATCAGCTGTAAACCCCAAAAGGAGTAATAAAAATGCATCACTTTGACCAGAAGCCTGTAATTTTAGAAGTACTCCAAATGGAGTGATGCGTACCATTTTATTTTTCAACTGGAATTTCTGGGTTTTCCATGTAAATGGTAAGCACCCAAGACCTCTTTTTGTTAGTCACTTGCCCCAGACCTTTGGCTAAACCCCTTTTATATCAGGTTCTCCAATGTAAGCAGGCTTATGCCCCATTCAGACCAAAGCTTAAACACGTTTAAAAGCTGTTTAGTTAAGCACAGTTTAAAATTGTTTCCTTCATAAAAACTTCTTTTGGATTTTTGTCGACTAGAGATTGAGCCCAAATGAAACCATAAGTTAAAGTTTACGTGAATCCCATGTCAAAGCCAATGGTTCAGCTTTCTGTTACCAATTTTAATTTTGGTAAACCTGGTTTAAGGAGGCTCAAGGCTGTTTTTTTTTTTACTTAGGGTGGAAGTTGTGAAATTACAATCTCGCATACAAGATAAACTTCGATCTCCTTCATAATACATCATCATTTCAACATATGTTCAAAGTTAATTTTCTCATTGGTTTCCAAGCAACAGCTATTACCATAGCAATGGAAGCGCATAGCCTCTCATTTTAAATATTGTCGATTATCTCGAAATCTAGTCAGTTGCTATGGTAATAGCTGTTGCTTGGAAACCAATGAGAAAGTTAACTTTGAACATATGTTGAAATGATGATGTATTATGAAGGAGATCGAAGTTTATCTTGTATGCGAGATTGTAATTTCAAAACTTCGACCCTAAGTCCCAAAAAAACTGCCTCGAGCCTCCTTAATTAAACATGTTTTGTTGTTGTGAATGGGGCTTTAGATTGAATATTGGATTTTGTGTTACGCTCTTGTGCTATCACAAAGTTATAAACTATAAGTGAACTGAACTGTTGATGTCTTGCGTGTACACTGTATGTAATTTATACAAAGCTTTGAGTTTCAAATGTTTTCAAGGAATCAACAGGTAAGCCTGCTCATTGGTGAAGTGCTGAGTAGTTACTTGAAGTGAATAACTTAACATTTCACAAATCTAGCAGGCTTTCCTATAAACCAGGAGTCTTCAAGTTTGATGTCTAACCTTCTCAGCTGACCTGATTCTTATCATATTCTCCTAATTTAGTCTCAAGTCTTAGTCTTGGGGTTTTTTTTCCAGTTTGAGTGAAGTTTGTTCACTCCCAGAGGATTTCAGGCTCAATAGTATCTTCATTTGGTTTACTTGTGAACATTTTTAAGAAGGGATTGAGGTTTTCAAAAACCTTAGAAAAGTAAAACGATTTGAAGGAAATATCCAAGTTAAATCATAATGGTAATGTGGAACTATGTTTCTGACACTAGAGCCAGTTTGTATGTTTGCCAATATAGATAAGAGTGAATTCAGAGAAATTTGGATATCAAGGCTACGATAATAATTTAATCATCATTTAAACACCTTTTGCACTGCATGGGTCCTTCAATGTAAGCGGGCTTACTCTTAATTTTGGATTTTGTGCAAAAGTCTTATGTTCTCTCAAAGCTATGAACTGTAAGTTAACTTGCTATAAATATGTATTACTTGTGCACTATGAGTGGCCATAAACCTGGAAGCAACAGGAAAGCCAGCTCATTTGTGAACTGCTGACTAATTTTTTAAATGAATAAGTCAACACTTCACAAATCGAGCAGGCCTCCACATATAGCCACTGGAGTCTTCCAGTTTGATGTTTAACATTGTGCAGCTCACCTGATTTTTATCACATTCTCCCAATTTAGGCTCAACAGTATTTTGGTTCACTTGAACATTTTTATAAAGAGATGGAGATTTTCAAGAAAACTGGAGAAAAGTAAAAAATTTGAAAGGAAAATGGGACTATGTTTCTGATGCTAAAACCAGTCTGAATGCATGTCAAATTAGACTGAATTTTGAGAAATTTGGAGGCCAAGGCCAAAATACGATAATTAATCATCACTTAAACCCCTTCTGCATTGGCCCCTTCATTGTAAGCAGGCTAACTCTTAATTTTTGATTTTGTGCAAAAGTCTTCTGTCATCACAAGGCTATGAACTATTTAACGGTTTATGTATTACATGTGCACTGTATGTGGCTATAAAGACTTTTGCAAGGAAGCAACGAGTAAGCCTGCTCTGTGGTAAAGTGCTGACTAGTAAGTTAAATGAACTACTCAGCGCTTTACTAATCGAGCAGAATTGACTTCCAGCCTTCTTGATTTAGTCAGGAGTCTTCTAGTTTGATGTCTAACCTCCCGCTCATCACATTCTCCCAATTAAGTCTTAGGTCATAATCTTAGCCAGATTGCCATTTTTTTATATATATATATATTTTTTTTATTTTATTTTTTTATTCTCAGAGGATTTCAGGCTCAACAGTATCACTTTTAAATGTTTTTAATATACATAGTAAAGGAAAAATAATGATTTGGTTGCATGTTGCAATGGTAATGCGTTTCTGTGAGTAAATGTCACCATCAGTAAGCAGCACATGTAAACAGTACAGGGTGGTGTTTTTATGTCTGTCTCTTTGCATCATTGTTTGACTATGTTAGGCCTACGTTATAGCAGTATATAGCTACATTTTGTCCACACCTTGTCACACATCTAAGAACAGAGCTTAGATGCAAGGGATCCCTTCACCTTTTTGAAACTAACAACAAGCTGGAGGTAGCCTTTTCTAGTGAGCTTGGATTTGAAGCTACAGTTCTCCCAAGGTACCAAAGAAAGCAATAAACATTTAGATATATGTGTTAACAGCTGTCATGTGCATCTGGTTTATGAAGGTGCTATTTTGGTTAAGTTCTTAAGTTTATATTAAAATTTTCCAGGCATACCTATGGAAAATAATCATTTGTGACCCCCCCCCCCCCCCCCCCAAAAAAAAAAAAAAAGAATTTGAACACTGGCCATTTCTAGACTTGTGGCCTCACAGCACAGGTAATAGTTGGAGTTTGATTTTAAGGGATTATTCATCTTAATATTATGATAAGTTAATTAGTTATTATTAGTTAATTTGCATCTTGTAATAATCATGACACATGTAGCTCCTTTTGTTTTGTATCTAAATATTTGTTAGCAATTGATTTTATAATTTAGTGAAGGTTACAAGATTATTAGCTTCTAGTTATTAATTCAAGGGCTCCAGGCAAGATCGTCCGCCAGGATTTTTGGCAATTATTTGGTGTGCTCAAAAGTAACTGAGATTTGGCATGTGGACATCATTTCAGTAAATAAACATTGCTGTGTTTTTTCGCTGGTTTCTGCTTCGTTTTCAAGAAATGATGTATGTTAAAATCCCTTGTAAAATAAAGTCTTCATTTTTTTTTCTCACTAGATTTAATTCAAAGTATTGTTACATTCAAATTTGCTGATGCATTTTTAACATAAGTGTGACTTTATTCCACCATAAAAAAACCAAGAGTCTCTGTAGGTCCGAGTCATGCATTGATTTTGCTCTTTTATCATCTGCAACATGGATGCAACTTGTTATAGTTTTAGTGTTTAAAATGTAACATGTTTTGGGCCCTTATGAAGTTTGACAAATCAGGCATTTGCTTGACTAATGTGTTTTGGGACCTGAAAGGGGAAGTGCCACGAGGATTCTAGGTTAAACAAAATGAAAATTGGTAACAAAACGCTGAACCATTCGTTTTGACATAGGATTCAAGAAAACGTTTACTTTTGCTTTCATTTGTGCTAAATCTGTAGTTGAAAAAAATCCAAAAAGCAGCTTTTAGGAAGGAAGCAATTTTACCCAAACCTGGACAATTATTTTAAGCTTTCTGTTGATACAATTAAACTCTTTCTTGTTTTTTTCTGTGGTAAAATGAAGTTTAGGTGAAATTGAATGCCAGCACAGTACTGGTCAGTGTTATTCCACATGGATTGTGCCAAAACAACGTTAACAGCTTAGTACCGTATTGACAGCATGCATAATGTCGTTTACTGCACAACATTAGTCTACGCATGGTAACTGTCCGGAGCATGCATTGGGGCAATTCATAGCCAATTCAAATTCACTGGGAAAGAAGGGTTGCAAGGAATGTTTGGGCGTTTTTTGCTTAAAATATTGTCGCTATCTAATTTGTTTATTAAGGTAATTTTCTGACTCACTTGCCAAAAAGTCACCTTACTCTTTTTGTTCCTTTTTTGTGTTAGCTCTTTTGACATGGATGAATTTAAGCGTACGTACTCGAACAAGGACACAGCGACGGTGGCCATTCCATACTTTTGGGAGCATTTTAACAAGGAGGACTATTCAGTTTGGCTGGCTGAGTATCAATATAACGATGAGCTGAGAATGGTCTTTATGGCCTGTAACTTGGTTGGGGGCATGTTTCAGCGCATAGAGAAACTCCGCAAGACTGCTTTTGCTAGTGTGGGTATATTTGGAGAAGACAAAAACGTCTCCATCTCTGGTATCTGGATATTCCGTGGCCAGGAACTTGCCTTTGATGTAAGTGTTCATGCTTAAAGGGAATCTCCACTCTGACAACAAACTTTGATGTTACATTATTTTGATGGAAACGTCTAAATTCTAAATTTTAGATTGGTGACACTGCATGCAATTTATAATCACAAGTTACATACCTCGTGTTAAAACAGAGCCTCGATGATTATTTACGTCTTAGAGTAGTGGACTGAATAAATGTGTGGAAAACTATTTAGTACTTGTATGAGAGGCTCTGTATTGAGACATGTAATTTTGTTTTGAATGTGATATCATACCCTACAACAAAATACAAGTGCACACAATAGAATGATGGAAAGCTTGAAAAGGTCATGGAAAGTCGTGGAATTTTAAAAGCCCAAAAGAGTGTGAACCCTGCGCAGTTTTAATTGTCGTCTGTTTTCTACACATTCCTCTCACGTTTGGCCCATGGCTTAAGAGAATTTATTATTTTGAGGAACTGAGTCCTATTTCACCCCAGAGCTTGGTCATACTGTTAATAATTTAATCCCCGGCAAAAATTATTACAGACGTTTGACAAAAATAATTCCCGCTATTTCGGACTCTCGCTATTAAGGACACTTGACTAACTCGCGGTCCCGAGGGTGTCCGCAATGAAGGGGCTTTAATGTATTTGATCACTCGATTGAAAGCAGTTTATTGACGAACACAACAAGAGCGAAAGAAAATGCCTCGTAACGCAGGAAGCGACTGCAGGAAACTCTCGCTTATCTGTATACAACTTGACCAGTAGGACATGAGCGTCCACCAAAACATACTATAGAGTTTAAATTGTAGCCCTTACGGTGCCTTTTGTCGTTATTCTTTGCAGCTTAACGAAAATTGGGCCATCGACTCACCCTCGTACAAGTTCACCAAGTTGGATGTAGATAATGCGGACCATAAGAAGATGATTGAGGAGTACCTGTTGCATGAAGGAGACTTTGGTGGAAAGTCATTCAACCAGGGAAAGATCTTCAAATAGATATTGCTAACTCGTGCTAAATAATTATTAAGAACAAAAATTTATTAAACTTGCCTGTGAGGAAGAAGTACTGGCTGGATTTTATTTTCATGTCTCTTTTGTTCAATCAGCTCCCTTGGTGTTTCATTCTTCCCGTGCCCCCAAGCGAGAGAGATTCTAGGGACAAGGCTGCTTTTCGTCTAGCCTGATTCTCAGACGGTCCAGGTCGTTCGCGGCGATTGTCACGCACTCTCTTCCTAAAAGAGTGCGTGACACTCGCCGCGAACGACCTGGACCGTCTGAGAATCATGCTACTTTTCGTCCGGCTCCTCCATTTCAAATCTCCACAACTGAGGAGCAAGTAAGCAAAGGTATAAGCCCATTACTTCAGATATATGCCCTTCACGGTACAAGGGGTGTGATTTTGAGAAAGCGGTACAGGACTCTATCATACTTTTAAAATAACAATTTAAGTGAAAAGATACAGTTGACTCCCGATAACTCGAACCAAAATCGATTTCCCCTCGATTTCCGTTACACATTTACTGTAAATTTACCCTCAGTAACTCGATCCACGAACGTCCCGCTAACTCGAAGCAATTTTCGTTTCCCTTCACTGTTCAGGTCATTTTTACTCGGGTTGTAAGGCGGGCCGTGAGGAGTGTTAACAATATGCGAGCCAGACGTGCGAGGCATGAACAACCCCAACATAAACTGCTAACCGGGGAGCTATTTAAGCTAGGCTAACTGGAGTGCTCTTTAGGCTAACCGGAGTGTTTTTTAGGGTAACTTGAGTGCCTCAAGGTTAGTTTTGTTTACCCGAAAATTTGGCAACTAAATCAGTCTATGACCTCGCGGGCCAAGATAGATAAAGATGTCTCACGTTTACTATAGAAAAACAATCAATGTAGAAACGGTTTCTGTCTTCAAATGAAAGGTAAATAACAAATTCTTTCCCCTGAATTTCATTTAAAACAAGATGCCTGCTATACTGGCATTACGCGTGATGCTGGGGCTGATTCATTTATTCCAACTGTATGCTTCGCCGATTGATAAAACTATCCTTGCTAATGGAATAGTTTGAGTCACGACGATCGCGTTACGTTGTTTTCCGTGTGTTACGCGACTCAGACTATCAGCGGAAATTTGTCAAATTCCATTACGATAACGTAAGCTTCTCAATGACCTCTTTTCTGTCTCGCGTCGTGGCCTAAGACTGTCAAACAAAGCACGATTCCTTCACTAAGAACTCACCAATTTCCACCGTTTTACGTGTCGGGTGCTTCTTAGAAGTTATTCTTTCGATTTACCGCTTCAAAATGGTGAAATTTCCCTTTGAAAACGGCACACTTGAGTCCAGAATATGTTAAAACAATATGGCGCGACTTAATCCGTCTTTAATAAATATATCAAATGATGCATTGACGTCACACAGGTAGGGGTGAGTGGGTCCCCTCCCTCGCGATATAAGCGACAAGAATGGATTTTGATTGGCCTGCTGTTGTTGAAGACAATCAGAAAAATACATCCCGAGTAGGAGAGGGGAGAGTTTAATGAATAAATTAATGTACCGATTTGTGACTGCGAGGAAGAAAAAAAAGAAATCGACCCGTTTTTAGACACGGTATGCCCCTTCAGGGCATCCCGCGTAAATATAAACAGCGAAACATTGAAAACCGTACAAGGATACAAACGTACGCGTGATGCGTAACGTTACTCTACATCCCGGATGGGGGGGGGGGGGGGGGGAGGGGCACTCGAGAGATGCTTGGGTAGGGAGGTGCGGCCCGGGCGTTCAAACCCTGACCTTGTTTAAAACACAATTCTCCGATTTCCCTATCCCGTTTAAGACCGAATTCAAAATTTTCCGGCCCTTTCTACGCCATTTAACCCAAAATCACACCTTGTTTAAGACTAGAATGAAATAAGAATACACTAGTTTCTTACTGTATTTTAATGCATTGGCAATCACAATCTGTTTAAGCCATTAGGTCATGTAGGGATACCCTGTTTAAGACAGAAAGTGATGAAATAGATACCCCGTTCAAGACAAAACACCCTGAAAACCATACCCTATCGGGCCGCACGTCCCCTTTAAGGTCACATAAGGGAGTACCCCCCCCCCCCCCGGGTCTAGATCATACCGAAAATTACGATCCAGGTCATTGACCCGGCGTCACATACATATTAGGACCGTACAAAGGGTTTCTGTCTCTAAACGAAAGGTGAAAACGCTAGACTTCTCTACAATTACATTTCCTTCGTCCAGGGCTCCTGCTTCGTCCGGTTGTGTCATATAATGTAATCTAGCCCCGAGAAGGCACATGACTACCGAAAGTTACGCGACAGAAGTTGGTACCATGCCAGTAACGGCTTTTGTGGTTGGTAAGTCCATCCCCTTTTTTGTCTGTTTACAGTCGTCCGACTGACACGGATTTTGGTCATCAAAAAAAAAAGGATGATCGTGGCGGTATCATTTGCGGACCTGTATAGTACTATTAAAAAAAACTTCTTTGTAGCAGCTCCCTAAGATTTTTTGGAGTACAAATACCAGCTAAATCCTAACATTGAGCCAATTTTCAGAAAAATTAACCTTGAAAAAACTCGTTAAAATAGCCTTACTTTTTAGGCTAAACTGGCCTTGTTTCGCGCGCTAACATAATGAAAATTCACGTATCAGTTAGAAAACTGCGCGCGCTCGCGCCATTTCAGTACCCCGTCGCCGCGCGCCAAATGGAGTCACCTTTAATAATCCACGGCAAGTGATTAAAGTTCCTGACTCTTTTCCTGAAAAGATCTAGCCACTGTTGTAAAATCAGCTCAACCCCCGACAATGCACTAGACTGTGACAGAGTGACTGACATTGGCCTTTCACCCTAACTAGAAACAGATACGTTGTTTGAAGACTTTCGAAGAAGTCTCTGGACTAAGAAAACGATAAATGTAAGTCGGGACAACATAATAAACCATTTTTCTCTCCCTCCCCCCCCCTCCCTCCCAACTTTAGACTCCTGACTCCTCCAATGACTGCTTCTGCCTTTAACCCGAAAAGATCTGGCCACCTCAGTGTGAAATCATCTCAGATATATTAAAGGACGGTAAAAAATCAAAAAAAGTTTTCAACCTCCCACCAGCCTCTATTTTCTGAAGTCGACCGATTTATGAGTACAACGAGGCGAGTCGTGTTGAGACCACAAGTCAGCGTGAAGTAAAATATTAAACGGGATGGTTAAACTACGAAAGCCGAGGAGGGACTTCCGACTTCGGACTTCTGACTTCCGACTTCCGACTTCCGACTTCCGACTTCTGACTTCCGACTTCCGACTTCCGACTTCCGACTTCCGACTTCCGACTTCTGACTTCCGACTTCCGAATTCCGACTTCCAACTTTTTTTTTTATTTTTAACTTTTTTATTTTTATTATTATTTTTTTAAATAAACTCTAGTGAGCAGCACACAGCAACAGATCTTGTCAACTTCTTTATTATCTACTACCGGTTTCGTCTGATAACACAGACTTCATCAGGGAGTTAGAACAAGAAAGTGAGGGAGCATATTTTATACCTAATCATTGTAGTACAAATCACGTTCCAACATGGGTGTGAACAGCGAAAAAACACCCAAAAAGCATTACGTGCAGGATATGACCGAAATACTGCGTGACGCTGAAAATGCGCAATGTTTAATTTTAGGGCTCACGGATTTAATGTTACAGTCAATCCAGGTCACGCGTGAACAGTATTTCTAAGAATGAAATTAACATTCGAATTTCTCTTTGTAATGCCCGACGTGTGAATGGAATGTTGGACATTTCTCTGGAAATCGTTCCGAAAAAGACGCATTGACCGAAAAAAAGATTCAAAATACTTGGGAAACAATTGTTATTCTTGAAATATTCAATTTTGCAAAGTAAACAAAAATTCATAGCTTTATACCGTCAATAAGCTAGGGAAATTTATACGGGAACTCTGAAATCTCGTTGGCGATTTTCAAAACTGACATGTAAATCTCCGTTCAAATTTCAAAAATATCGTTCACGCGTGACCTGGGTTGACCGTAAATCTTAACGTTAAATCTTTAATAGAAAAAACTACCTCCAAAGATACGGGATCGCAATGGGTACAAAGATGGCAGTATCCTTTGCCAATATTTTCATGGCAGAGATCGAAACAGAAATAATTGGCCGTAGTGCTACAAAACCGCTTGCATGGAAGAGATGCATCGATGATGTCTTCTCTCTATGGAACGTAAGCAAAAATGAAATCCAAACTTTTATAGAGCTAGCCAACAACTATCATGCGACCATAAAATTCACGGCTGAAATTTCAGAAATTGAAATCACTTTCCTTGACACATGTGTATACAAGGGCGAAAGAGTAAAAAATGAATCAAAACTTGACGTGCGCACGAACTTCAAACCGAGAGAAACGTTCCAGTAAAGCATTTTTCTTCCTGCCACCCTCCAGGCGTCAGGAGAGGCTTTACCAAAGGCGAAGCCTTAAGACCTCTCAGAAAAAACTCTTCAAAAACAAAATTTGAAGGAAACATCACTCTATTCAAACAGAGACTACGCAACAGAGGTTACCCCGATAACCTTATAGATAAAACTCTCTCAGAAGTCAATTTCAGCGAAAGAATGTCGGCACTACAAAACCAACTAAAAACGCACAAAAACATTTTGCCGTTTGTTACTTCACTAGAGTTTATTTCAAAAAAAAAATAAAAAAAAAATAAAAAAATAAAAAAAAAAAAGTTGGAAGTCGGAAGTCGGAAGTCGGAAGTCGGAAGTCCGAAGTCCGAAGTCCGAAGTCCGAAGTCCGAAGTCGGAAGTCGGAAGTCGGAAGTCAGAAGTCAGAAGTCAGAAGTCCGAAGTCGGAAGTCGGAAGTCGGAAGTCGGAAGTCGGAAGTCCGAAGTCAGAAGTCCGAAGTCGGAAGTCCGAAGTCGGAAGTCCCTCCTCGGCTTTCGTATTAAACAGCTATATAAAGAATACGTAATACCCCTCATTTTTCTCGAAATCTTTCAATCTCGGAAGGCCTTGGAACCGACCTGGAAGTGTCCAAGACTCTGAGCCATCCATGTTAATGCCCAGCGGTACTAAGTTTTTTCAAATAAGGTACTATGATTTATCCTCGAAGGAAGACTGCCAGAGGAAGAGTGGATTTTTACATGTAAAAATGTTTTTCAATGCTCAATCATCTAAAACTTATTTAATTTCAACTTCACGTAGTTGAAGTTTAATCAGGTACTTAGGCGGCTGTTTGTTGTTTTTTTCTTTTGTTTGTTTGTCTTTTATTCCGTTTTCTTGTCTGACACCTTAGTGATCTTTACACAAAACAGAATTTGAACAACTGGCTAAAACATGGCGGACGTGCAAGTGTGTGATGCTTTTGCCACCGTTTGTGCTACTGTTTCTCCAGGATTAGAATCTGTCGCTATCCAGGAGTGTAAAGAAAAACTTGACTGTAAATCCATACGGGAAGGAAGAGGCCGTGTTTATTTTGAAATTCCGGTAAATTCGTTTTCCAAAGTGAAAACTCTCAGGTCGGTTGAGCACCTATTTGTTGTAGTAAAGGAATTTCAAGAAAACAGCGAAGAACTCGATTGCTACAGCCCAGAAATACTTGAAAAGCTTTACAAACTGCCTCAGGATCTGGAGTGGGACTTTTCGCTTGCTTTGTGGAAACAGTTTACAGGGTATTCTGGAATTCTTTTCAAAAGTGAGATCTCTGAAGAAATTCCAGGAAAATTCGAAGCCTCCAAAGATAAAGAAGACCAAAATTCAGTAGAAGATAGCATTGTGGAGGCTGTGACTGAAAATGACAGCAGAGAAGCACCGGCGAAAAGAATGAAACACAGCAATGGAGATTCTGGCGAGGAGAAGGTGAGGGAAGGAAATGAAACATACTGTACCGATTGAAACTATTTGTGCATTAGCAAACGTTAAAACCTCATCTTTTCTAATGCTGATTGCTGCTAATTTCATGGTGGAACGATGTCGTGGCAAAGCCATTGTGCAATAAACATGGTAATTGTTCAAATTATATACACATGTATATTTGCACTGGGGTTGAAAGTTTAAATAGAAGAAAGACTGTCAAAGTTTTCTTTATCCAACTTAAGCAGTTGCAAAGAGAAAGCCTGAAAAAAATTTGGCCTTTAACCATATGGTGGGATAAAAACAGCACATGCATCACAGCAAGAAGCAACTGAAAGCTGTGGTGCAATAGACTTGTGGTAATACCTTCAAGTTGATACAATAGTAATCAATAATTGTTCAAGTATTGTTTAACTTTATTTATGCATGGAGGGAGCATCAGACTGCACTGTACTGAGGTTGCCAAAATAATTTATTACTCTTACTACCCTTTTTCTTTATGTAACAAGACATATCACAACAGATAGGTATACTCTATCCTGGCGTTGCAAATGAGAGCAAGGGTCGTGTTCCCTGATATTGCATCACCTGATAACAAACTGCTAAGCTGCTTAATGATTCGTCTTGTTGTCTGTGAACAAAATTGCTGTCATCTATCAATGACTCTGAGGTCTTTTGTTTTTTCAGTCTGATCACAGCTTGACCGGTAGCAAATCTTCAGGGATAGAAAGCTGTACCAGTTTACCTCGATTCCATGTTACATGCACTCGTACTGGCAATAACCATAGCTTCTCGTCACCTGAGGCTGCAGCCAAGTTTGGAGGAGGCATAAATGACTGCTTTGGCTGGCGCGTGGACCTGAGCAATCCAGACATTGAAGTTCTACTTAAGATTGTCAACAACAATGTTGTTATTGGCATTGCATTAACAAAGGAAAGCAGAGGAAAAAGAAACATTGCTCACTTTGGTCCAACAACATTGAAGGCATCAATAGCTTACTGCATGCTGCGGTTAGCAAACATCCAGCCAGGTGCAAAATAACCCTTTATGTACCAAGTGATGAACATGAAATTTCACCTTACATTATTGGTTCTTGATCTAAAAAAATAAAAGTCATGAGAATATAAGAAATGATCACCAAAAATGTGTTGATGTTTAAAGAAATTCTCCTTATTTAAAATATCTCCTTATGTTATCAGTGCTGGATGTAACATAAAAGTCATGAGAATATAAGACGTGATCACCATGCAAGTCATGAGAATATAATAAGTGGTCATCAAAAATGTCTTGATGTTTAAAGAAATTCTCCTCACTAGTCCTATAAGAAATGCATGAAATACAGTAAGGAGAATAAAGATGTTGATATCAGAGCTAAAGTGTTAATAATGGACACTGTTCATACTTTCAACAGTGTCTGGCATACAGGTTTTGCTAGAACAAGGCCTGCATCCCTGTGGCATCCAAACTACACAACAGGCCAAGGGTAACTCTAACCCTACCCTAACCCTAAGCTTAAGTTGCAGACTGTGGTGTGAGTTGGGAGCCACTGGGTGCTGGCTTAGAAGTAGTCCATGGCCTACTGGCCTGCCAGCCTGCCTTTAGTGATAAAGTGCATCTGTAATTGGGTTTGACTGCAATGCTTTTTTGGTTCACTTTGTAATGTAACTGAGCTATCCATTGTTTTGTATTGCCAGGTGATGTTGTCTGTGACCCCATGTGTGGCGGTGGATCTATTCCCATTGAGGCCGCCTTGAATTGGCCCACATCTGCACACTTGTGTGGGGACCATCATGAGCTGGCTCCTCCCAGAACCTTGGCAAATGTTCAGAGTGTCAATGAACAACAGCTTCATGAGAAGTAAGTTCTACAGGAGAATTGCAATAGTGTGGACGGGCGATGATTGAATCCAGGTTTTAAAGACCTAAATAACCGTGGATAAGTTACTATGTAGATGATAAAGTTCCCTTCAACTTTTAAATTTAAAATTTATTTGTGAATAAAATTTGCATGGTGCATAATACCATGACAAGATGATCGAATACTTTTTTACGGTATGGGGATTCTCTTCTGGTTGAATTGGAATTTGGAAATACTGGCTTTTGAGGAGAGGGGAAAACCAGAGTACCGAGAGAAAAACCTCTCAGAGCAAGCACAAGAACCAAGTTGGTTCTCGTTGGCAGTAAGAAACTCAACCCACATATGCCGCCAAGTCCAGGAATCAAACCCAGGCCACATTGGTGGGAGGCGAGTGTTCTCACCAGTGCGCCATCCCTGCTCCCATTTTGAGACTAATGTATCGATATGATACACTGTAGTCACTTGTCCACTCATTATCTGCTCTGAAGCTGAGCTGGAGCCAAAATATGAGGATTCTAAATAACATAAAATAGAAGGTTTGTAGTCTGGAAGGAATTCCATTTCAAAATCTTTCAAGGTTACTCGCATCTTGGGGGCTAGGAAAGTGGGTTTGGTACCACATAGAATGTTGAAACATTTCCTTAGTTGCATGTATTTTCACATTTTTGGATAGAAGTCAAAGAGATTTTTAACATACTTATAATACATGTAACATCACGCACTAGTTTATTCAAGATGTTGGATTTATGATTTTGTACGTTCAACTTACAGGTGTGGTCTCAAAGTGTTTGAACAATACCTTTTCCAAAGATAATAAGAAAATTATTGTGAAGTAGGCAGCTGTTGCAGTTTAGTTCTCACTAAAAGATACAGAAAGTTTGCTAGCAGCAAGTTGATAGGGAGTTCATTTTATTCAATCTGTCCCCAATTAGTGCTCTGCTCTAAATACATTTGACACTTAAATAAAGCGAAAGTAAAGTGAAGTAAAGTTCTTTACGTTTTCTTGACAGAAAAACTCTTTCCCTTGACATTTACCAGTGGGATGTTTGCAATCTTCCACTCAAGTCTAACAGTGTTGACGTCTTTGTTTCCGACCTGCCATTTGGCAAGAAGAGTGGATCTAAACACGAGAACTGGAAGTTGTACCCTAAAGCACTTGAAGAAATGGGGCGGGTGTGTTCTGTGGGAAGTGGCAGGGCTGTGTTACTGACGCAGGACAAGAGAGTGATGGGTCAAGTGCTTAATAAAACAGCACTGTGGAAAAAGGATTTGATTTTGTGGATGAATATGGGAGGCCTTAAAGCAGGACTATATGTTCTTTCTAGGACAAAAAACTGATAATTTGAACAATTTTTAGGAGTGCTTATAAATATAAAAATATTGGTTGCCCATGAGTGTGAATTACACCAGGAGACAAAGACTTGGACAGTTAAACCTGGGGTGACAGGGGGGGTGGGGGGGGGAGGGGACTACTATAATTATTATTATAAAAGTGATGGTACTGATTGTTAGAAATTTTGAAAAAAAAAAAAACCCTAACAGGCACTAAAATTCTGTTTTGTGGGCATGATTTGAACAATTTTTTACCCCTAAGAGGTACCAAACCAGTTGACTGACATTTACTTCTTGTCATATTTTTCGGCTCAATGCACTAAAAGCTACCACGACTATACCTCTCACAGAAGTCGTTTTAGATTATTTCAGCACCCTTAGGGGTACCAAACCATGAATTTTAACCTCTGAAAGGTGTGACAATCCCCCTGTCACTTTTACGCGGGAGTCCCTCCCCCCCCCCTCCCCTGGGGCATTTAAAGTCCTTCCCACACAAACTGGTTTAACCTGTTTATTTAAGATTATTTTATCTCTCTCTTTGTTTCAACCCTACTGAGCCTGGTAATAATTAATATTGGTTTAATTTTTTTTAGCATTAATGGTTATTAACAAATAAACCAAGGTTAATGTTTCTATTGATTCTATTGATGACTTGCGCAATTCGTAGTTTCAAAAGTTGGCTGGATTTGTCATTCACTAGTAGCTTTGAGTTCCTTTAGATGAGTCCTTATTTGATCGCACATTCTATGAGACTATAAGACTGCGGGAAGTCTCTCATTTCTCCCAGGGATCGCCTTGCGGGGCCCGGGGAGCCCCTCCCACAAATATTTTTTGGAACCAAAACAGCGGGCCGAGGCACCAAGATATTTCGTTTCACATGGATAAACAAGTCAAATGTTCGGGAGCAATCCCCTTCTTCACCGCTCCCCCCTTCCTCCCCCCCCCCCCCCCCCAAAAAAAAATCATCCACTTATCTTAGTCTGAATCCGATACTGTTTGTCACAGTAATTTTAACTTTGCTTTAGGCAGCTTAAAACAATTAGTAAATGGGCAAGTTTCAGGTCTCGTCTTTTAAAATAACAAAGATGGCGTTTCGTCTATTTAGATTATGTTACGGACATCTATATGAAGACGGGGCAGAACTTGCCCGCATCTTCATATAAAGGTTTTTAAAATTCTTTGACTTAACGGAACTGTATCTTCGCTATTTAAAAAGACGAAACTCTCAAACCATGATGTCAGTTTTGCTAATTTTTCAGCAGCGTTACCTCGCCTTGAATTTTGACGTAACGTAAACGAACGTAAACAGCACAATCAGCCAATCAGAACTCGAAGGAGATACATGTAACCAGCGTCAAGCGCGGGAAAACGCGTACGACCAGGCACGATTGGTTTTGGTTTGGGTTCCCACCGGTTGAAAAATGGCGCGAACTTTGCCAACCAATCATAGGGCCTAGTAAAGCAAAACCAAAGCAAACGCGAAATTACTTTCGGCACTCAATTGAAAACCGCTCTAATTAACAAATCGACGGCAGTTTTCTATGGTCTATACTCTTATAGACCATAAAATGATTTCAAAAAATGTTCAAAAACTCAAGTGGAACCACGAGCCGCAGGCGAGTGGTTTCACTGCTACGTTTTGGACATTTTATACCTATTTTAAGATTTGATATGTGAATAGTTTTCTCTTTTGCAAACAATTATTATTTACATATTTATTATTTGTTTATCTATTTATTTATTTTTATCTCCTAGTATAGTATACACTGTTTTAGGAGTATCCCTATTAAAGCATTTATAGAAAAACCTACTGCCGCGATGAGATGCGCGAGGAAACGCGACGCACCGGTCTGATGGCGGAGAATAATGAAGTGCGCGCTCGCGTGTTCCCTTCGCTTTACTTTGAGAACAAACAAAACACTGCAGGTAGCAAACGATTTACTGAACAAATAGCGGTTACCCTTTCTTCCTTCGTTCTTGTTAATTATCTCAATTAAAAGATGTTTCATGCCTAAAGTTTACACTAATGAGATGCTCTGCACGCGCAAGATTCCAATTGACGTCTAATTTGTCTTACGTCACAAAGGAAATTTTATTCGCAGTTTGCTTGTTTTGCTGACGGCGTGTGTTTTTGCTGAGTTATTTATTGTACGGAAAACAGAAGAGCGAAGAGATCAATTTCAAAATGGAGTCCGACAAGAAAGGTAAATTTACAAATTAACATCGTATAAAACTGTGCGACGAGGGTTTTTTCCAGTTCAAGGGTAAAGTTCTTTTTTTTTTTTTTTTTTTGACCGAGCGCATTTCATAAACTGGAACATTTCAACTTTTCACAAACAACATTTCAAGAGAAGGGATAGAAGTCAAATAACAGTATCGCATAGGGACAAAAAAGACAAATAAATTGCATTCATTCAATTGTCTTTCTCGTTAAAACAAAAAAAACAAAACGAAACAAAGCTAAACGGCTGTAAACAAATCATCTTCCGTGCCGCACAAGCTCCTAGCAACGCGTGCCAGATAACACACGCCATAGCAACAGCCACGTCATGCCGATAGTTCGGGTTTTTTTCCCACATAACTTCATTTGATGGAAAACTTTGCCGATAATAAAATGCTTCTTGCTTTTAAAAACATTTTAATCATAATCGGTCCTTTTGAAACGGCAGACATCTACAGAATGTCATGGTTTCTAATCAAATCGTTTGTCTTAGGTCGGAAGTCAACCAACGGAGGTCGAAATAATCTCCTGAGGCAAATACAGGAAATAGAGATACGGAACATGGTAAGAATACAATTAAGCTTATATTTTCAGTTTTTTGAGGGAAATGTTTGATTTGATATGCCTTCAGTTATTATCAGTTATATTGAAAATGGCAGCTGAATTCAATTTAATCCAATTCAATTAACCTTATTTACCTTTTTGCCTAGACATTAATAAATTAAACTATATACAACAGATGTAATAAATTACACAATTATCTCTACTAAAGGATAAATGTAAATTAAAGAAAACCTGAACTAAACAAATTGGCAAGAAGTTTGGACAATGCAACTAGCTGTAAAACTAATCGAGCGGATGGCCCAATACAATTAACAAGGTTCAGAGTATATTGAAAAGATGTAATTCATTTAATTATTATAAAATTAAGACTTCCTACAGAAGTCTAGTTAACTTTTAGTTTACATACTATAACTTATCAAACCATCAGTAAAACATCACGTTAAATCGACAGTTACAATTACGTTTTTCATAAATGAGAGACCGACGCAGTTATGTATGCTTCTAAAAGAAAGCCTGGAAAAAATTCAGGTTTGAAGCGGATTTGATGCCATTGCCAGTGCAGTGCTTTACCAACTGAGCTATCAAGCCAACTGGGAGCTGATTGGCTGGGATAAAGGGCATTTGTTCTTAATTTTCCTTTTACCGAAGGCAAAATTGCTTACTCCTGATTGGTCAAGCAGCAAAAATATTCGCTCCTGATTGGCTGTCCACGGCATTTCTTCATTCATGGTTGGTTTCTTCTTTTAACCCCGACAACAACGAGTTCTTTCAGGTTCATTTGAGTTTGACTTTTTAAGCCGAATTGTTTGAGCCAAAAATACAAAAAAATGAATTTTTTAGGCATTTTAAATGTAATAGCAATTTCCCTCGTCCGGATGCGCGACTTAGACAATTTGTGAGAACTTTGAGAATACGCGTGAAAATTAACCCTTAATTTTTCTCGGCCTCGTGCAAGTACATGTACATATACCTTGAACTTCATAAAGTCGTAAACTGCGCGAAAATACTTCTGTATTAGGAGGTACCGTCCTTAAGTGTGCGAGTAAATACAAACACCTTACTACTTCTATTAAACGAAAGGAACATCTTTTATTTTTTTTTCTCTGCAGGTGCTGAGAAACGCCATAAAAGATAAGGAAAAGGCTATTCAAAACATTAAGGGTCTGGGAACGTAAGTACAATCGTTATAATTCACTTGACGAAGAGGATCAGTCATGTTCCATGCATCTCCAATTTTCTGTTGTTTTGTTTACATAAACAGTAAAATGAAGAACGAACTCGATGAGTTAGAGAGGAACCATCAAGTGGAGATGGTCAAGCTTGAGGTATGGAACAGAATTCATTTAAGGCAATATTCGCGATCGTTTTAATCACTTTATACAGTCAGGGTTAATAATTTTGGCGCACATCAACAAAGTGTTAGATTTTTTGGATAGGCCAGACATTATTTCATATTTCAAGCGAAAAATATCACAATTCGGAGTTTATGAATGATAAAGAGTGATTCCTTGGCTATAAACTGTTTTCTTTTGTGGCCTTTAATTTGTCTGGCGAGGAGTTCGCGGGATCAAATTTTCAAAGCCTGGTTTAGCAAGGCTCCTTCATGTGGGGCGGTATTTTTTTTATTTTCAACGTAAAGAGATACAAGAGCTTACGTTTCGAACATTAGGCCTTCGTCATTGTGGATTGTAAGTGGTGTGTATAGATAC
The DNA here is from genome assembly GCF_977016875.1 of Pavona decussata. Taxonomy (NCBI): domain Eukaryota; kingdom Metazoa; phylum Cnidaria; class Anthozoa; order Scleractinia; family Agariciidae; genus Pavona; species Pavona decussata. Next base: position 1,606,727 of record NW_028145468.1, read on the forward strand.
GCTATTAGCGGAAAATTCCGCCAATGACGTATCTCGCTTCCACTCCCTTCCATGCAGCGCCACATTTTGTTTAGAAACTAACTTCCCTATCTATTTTTCTTTGTGATGGAATTTGCCTTTTAACAAAACAGTGATCAGTTAATTGCATAATGCAAATTTTAGACTAAGTTGGCGGGATCAAATTTTCTGGATTTAGCAAGTCTCTCCCCTCCGGGTAATCGTAGTTGGGATACATGGGCGCCTTGCAAACTTTAGTTCTTTGCTCTCAATGCGAAACAGAAATCTCATCTTTACTTTTTATAGAATTCAATGGCACGACTGGAGACTGAAAACGAGGTCTTGAACAGGTAAAATGTGTCTGAAAATGATACGTAAATAAGAGTCCACATTTGACATTTTCTTAACATTTATTCGCCAAAGTTGTGAATTGGAAAAGAAAACAACTTATTTTACTAAAGACTCGTTTGGATTTGTTTTCTGTGAAATTGAAGAAAGGAAAGCTGCATGCAGCACCACAGTCTCTTTAAAAACTAACATCCTTATCTATTGTTAATGTGATGGATTTTGCCTTTTAACAAATCAATGATCAGTTAATTACGTAACGCAAACTTTAGTTCGAATTGACGGTATCAAATTTCAGAGATTTAGTAAGCTCCCTCCGGGTAATTTTGGTTGTGATACAAAGACGCCTTGCCAACTTAAGTTTTTTTTTTCTTAATCAATAGTAAAACATAAATCTCATCTTACCTTTAATTCGTTCTCAGTCCCCAGTCGTTTCATTTCATTCTATTTAATAGAATAAAATGACGACTGGAGACTGAGAACGAACGCTTGAACAGTTAAAATGTCTCTGATAATGAGATGTAAATAGGGTCCACATTTGACATTTTCTTAACATTTATTTACCAAAGTTGTGTGTTGGAAAAAAAACTTATTTGACTAAAGATTCGTTTGGATTTGTTTTCAGTGAAATTGAAGAGAGAAAAGCTGCAAGGGAGGAGGTGAAACTTGTTAAGTCTTTTGGTTTTTCTTTAGTCTTACTTTCTTGAGCAAAACTTCATAATCTTCAAGTTCCTGTTCCAAGACCATTTTATTGTCTGTACAATCTGAATATTTTTTGAAGTCCTTCTTGGGTATTGCTTTACACAAGCAAGTATTTTATGTCTAAGTATTTTAAACATCTATCATCTAATTACCAGGCTATATTAAACATAACATCACATTTTTTTTCATATGCCACTCATCGGCGTTCAAATCCAAGCAGTATGCAGGGTTTGTCCCATGAACCTAGTTTAATGGCCTTAGCTCACACGAGTCTCCTGTAGTTCAGTTGTAGAGCATCCGAACTAGTAATTGGTGGGCCAAATACTATACCTGGTCAATGACCGAAAATACATCTATGATTTATTTTTTTTAGTCGCAGGCAACAGTCAATGCACTGAACGCAGAGGAGGAAAGGTAATTGATACCAGTAAGATCGAATGATAAGTTTAAAGGAAGAAATTTTTCCTTGCAGCGAGTTGACCATGATTTCGTTTATTTTTAGGAAAATTCAAGAGCTAGAAAAGGAGCTTGAGGAGGTGGAAGCTGAAGTAAGTCCAACCTTGTAATTATAGTCATCGCGTTTTCTCGATGTGTCTCGATGCAGCGCCATATCTCGCTTTTTCAATCGGCTATTTGGTAGTCTTCTCCGAACACAGATCTATGTGAAATTTACACAAGTTATTGCTGTTGAAGTGAGGTTTGTTATGGTTGATATTTTAGCAAAATCGGTTTTACGAAGCTATAATAAAATCTATCACTCGTTTCTGAGTGTTTTGATGAAGCGTATCAAAAAAAAGTTACGAGACGTTTAATGCTAACGATCTAAAATATAAAAAAACTTACTCATTCTCAGGATCAAAAGTTCGGTAAAACTTTGGCTGCCTCAAACGATGACTTCAAGGCACACATTGACAGTATTCGCAAGTCACTTTATCAAAGTAATAAATATTTATTCTACGATCCATTCACTATACCACATATATATTCAGTTATTGAGATGTTTTAGTGATTTATTTAAAATCAAACATACATAATTTTCTTTATTCTTGTCCATTTGATTAAAACACAACATACTTTATGAATCTGGTGATGAATCAGTTTTCTGATTCAAATCTGGGTAGCAGAAAATTTACAATTTGATGATTTCGAGGATTTTTGTCTACAGTAGTCATGGCAGTAACTAGATTTTTTTTGGGGGGGGGGGGAGGGGGGACTAAAATATTAATTCTGATAACTTCAATCCAAAATTAACAACTGGCGTGAATTTTACAACAAACTTCATGAGAAAATATTTCAATCGAACATAACATGGTTACTTAACAATTATTCCACGAACGCGCGTTGGATATGAGATGATAGATAGCCAACGAGGCGCGTAGATTAAAAACAATCAAGAAATGATGCTAGATCTTGCTGATTTCGCTTTGCAAGAACAACCAGAAGACAATTTAATAATCGTTTTCACTCGGGCATGGTATAATGGCTCATATACCATGGCTGCTGAACCAATCAAATCCCTGGAATTGCATTATACAATGATCCAGTTTTTGATAAATCCAACTATACAAGCGTGGCTGAGGAGTTGTACTCGGGACTACCGAGAAATAACTCCAACTCCAGCAAGTGGCCAGAGCGGGAATTGAACCCGACCGGTCCTCCGGAATTCAAGTCTGAAGTAAAGTAGTTTGCAGCGCGAATAAAACCCGTGAAAGCTATGATGTGACTTTCATGATAGAAGTGATACTTAGCCCCTTTTTGGAAGATTATTCGTCTTCTGCGTTCATTTTCTCTTGAAAAATAAAAGGGCTCACTTGTTTTAGGTTCGCGTAATAAGTTGCGTAAGGCTCAGGTAAAAAAGAAAGCAATTTTCAAGGTTTGTTCTCAAGGATTCATCGCTGTATTATTACGGGAGCGAGTTTCTAAAGAAACTGTACTGCTGCGTCGGTGAGGGACTGGAAAGGAATATTTAGCTTTATCAGCTGAGTTGTCGAGTGAGGTAATTTGGCCACAGTAAAGTGATTTGAGAGCTCATATCTCGAATATCTCGACAGCTCTCGAATGTCTTTACAGTGGCCAATTTAACTTAACAACTGCTATCACTCCGATGTGCTCAAATACATACTCAAGGCACTAGCTTTAATAATTATCAATCCTAATGAATGCTTTTATTTATTCTTCAAACAGACGGAACAACTAGCGGACTCCACTGATGCGATGAAACTCGATATCAAGGTTTTTTGTTCAGCTTATTTATTTATTTATTTATTTATTTATTTATTTATTTAATTATTTATTTTGGGGACTGAGCTGTGCTCAATTATATAATTTGATGGCGCCAACCATTTTCTTAAAGTGAGCCACAAACCTAGATGACTGATTTCAGTGGGATCTTTGTTTTAATGATGCGATGTTGCAATGTTTTGGAACCGAGTATTGAAATGTCATACATTGGGAAACAGAACGGTTTTCAATTAAGTGTTTTGAAGTAATAACGCGTTTGTTTTCGTTTCCGAATTGGCCAATTTCGTACATGGCTAGGAGGTTTAGGGGAATAAAACAACAAAAAGCCTTGTAGCCAAGCTAGAATTTTAATATAACGAACTCACTCTCTGCGCACTCTGATTGCTTTACAAAAATTGGGCCATTTTTCCAACCAATATAGAAGAAGCAAAACCAAAACCTCCTTCGTACGGAAAACATGGCAGCCGACGTTTTACCACAACACCTTGCAAACCTAACACAGACAATAGGTCTATAGGAACGCTTAGAATTATGGGTAAATGTACCATTCGCCATCTTTTTCGGTGCCGCGGGTTATCCTTGTTCGCCCGCGATTTCCCGCGCTTGGCACCGGTTACATGTACTTTCTTCGAATTGTGAATGGTGAATGGCCAGTCCACAGTTAGCCACCCAGTCTGTCTGTCTGTTTGTTTGTTAGTCCCGCAGTTAGTTAGCTAATCAATCGGTCAGTCTTTCAGCCAATTTTTCCATCCTACCTAAATTCATTCATGAGTTCATAAGTATCTTTTTTTTTTACGCTTTTTACAGATGACGAACGCAATCGTCGAGGAATACAAAAGGTACATGTTTTACTCCCTTAACTTTCTCGTAGACCCAGAGTACAAATTTTGATATAATCTTTGTTCCAAAACTTGGAATTTGACTCAATTTTATCCTTGTTTCAATCACAGTGAACTTATAACTGTTCAAGAGGAGTTGAACGCTGTGAAGATGAAGGCACAGAAGGTAACACATTGTCCTCTTTAAAAAGATATACAACTTTTAGTAGGAAGAGTTATTTTAAATGAATTAAATAGCAAAGCTGCAAAACGGAAGGAAGACGTCTTATCAAAAAAAAATTGACGTTACTTAAGGAAGACTTTTAAAAGTAGAGGAAACTGCGCCTTAATTTTGTGATTGTCTTTTCTATCTTTTTTCTCCTTGTATTACGAAAATGGCACCCGTCATTTGTCTTACGTTGCAGTTGAATTTTTGTTCGAGCTTATAAAACACTTGCTCAAGCAAAAACAACCTAAAGATTAGGTCATTTCCATAGTTGTTTTTGAGCCTCATTATGAAAGCGACGCTAAACGCAAACTTTTCATATGAAAATTACCTTTGTTTGCATATGAATGAAAACTCCATTTCATAACAAAAGCGATGCACGAAGCCTCACTTTCATAATGAGGCTCAAATAAACTCGGAAATGGCCTTTTGTGGGCCGACTAAAATAACTTAATGTTGTGTCTTTTTTAATCTTCAAGTTTAATGAACAGAAGGAGGAAAGAAAGAAGTGAGTATTCGAGAAATGATTGGACGATTGTGATTGTAGATCACTGGTTTTTGCTTGTAACGTACACTGTAACTGATTTTGTCCATCTCAATATACAAACGAATACAAAGCGCTAATGAAGTGGTTAGCGCGTCGGATTTTCAATGCGGGACCTTTTGTCACCAGATCGGAGGGTCGGTGGTTCCAGGCTATAATCTGGGTCAGATAGTTTTGAGACACCCCTCTCGTAACCGTGGTTAGAATGGAACGTGTTTTGTGGAGGAAGCAACATTGAAAAGGGGAAGGGGGATGAGCTCCGTCGAAACCGGTTTATGGTTTTTAGCCGGGATTGTAGGTTGCTCTCTTCATTATTATGTTGTTTTCTTAGACAAGAAACTTTGCTTCAAATTGTCTCTCTTCACCCAGGTGTATAATTAAAAATATAATTACCGGCAACATACTACTGGGGTTATACGCCCCACGATGAACTATCATCCCATCGGGGGGAGGGGGGAGTAGCAATTCTCCAAATTGTTTCATGCTCTGGGCGTATGGACCACTAATGCTCAAGATGCGACTATACCTTGCTACACTCCGACGACAGAAAGTACTTGAAGTTAACATTACCATCATTTTACCTTATTTCTAGAAAGCTGGAATGTGCCTGCAAAGAATTAAATTCGGCGCTTGAAGCGGTAAGTAAAAGATATGTTTTAATGTGCACGATTTAGTTCTCATTTCACACAGATGCTTGGCAGTATATAATACATCTTGGTAACTTCCAACCATGAGGAATCTATTCGGCTTGTCTTTTTATGTGAAGTAATGAGAGTTGTAGCTGGAATGTACCCCCACAACATGACATCTGCTTACTTTCAAAAATCCCGGTTTACAAAAATCCTTTGGCAATCATCGTCGGGCAATCAACTTTCTTGTTTAACAAACCTTGAATGAAATAAGTGTATTTTCAGCGGACATTCTTAATCTTGGTCGCTTGTCTATGCTTTTAATTTAGCTTAAAGTAATGCTAACAAATATAAACTATGTTAGCTTTGGTGCGCAAACGAAAACGGAAAATTTTGTCAATATCAGGGATTTCCATTTTGTTTTGCAGAATAAAGCTAAGCAAGCGGCTATAGACAGGATTAAAGAGGAAATCCAGGTTTGTTGTAATCCGTTGATGTAAGTTACTACAAGTCGTTCATAAAAGGATTTCACACGCTATTATAATGAAATACTCAATATCTTGTTCCTATTTTTTGTTAGGAAAAACGGCTGGCCATGTACAAGTCCATCAACGACTTTGAACGAAGAATTGTGGTTAGTTTTAAAAGTGAAACATGTAATATGACGACAGAGGTCGTGTTATGAGAGTGGTTGGTGGTTGCGGCGAGGGAGGAGGGGGTGGTATTTTGTCCATAGTAAAGATGGCGGGAATCGAAAAGAAGAAGTTGTTGGTTCTAAAATCAATACTCCAAAACATGGTTGGGCAGCTTATGATGTATACTCAACAGAAAATTAGTTTCAAACCTGACAGAAAAATCAGTTAAAAATTCAAGTAGTGTAAGCGTCTGGAACCCGGGTAATTTGCTCCTAGTCTCTTATCTATATCCACTACACCAACAAGGGCTTGCTGGCAAAATTGAACATTATCACGCCACGAGATCAGTTTCAACCAATTGGACTCGGATGGAGGTGATGTCATCCAAGGATGACTCAAAGTGCTTGGACCAGGGGTGGTGAACGTTTTGGGCCAATCCCCCACCCCCATTCCCCTTGGGTTCTTACCACATTGGTGGCAAAAGTTCCATATGAAACTAGATTCTTATTCAAACTCAAATTGCTTTGATTCCTTACAGGAATTGGAAAAAAAGAAGGCCGAAGTTAAAAGGTAATGGGACGTTAATGTTAGCTCGTCATTTTAATTGAGCACTTCCTGAAAAGTTGCAGAAGTGCTTTGAAAACTAATATTTCCGCGGCAGATTTATTATTTATTATTATCTATAAATACAACAAAAATCACAGTCTAAAATTTGTTATATGAAATAGTAGTCAACATTATTTTTCAATGGCATTTAGGTATTGCGAATTTTTAACAAATTTTTTTCTTAAATTTCAGCCAAAATGCTGCGATCGACCGCGAATTCGCGATATGGCGGCTTGAGGTAAAGATTTATAATTTTTTGTCTCGTTGATTGTGCAGGGTCTTCTAAAGATCGTTTTCTATCATAAGTAAGCTTTGTCAAACTCCTGTCAACGGCCGGAGACCTTCAACAAGAAGTTTGTTCTCCATTTGTTCGTGTAAGTGAGCAAGATGGCGGCTATGTTTTTAAACCATGGAGAACCTCCGAACTTTAATTACTGTAGCCCGGCCATTAATCCTTTCTTCTTTTCAGATGAAGATCAGGATCAACGGTAAAGAAAAGTAAGTGTTGAGTTTGAGACAGCAAATCTGTATTATTTAAACTATTCTCAGGGTATCCAAATTAATCGCGTTCGATTTTTCATTCCTGAGTTACTTTGAACCTCGTTATGGAAGCGATACTTCGTTCTTACCGTGGTTTTTGTTACTAAAATTAGTTTTCATTCATATACAAGCGAAACTCATTTTCACATGAAGAGCTTTGCACTTAGCTTCGCTTTCACAATGAAATTCAAAACAACTCGGAAAATTAATGGGTCGTTCATCTACGTCTGCCATGCTTCCCATTATTAAGAAGGGTTTTTGCCCCCGCAGGGTTTTGGCCCAGAGGCCAAAACCCGAGGAGGCACCCTAGGATTCCCCGCGTGCATACATATAAAGAATTTCAAAATGTAAGAAAGTAAGCACTGTAAGTAAATTTGTTAGTATGCGAAAAAAATCTCGATTTGATCAAACTAGGCGCGCACGGTCGTCTCGGGTAATATTTCAGCAACCGCGCAAGGTGCTGTCGGGTAGCTGTCATTCTGCAACCACGAAGTCTTCGAGCAGCGTTTGACGGTCTTGCGAGCAAGAGTTTGGGTTTCGTCGTCCTCAAGCAGCATTTCGAGTTCTTTCTAGCAGTGTTTCAAGGTCTTGCAACCACGAGTTCGCATTTCGCGATCATTTAGCAGCATTTAAACCACGAGTTGGCGTTTTGCCATCTTCTAGCAGCGTGTCAAGGTCTTGCAACCACGAAGTCACGTTTCGCCATCTTCTGCATCTTTAGCAGCCTTTCAAACCACGAGTTCACATAATTATACATACAATACGTTGCTGTTTCACAAAACAAAACTGTATGACTGTAATAGATTTCAATGTCAAATTTACAGAGAAATATGCTAACCAGTTACATGGATGTTAACTACAATAAATATTCAAACGTATCTTTTTTTAACATTCGTATGCACAGTATTTATATCCAGTAAAAACCATATACAGGTGTTAAACAGATCTTCAAAAGCGGGGGCAGCACTAGTGAAAACTATTACTAGTTTATTTTATATGCGGAAAAATATAGAGCGTGAGTATTGGTAATAAATAATTTAAATGAAGCTCTCGATGTTGATAATTCTACCGTTCCAGTTCCAGCGATGTTTATAAACAGACCAAATCTTGCTCGATTTAGCAGTTAACCTTCTACGCCTTAATACTGATCACCGTCTAATTTCTCCTAACTACGCTACTACTTGACCAAACGCGTAAGTCAGCGAGAATAGATGTAATGATCCCCAAAGATAAATGTTTTGATGTCTACAGACATTCTTCCAATTAGTACCATAAAGATTATGTAGAGAACAGTAGGGAGAATCTGCTCTTTTGATATTGTGGCTTGTCTGTCAAAACCAGAGTCACACTTCACGTCCCGCCCAGGGACCATTCGATAAAAATAGCTCTTAGCGTTCTGACCTTTCAGGGGAGAGGTTGGGGGGAGGGGATGGTGTTTACTTCCTCAAAGGTACCCACTGATGAAGTGTCAGCATTTCAAGCCTGCGCTGACATGAAGCAGCCTTTGAGAGTTTATTAATTTTATTCTGTTTAAAAAGCATAAAGTATAGATCTTGTTTAAAAACTAAAACAACACTTTACACTCGATTACACAGGGAGCCACTCAGAGCATGTTAAGCCTGTGGGACAACTGGCAAATAAATTACTCGTGTTCTATATTGTAGCGCGAATTTTTGAACAACTTCTCCCTTCCGCCTCCATGACATTCGGATCCACATGAAACGCAAAGCGGAAGCCGCTATCCAACTCCTTTTTGACAGCGGCTGTTTATTATAATTATATTGCCATTTTCTGTCTACAGCGAAATTGATGCCGTCCGTGAGAGAATTGCAGTCCATCAGGCCCGAGTAAGTATGATCATTGAAAACTGTTATAATTATTGACTAAAAATAAAAGCTTCATTGTGCTTTGTTGTTATAAAACGCACCCAAAGAAGTGACAATATTTTTTAAGCACGATTAAGTGTAGGGTGAGACACGAGTAACAGGTGATTGTTTTTACTTCCTTTTTGAGTGTTCTCGTCTTTGTCTTGCGTGTTTTACAACAGAAGCAAGCACCGTTAAGTTTTTTATTTGTTTTATAATATATAGCTTTACTAGCATTGTAAGACATCCGCTTTTATTCGCGAAGAAACATTTTTTTTCTTAGTTTGCGTGTGCGCGGAATGGCGTCCGGGAACATGATCGATTGCGTCAGCGTACTATGTTTTTCGGCAAAGTACTTTTGAAGTGCAGCTGAACTCCAATAAAACAAGAATTATTCTTATTAATTCTGGGGTATATATAGGATTTTGATACAGAGAATCCACCTTCACAAGTGCTGCAGATTTTCTGTATTGCTTCTGTCTGTCTTTCCCATGCGTTATTTTACTTTACAAACGTGTTTAGTTCCTGAACCAGCAAATAGGCCATTAGAGGGGTTCAACACGTTTTTTTCTGTTTTTACATATCGACCGACCATGTTTACAGTGTTAATGTTTGTAATGTTGTTATAATATACATACATGTATTTAGACAAGTAGTGGGAAGAAACTCCTTACATCATCTTTGTGTTAACGCGATCCCTGCCCGACTAGCACAATGTTTAGATCTCTAGTGACATCCGAAGAATGAAGTTTCTGTTTTCAACTGGGTATCGCCAAACCAAAACCAAGCTAATTCCTCTGTCCAATCACAATGGACGCAAACAGTGCAAAGAACCAATCGGCGAATCATCAGAATTCGAAGCACATACCCAGCACTTTCAAGTAACCGGCGCCAAACGCGGGAAAACGCGTATGACGTGTGAGCAAGTATTGGTCAGTTTGTTTTGCTTCTCATTGGTTGAGAAAGTGGCGCGAATTTTGTTAACCATTCATAGTGCGTAGTGAAGCAAAACCGAAACTTTCACATGAGATGACATTCAACTGAAAACCTTCATCCTTTTAGTGATAGTTTTGTTTTTAATTTGTAACGCTGTTTGTTATCAGCTATACGTAAAGAAGAGCCTCCTTATGTCAACACCGTCAGCATATCCACTTTGTCATGACGATCACTGTATTTTGGCTCGAAACAAAACTTTGTGAACTAATTTGTTTTCTTCTACCATCTTTCATTCATGCACCTCGTTAATACGGCAAAATTTGTGTGGGGTATTGGGTATTGGTGGTCGCATCACTGACGCTCTCGACCTTGTATACATCCCGTTTAATTCCATTTTTTTCCTTTAGAGCACCGACGTAAAGACTAAGAAGAAGCCTGGGTTCTTCCGAAAGCTTTTCCGCCGTCTGTTCAAGCGCCGCTCAAATAACTGACTTGTTCACAATTTAAATGTCTGTAGATAGATTCTACCATTGTTGACTCGAACAAAACTGAAAACGATGTATTTTGTGAATATTTTTTCATGTACGTTATGTTTGTATAAAAAGGGCAAGAGACTGTGAGACGTTTGCTAAATAAATGGACGATTTTTGACATGAAAATTGTGCGTCAAATTCAATTCATATTTTCCGTGATAAGCGGAATATTCCGCACGAATTAAATCGTATTACTTCAACCTACAAATCCGTCTACTAAAAACATAACTCCATGTTGTAGCGACGTTACTCTCGTACTGAACAACGAATATCTGTCCAGCATCAACGAAACCACGGAAAAACCGCCGGAAATAACCACAGGAATGTGTTGAGGTGGCATTAAGTGTTCACAACATAGCATGGTTGCTATGACAACAGATTACAACCACGAGATAAAAGCGCTAACAAGCCTCGCCTCACAGTATCTCTAGATAGCCCGGTAACAAAAAATTTCACATCGTTTGTGACCATACCTTTGCCTGTTATTATACAGTTAAATTTTAAAAGCACCACAGTAAACAACAGGGCTTGATTGTTCAACAGCCTATCCACACTATTCTATTTGAGTAATAGTCAGACACTTTACAGAGCCTGTTCAATTACACAATTGAATTCAAAGTTGTATTGATCGTGGGTAACGATGCTCTTACATAAGGCAAATTTTAATTATTGCAACTTACAACCAATGCTACTTGGAAAACAAGTTGCCGATGACATAATTGCACAGTCTCGGCATAATGCATTGTTTTGTAGGTTACAGCAAAAGTAGACTATTCTACTATTCCAAATTATTGCACCATCCGTGATACCAAACACTATATGGATATCCATTATTTTATATCAAGATTGTGCAGTTAAACGGGCCCCTGGCAACCATTTGTAAAATCATCTCAGATATAAGGACGGTGAAAAATCAAAAAAGCTTTCGACCTGCGACCAGGCTCTATTTTCTGAAATCGACCGATTTTTGTGTATAACGAGACGAGTATATAAAGAGTATCCCTCAACAAAATAACACCCCTCATCCTTCTCGAAAGCTTCCTCGGAAGGCCTTGGAACCTCATAAGATCTGGAAGTACCAAAGGACTCTGAGCCATCCAGATTACTGCCCAGCGGCACTAAGTTTCTTCAAATATGGTACCATGATTTATCCTCGAAGAAAGACTGCCAGAGAAGGAAGCTGGGAAGAGTCGATTTAGCGTGTGTTAATGCAAAAAAAAAAAAAAAAAAAAAAAAAAAAGACGAAAACTGTCTTTCAATGCTCATTCACCTAAATATTACTGAAGTCCAACTTCACGTAGCTGAAGTTTAATCAGGTACTTACGCGGCTTGTTGGTGTTTGTGGGTTTCTTTTTTTGTCTGACACCTGAGTGATCTTTACACAAAGCAGAATTTTAACAACTGGCTAAAACATGGCGGAAATGCAAGTGTTCGATGCTTTTACCGCCGTTTGTGCTACTGTTACTACAGGATTATTATCTGTAGCTATACAGGAGTGTAAGGAAAAACTTGGCTGTAAGTCCATACGCGAAGGAAGAGGCCGTGTTTATTTTGAAATTCCGGTTAATTCGTTTTCCAAAGTAGAATCTCTTAGGTCGGTCGAATACCTATTTGTTGTGGTAAAGGAATTTCAAGAAAACAGCAAAGAACTCAATTGCTACAGCCCAAAAATACTTGAAAAGCTTTACAAACTGCCTCAGGATCTAAAGTGGGACTTTTCGCTTGCTTTGTGGAAACAGTTTACAGGGTATTCTGGAATTCTTTTCAAAAGTGAGATCTCTGAAGAAATTCTAAGAAAATTCGAAGCTTCCAAAGACAAAGACGACCAAAATTTAGTAGAAGATAGCAGTGTGGAGGCTGGAAATGACAGCAGAGAAGCACCGGCGAAAAGCACATCGATGGAGATCCTAGCGAGGAGAAGGTAAGGGAAGGAAATGAAACATACTGTACCGATTGAGACTTAATAACTGCACAATACCCTCGGCTGCCACTTGAAATAAAAAGTGGATACGTGGATTTGCAGTCAAAATAATTATGGAGAAATTGATCTTAAATAATTCACAAGTAGATACACAGATACACTGTATACACAGTAAAAAAATATATCATTTCTGAGTCCTTATTTGATGGCACACTATGGGAAGTCTCTCATCTCTGCCAGGGGTCGCCTGGAGGGGCCCGGGGAGCCCCTCCCACAACTAGTTTTAGAGCAAAACAGCGTCCCATCGGGCCGAAGCTCCAAGATATTTCGTTTCACGAAGATAAGCAAGTCGAGCAATGGAGAGCAATCCCCTCCCCTCCCCTCCCCTTCTCCAAATCATCCACTTATCTGAGTCTGGACCCGCTACTGTTTGTCACAGTAATTTTAGTTTTGCTCTAGGCCATGTTACAAATTCCCATTCATACTGTGGAAAAGAGAAACTTAAAATTAGTAAATGGGCAAGTTTCAGGTCTCGTCTTTTGAAATACCAAGATGGCGTTCCGTCAATTTAGATTGTGGAGACGGACAGAACTTGGCTGCATCTCCATATCAACGTTTTTAAAATACTTTGACAACGGAACCATATCTTCGCTATTTTAAAAGACAAAACTCTCAAACCGTGTTATCACTTTCACTAATTTTTCAGCAGCGTTACCTGCCCTTCATCAAAAATTTAAATTAACGTGATAAAGCGGTTTTCAATTGAGTGTTGTAAAGCCAAGATCAAAGTTATTTCTCTGGCCAATCACAACAGATGTAAACAGCGCAATCCGCCAATCAGAACTCGAAGTAAATACATGTAACCTGCGTCAAGCGCGGGAAAACGCGTACGACCAAGCACTATTGGTTTTGGTTTGGCTTCCCACCGGTTGAGAAAATGGCGCGAAATTTGCCAACCAGTAAAGCAAACCCACACTCAATTGAAAACCGTTTTAAAGGAGAATATAAAAACTTACTGCCGCGATGAGATGCGCGAGGAAACGCGACGCGCGGTTGTGAAGGCGGAGAGCAATGAAGTGCGCGCTCGCGTGTTCCCTTCGCTTTACTTTAAAAGAAACAAAAGACTGCAAGTAGCATACGATTTACTAAACAAATAGCGGTTATCCTTTCTTCCTTCGTTCTTCTTAATTAACTCAATTAAAAGATATTTCATGCCAAAAGTTTACACTAATGAGATGCTCTGCGCGCGCAAGATTCCTTTTGACGTCTAATTTGTCTTACGTCACAAAGGAAATTTTATTCGCAGTTTGCTAGTTTTGCTGACGGCGTGTGTTTTTGCTGAGTTATTTATTGTACGGAAAACAGAAGAGCGAAGAGATCGATTTCAAAATGGAGTCCGACAAGAAAGGTAAATTTACAAATTAACATCGTAGAAAACTGTGCGACGAGAGGCTTTTCGCAGTTCAAGGGTAAAGTCATTTTTTTTTTGACCGAGCGCATTTCATAAACTGGAACATTTCAACTTTTCACGCACAGCATTTCAAGATTTCAAGAGAAGAGATAGGAAGTCAAATAACAGTTTTACGAAGGGACTAAAAAAAAGAAAAAAATTACATTTATTCAATTATATTTCTTGTTAAAACAAACAAACAAACAAACAAACGAAACGAAGCTAAACAGCTGTAAACAAATCATCTTCCGTGCTGCAAGAACTCCTAGCAACGCGCGCCAGAAAACACACGCCATAGCAACAGCCACGTCATGCTAATAGTTCGTTTTTTTTTTCCACATAACTTCATTTGATGGTAAACTTTGCCAATAATAAAATGCTTCTTGCGTTTTAAAATATTTTAATCACAATCCGTCCTTTTGAAACGGCAGACATCTACAGAATGTCATGGTTTCTACTCAAATCGTTTGTTTTAGGTCGGAAATCAACCTACGGAAATCGAAATAATCTCCTGAGGCAAATACAGGAAATAGAGATACGGAACATGGTAAGACTACAATTAAGGTTATATTTTCAGTTTTTTGAGGGAAATGTTTTATTTGATATACCTTCAATTATTATCAGTTACATTGAAAATGGCAGCTGAATTTTATTTAACCCAATTCAATAACCTTATTTACCTTTTTGCCTATTTACGCTGATTTACGACAAGATATTAACAAATTAAACTATTTACAACAGGATGTAATAAATTACACAATTATCTGTACTAAAGGGTAAATGTAAATTGAAGAAAACCTGAACTAAAAAAATTGGCAAGAACTTTGGACAATGCAAATAGCTGTAATGCTTATCGAATGGATGGCCCAATACAATGAACAAGGTTCAGAGTATATTCAGTTGAAAACATATATTTCATTTAATTATTATAAAATGAAGACTTCCTACAGAAGTCTAGTTAACTTTTAATTAACATACTGTAACTTATTAAATCAGCAGGAAAAACATCACATTAAATCGACAGTTGCAATTATGCTTTTGATGAATGAGAGACCGTCGAAGTTATGTACGCTTCTAAAAGAAAGAAGGCCTGGAAAAAAATTCAGGTTTGAAGCGGATTTGATGCCATTGACCTCTGTGATGCAGGTGCAGTGCTTTACCAACAGAGCTATCAAGCCAACTGGATGCTGATTGGCTGGGATAAAGGGCATTTTTTTTTTTACTTTTCCTTTTACCGAGGGCAAAATTGCTTACTCCTGATTGAGCAAGCGGCGAAAACATTCGCTCCTGATTGGCTGTCCATGGCATTTCTTCATTCATGGTTGGTTTTTTTCATTTAAACCCGACAACAACGAGTTCTTTCAGGTTCATTTGAGCTTGACTTTTTAAACCAGATTTTTTGTGCCAAAAATACATTTAAATCAAGAACTATAGCCATAAATGAAATTTCGCCTAAAGATTAATTTTCGAAAATTATCGTCCGGATGCGCGACTCAGGCAATTTGAGAGAACTTTGAGAATACGCGTGAAAATTAATCCTTAATTTTTCTCGGCCTCGTGCAACTACATGTACATATACCGTGAACTTCATAAAGTCGTAAACTGCGCGAAAATACTTCTGTATTAGGAGGTACCGTCCTTAAGTGTGCGAGTAAATACAAACACCTTACTACTTCTATTAAACGAAAGGAACATCTTTTATTTTTTTTTCCTGCAGGTGCTGAGAAACGCCATAAAAGATAAGGAAAAGGCTATTCAAAACATTAAGGGTCTGGGAACGTAAGTACAATCGTTATAATTCACTTGACGAAGAGGATCAGTCATGCTCCATGCATCTTCAATTTTCTGTTGTTTTGTTTACATAAACAGTGAAATGAAGAACGAACTCGATGAGTTAGAGAGGAACCATCAAGTGGAGATGGTCAAGCTTGAGGTATGGAACAGAATTCATTTAAGGCAATATTGGCGATCGTTTTAATCACTTTATACAGTCAGGGTTTATAATTTTGGCGCGCATCAACAAAGTGTCAGATTTTTGGATAGGCCAGACGTCATTTCATATTTCAAGCGAAAAATATCACAATTCGGAGTTTATGAATGATAAAGAGTGATTCCTTGGCTATAAAGTGTTTTCTTTTCTGGCCTTTAATTTGTCTGGCGAGAATTTAGCGGGATCAAATTTAGAAGCCAGGTTTAGCAAGGCTCCTTCATGTGGGGCGGTATTTTTTTTATTTTCATCCTAAAGAGTTACAAGAGCTTACGTTTCGAAGATTAGTCCTTCGTCATTGTGGATTGTAAGTGATGTGTATAGATACGCTATTAGCGGAAAATTCCGCCAATAACGTAGCTCACTTCCACTCCCCTTCCATGCAGCGCCACAGTTGCATGTTTTGCTTTTCATATTTTAGTTATTCTTATTTGTAAGTTTTTAATTCTTAGTCAACAGGACCCCGTTAATAATAGTATTCTATACTGAAGGGTTATCCTGTATAAATATTCGATTATTATTATTATTATTATTATTATTATTATTATTATTGTTATTATAGTTTGTTTAGAAACTAACTTCCCTATCTATTTTCTTTGTTATGGAATTTGCCTTTTAACAAAACAGTGATCAGTTAATTGCATAATGCAAATTTTAGTTTAAGTTTGCGGGATCAAATTTTCTGGATTTAGCAAGAATCTCCCCCCTCCGGGTAATCTTAGTTGCGATACAAAGACGGCTTGCAAACTTTAGTTCTTTGCTCTCAATGCGAAACATAAGTCTCATCTTTACTTTTAATAGAATTCCATGACACGACTGGAGTCTGCGAACGAGGTCTTGAACAGGTAAAATGTCTCTGAAAATGATACGCAAATAGAGTCTACATTTGACATTTTCTTTACATATATTTGCCAAAGTTGTGTAAGGTAAAGAAAACAACTTATCTGATTAAAGACTCGTTTGGATTTGTTTTCAGTGAAATTGAAAAAAGGAAAGCTGCATGCAGCACCAAAGTCTCTTTTGAAACTAACATCCTTATCTATTTTTAATTGTGATGGAATATGCCTTTCAACAAATCCGTTATCATGTAATTACTCAATGCAAACCTTAGTTTGAATTGACGGGATCAAATTTCAGAGATTTAGCAAGCTCCCTCCGAGTAATTTTGGTTGTGATACAAAGACACCTTGCAAACTTTAGTTCTTTTTTCGCAATCAATAGTGAAACCTAAATCTCATCTTTACCTTTAATTCGTTCTCAGTCTCTACCCGCTTCATTTCATTCTATTTAATAGGATGAAACGAAGCGGGCGGAGACTGAGAACGAACGCTTGAACACTCAGTTAAAATGTCTCTGTTAATGGCATGTAAATGTGACATTTTCTCAACATTTATTTGCCAGTTGTGTGTCGGAAAAAAACTTAATTGAATTAAGATTCGTTTGGATTTGTTTTCAGTGAAATTGAAGAGAGAAAAGCTGCAAGGGAGCAGGTGATAATTATTAATTCTTTTGGTTTTTCTTTAGTCTTACTTTCTTGAGCAAAACTTCATATTCTTCAAGTTCCTGTTCCAAGACCATTTTATTGTCGGTACAATCTGAATATTTTATGAAGTCCATCTTTGGTATTGCTTTACACAAGGAAGAATTTTATGCCTGGGTATATTAAACATCTATCATCTAATTACAGGCGATATAAAACATAACATCACATGTTTTTTTCTCATATGCCACTCATCGGCATTCAAATTCTAGCAGTACACAGGATGTTTGTCTCATGAACCTAGTTTAATGTTCTTAGCTCCCACGAGTCTCCTGTAGCTCAGTAGTAGAGCATCCGAACTAGTAATTGGAAGGCCAAATAGTATACTTGGTCACTGACTGAAAATACATCTATGTTTTATTTTTTTTTAGTCGCAGGCAACAGTCAATGCACTGAAGGCAGAGGAGGAAAGGTAATTGATACCAGTAAGATCGAATGATAAGTTTAAGGGAAGAAAGTTTTCCTTGCAGCGAGTTAACCATGATTTCGTTTATTTTTAGGAAAATTCAGGAGCTAGGAAAGGAACTTGAGGAGGTGGAAGCTGAAGTAAGTCCAACCTTGTAATTATAGTCATCGCATTTTCTTCCCTTCCTTTCTCGATGTGTCTCGATGCAGCGCCATTTCTCGCGTTTTCAACCGGCCATTTGGTGGTCTTCTCTAAATACAGATCGATGTGAAATTTACACAAGTTATTGTTGTTGAAGTGAGGTTTATTATGGTTGATATTTTAGCAAAATCGATATTACGAAGCTATACAAAAATCTATCACTCGTTTCTGAGTGTTTTAATGAAGCGTATCAATTCAAAATTACAAGAAGTTTAATGCTAACGATCTAAAATATAAAAACCTTACTATTCTCAGGATCAAAAGTTCGGTAAAACTTTGTCTGCCTCAAACGATGACTTCAAGACACACATTGACAGTATTTGCAAGTCACGTTTTTCGAAGTAGTAAATATTTAATTTACGATCCATTCACTATACCACATACATATTCAGTTTTTGAAATGTTTTAGTGATTTATTTAAAATTACATAATTTTACATAACTTTCTTTATTTTTGTCCATTTGATTAAAACACAACATACTTTACGAATCTGGTAATGAATCAGTTTTCTGATTCAAATCTGGGTAGCGCAAAATTTACAATTTGATGATTTCGACGATTTTTGTCTACAGTAGTCATGGCAGTAACTCAATTTTTTTTTTTTGGGGGGGGGGGGAGGGGGGGGCTAAAATATTAATTCTGAGCACTTCAATCCAAAATTAATAACTGGCGTGAATTTTACAACAAACTTCACAAGAAAATATTTCAATTGAACATAACATGGTTACATCCCACTATACAAGCGTGGCTGAAGAGTTGTGCTCGGGACTACCGAGAAATAACTCCAACTCCAGCAAGTTGCCAGAGCGGGAATTAAACCCGGTTGGTCCTCCTGAATTCAAGTCTGAAGTAAAGTAGTTTGCGGCGCGAATAAAACCCGTGAAAGCTATGATGTGACTTTCATGATAGAAGTGATAATTACCCCCTTTTTGGAAGATTATTCGTCTTCTGCGTTTATTTCCTCTTGAAAAATAAAAGTACTCACTTGTTTTAGGTTCGTGCAATAAGTTGCGTAAGGCTCAGGTAAAAAAAGAAAGCAATTTCCAAGGTTTGTTCTCAAGGATTCATCGCTGTATTATTACGGGAGCGAGTTTCTAAAGAAACTGTAGTGCTGCGTCGGTGAGGGACTGGAAACGAATATTTAGCTTTATCAGCTGAGTTGCCGAGTGAGGTAATTTGGCCACAGTAAAGTGATTTGAGAGCTCATATCTCGAATATCTCGACAGCTCTCGAATGTCTTTACAGTGGCCAATTGAACTTATCAACTGCTATCATTCAAATACGTACACAAGGCACTAGTTTTAAAAATTATCAATCCTAATGAATTCTATTATTTATTCTTCAAACAGACGGAACAACTAGCGAAGTCCACTGATGCGATGAAACTCGATATCAAGGTTTTTTGTCCAGCTTATTTATTTTTTTATTTATTTATTTATTTTGGGGACTGAGCTGTGCGCAATTATATAATTTGATGGCGCCAACCATTTTCTTAAACTGAGCCACAAACCTAGATGACTGATTTCAGTGGGATCTTTGTTTTAATGATGCGATGTTGCAATGTTTTGGAACCGAGTATTGAAATGTCATACATTGGGAAACAGAACGGTTTTCAATGAAGTGCTTAAAGTAATAACGCGTTTGTTTTCGTTTCCGAATTGGCCAATTTCGTACTTGGCTAGGAGGTTTAGGGGAATAAAACAACAAAAAGCCTTGTAGCCAAGCTAGAATTTTAATATAACGAAATTGTTCTATTACTGCGCACTCTGATTGCTTTACAAAAATTGGGCCATTTTCCCAACCAATACAGAAGAAGCAAAACCAAAACCTCCTTCGTACGGAAAACATGGCAGCTGTACGTTTTACCTCAACATCTTGCAAACCTAACACAGACAATAGGTCTATAGGAACGCTTAGAATTATGGGTAAATGTACCATTCTCCTTCTTTTTCGGTGCCGTGGGTTGTCCTTGTTCGCCCGCGATTTCCCGCGCTTGGCACCGGTTACATGTACTTTCTTCGAATTGTGAATGGTGAATGGCCAGTCCACAGTTAGCCACCCAGTATGTCTGTCTGTCTGCTTGTTTGTTAGTCCCGCAGTTAGTTAGCTAATCGATCGGTCAGTCTTTCAGCCAATTTTTCCATCCTTCTTAAATTAATTCATGAGTTCATAAGTATCTTTTTTTTATGCCTTTTACAGATGACGAAGGCTATCGTCGTGGAACACCAAAGGTACATGTTTTACTTCCTTAACTTTCTCGTAGACCCAGAGTACAAATTTGGATTTAATATTTGTTCGAAAATTGGAATTTGAATCAATTTTATCCTTGTTTCAATCACAGTGAGCTTATAACTGTTCAGGAGGAGGTGAACACTGTGAAAATGAAGGCACAGAAGGTACCACATTGTCCTCTTTAAAAAAATAGTCAACTTTTAGCGAAAAGAGTTATTTTAAATGAGTTAAATAGCAAAACTGCAAAATGGAAGGGAGACGTCTTATCAAAACATTAACATTACTTAAGGGAGACTTTTAAAAGCAGAGGAAACTATTCTATTTGGTGATTGTCTTTTCTATCTTTTCCTCCTTGTATTACGAAAATGGCACGTACCGGTTGTATAACGTTTCAATTGAATTTATTCTTAGCTTATAAAACACTTGCCTTAGCAAAAAAAAAAACCTAAAGAGTAGGCCATTTCCGAGTTGTTTTGAACCTCATTATGAAAGGGAGGCTAATTACAAACTTTTTACATGAAAGTTAGCTTTGTTTGCGTATGAATGAAAACTAATTTTAGTAACAAAAGCCATACACGAAGCCTCGCTTTCGTAATGAGGCTGAAATCAACTCGTAAATGGCCTTTTGTGGACCGACTAAAATAACTTAATGTTATGTCTTTTTTAATCTTCCAGCTTAATGAACAGAAGGAGGAAAGAAAGAAGTGAGTATTCAAGAAATGATTGGACGATTGTGATTCTAGATCACTGGTTTTTGCTTGTAACGTACACTGTAACTGATTTTGTCCATCTCAATATACAAACGAATACAAAACGCATAGTGAAGTAGTTAGCGCGTCGGATTTTCAATGCCGCGGGACTTTTTGTCACAAGATCGGAGGGTCGGTGGTTCCAGGCTATAATCTGGGTCAGATATTTTTTAGACACCCCTCTCGTAACCGTGGTTAGAATGGAACGTGTTTTGTGGAGGAAGCAACATTGAAAAGGGGAAGGGGGATGAGCTCCGTCGAAACCGGTTTATCGTTTTTAGCCGGGATTGTAGGTTGCTCTCTTCATTATTATGTTGTTTTCTTAGACAAGAAACTTTGCTTCAAATTGTCTCTCTTCACCCAGGTGTATAATTAAAAAAAATAATTACCGGCAACATACTACTGGGGGTATACGCCCCACGATGAACTATCATCCCATCGGGGAGAGGAGGGGAGTAGCAATTCTCCAAATTGTTTCATGCTCTGGGCGTATGGACCACTAATGGTCGAGATGCGACTATACCTTGCTACACTCCGACGACAGAAAGTACTTGAAGTTAACATTACCATCATTTTACCTTATTTCTAGAAAGCTGGAATGTGCCCGCAAAGAATTAAATTCGGCGCGTGAAGCGGTAGGTAAAAGATATGTTTTAATGTGCACGATTTAGTTCTCATTTCACACAGATGCTTGGCAGTGTATAATATATCTTGGTAACTTCCAACCATGAGGAATCTATTCGGCTTGTCTTTTTATGTGAAGTAATGAGAGTTGTAGCTGGAACCACTACCCCCACAATATGAAGTCATCTTCAGAGTCAACTTGACTCTGAAATTTTGTCAATATCAGGGATTTCCATTTTGTTTTGCAGAATAAAGCTAAGCAAGCGGCTATAGACAGGATTAAAGAGGAAATCCAGGTTTGTTGTAACTCCGTTGATGTAAGTTACTACAAGTCGTTCAAATCACAATGCACGCTTCAGGAAAGATTTCACACGCTATTATAATGAAATACTCAATATCTTGTTCCAATTTTTTGTTAGGAAAAACGGCTGGCCATGTACAAGTCCATCAACGACTTTGAACGAAGAATTGCGGTTAGTTTTAAAAGTGAAGCATGTAATATGACGACAGAGGTCGTGTTGGGAGAGGGGTGGGCGGTTGCGGCGAGGGAGGAGGGGGTGGTATTTTGTCCATAGTAAAGATGGCGAGAATCGAAAAGAACAAGTTGTTGTTTCTAGAACGGATACTGTTAAACATAGTTGGACAGCTTATGATGTACACACAACAGAAAATTAGTTTCAAACCTAACAGTAAAAAAAGTTAAAAATCAGCTGCAGAATAGTGTACGCGTCTCGAACCCGGGTAATTTGAACCTTGTTTCTTATCTATATCCACTACATCAACAAGGGCTAGCTGGCAAAACTGAACATTACCACGCCTCGAGATCAGTTTCAACCAATTGGACTCGGATAGAGGTGATGTCATCCAAGGATGACTCAAAGTGCTTGGACCAGGGGTGGTGAACGTTTAGGGCCAATCCCCCACCCCCATTCCCCTTGGGTTCTTACCACATTGGTGGCAAGAGTTTCATTTGAAACTGGATTTTTATTCAAACTCCAATTGCTTTGATTGCTTACAGGAATTAGAAAAACAGAAGGCCGAAGTTAAAAGGTAATAGGACATCAATTATATCATTAACTCGTCATTTTAATTGAGCACTTCTTAAAAAGTCGCAGAAGTGCTTTGAAAACTGCGTTTTATCTTCGACGATTTGTTATTTATTATTATCTATACATACAACAAAAAGCACATTCTAAAATTTATTATACGAAATGGTAGTCAACAATATTTTTTTTAATGACATGTAGGTATTGCGAATTTCTAACAAATTTATTTCTTAAATTTCAGTCAAAATGCTGCGATCGACCGCGAATTCGCGATATGGCGGCTTGAGGTAAAGATTTGTAATGTTTGTTTCGATGATTTATGTGCAGGGTCTTCTGTAGATCTTTTTCTATCGTAAGTAAACTTTGTCAAACTCCTGTACACGGCCTGAGACCTTTAGCAAGAAGTTTGTTCTCCATTTGTGTGTGTAAGTGAGAGAGATGGCGGCTATGTTTTTAAACCATGAAGAACCTCCGAAGTTTAATTAACCCGTTAATCTTAATTTTCAGATGAAGATCAGAATCAACGAAAAAGAAAAGTAAGTGTTGAATTTGAGACAGTAAATCTGTATTATTTAATTTATTCTCAGTGTATCCAAATTAATCGCGTTTGTTTTTGCGATAAAGGCCATTCCTGAGTTGCTTTGAGCCTCGTTATGGAAGCGAGAGCCTTCGCATACCGTCGTTTTTATTATTGAAATTAGTAATGTGTTCATGTTGTCCTTCAGCAGCATGGTTAAAAAGTTATAAAACTGTTCAATTGAGGCCTTAAACGGCTGTTTCATTCATATGCAAACGAAACTCATTTTCACATGAAGAGCTTTGCACTTAGCCTCGCTTTCATAATGAGGTTCAAAGCAACTCGGAAAATCAATGGGCCATTCATCTACGTCTGTCATGCTTTCCATTATTAGGAAGGGGGCTTTTTTTTATATGATGAAAAAAACATATATAGAGCGCGAGTATTGGTAATATATAATTTAATGAAGCTCTCGATTTTTTATAATTGTGCCATTCTAGTTCCAGTGATGTTTATAAACATTTAGCATTTCACCTTCTAAGCCTTAATATTGATCACCGTCTACACTCTCCTTTCTTTGCCACTACTTGACCAAACGTATAAGTCAACGAGAATAGATGTAATGATCCCAAAGATAAGTGTTTTCATGTGTACCGACATTCTTCCAATTATTACCATAAGTATTATGTAGAGAACGGTAGGAAGAATCTGTATTTTTATATTGGGGCTTGTCAGTCAATACCAGAGGCACACTTCACGTCCCGCCCAGGGACCATTCGAGAAAAGTTAGCTCTTAGCGTTCTGACCTTTCGGGGGACAGGTTGGGGGGAGGGGGGGTGTTTACTTCCTCAAAGGTACCCACTGATGAAGTGTCAGCATTTCAAGCCTGCCCTGACATGAAGCAGTCTTTGAGAGTTTATTAATTTTAATCTGTTTAAAAAGCTTTAAAAAAATATGGATCTTGTTTAAAAACTAAAAAAACACTTTAAAAGCACAGCAAACCAATCAGAGCATAATAAGCCTGTGGGACAACTGGCAAACAAAATTAATCGCGTTCTATATAGTAGCGCAAAGTTTTGAACAATTTCTCCCTTCCGCCTCCATGACATCAAGCTAGGATAACCTCAAAAGTTTTTGGATCACATGAAAAGAAAAGCGGAAGTCACTTCCCAACTTTTATTTGACAGCGGCTCCTTGTTATAGTTATATTGCCATTTTTTGTCTACAGCCAAATTGATGCCGTCCGTGAGAAAATTGCAGTCCTCCAGGCCGAAGTAAGTATGATCATTGAAATCTGTTTTAGTTATTTACTAAACATTAAAGCTTTACCGTGAAATTTTCTGTTATAAAACGCGCCGAAAGAAGTTATAATATCACGAAAGAAGTGTAGGCTGAGACACGAGCTACAGTCGACTGTTTTCCCCCCTTTTTTGAGTGCTCTCGTCACCTCCTTGCAACTGAAGTAAGCAAAGTTAAGTTTTTATATTTGTTTCATAATACAGATTTACCTACGATTGTGCGAAGTCGGCTTCGATTCGCGACGAAGCATTTTGTTTAGCTTGCGTGTGTGCGGAATGGTACCAGCACTGTTGTTTCTACAAACTGTCAGGGGTTCTGACCTCCTATAAAACAAGAACCACTTGAGTTCTTATTGATTCTGAGGCTGACTCGTTCCCAGTCGTCTCTTATGATATCGTACGGTCGAGAGGAGACTAGGACGGTAATGCAACGAAGGGAAAGACGGGAAGAAGGAAGAGAGAAAGAGAGACTCCCCTCCTTCCTCCTTCCCATCTTCCCCCGAGGGCATCTCTCTCGCGCTACTCCTCTCGACCATGAGAGACGATTGGGGACGAATCAGATTCTTCGGTATAGCTGCGCTATAATCGTAGGAGCTTCTTTCACAAATTTTAAGAGTCTCTTAATCCCTGTAGCCCTCTGTCTGTGTTTCCTTTGTGTTATGTTACTCTATAACAGCGTGTTTATTTCCTGAACCAGCCAATACAGGAATTCCATTACTTTTTTTCTGTTTTGACATACAAACCTTTGAACGTTTAAAATGTTAATGTTTAAAGGGGAAGTATGATGCAAATTTGCTGTCATTTGTTTGTCTGTCAGTAGAAACAAATAAATAATTGTCAAGTTTGTTATAAATTATGCCCCCAGTGCAATAAAACTGTCGATTAGTGCCTCTCGCCACAAACAGAGTAGATCGTATATCCACTTTGTCATGACGATCACCTTATTTTTGCTCAAAACAAAACTTTGTGAACTAATTTGTTTTCTTATACCATCTTTCATCCACGCACCTCGTTAATACGGCAGAATTTGTCCGGCGTATTGCGTATTGGTGGTCGCATCGCTGACGCTTTTGACTGCGTTTACATCTCACAGTTTAATTCGTTTCGTTTTTCTTTTAGAGCTCTGAAGTAAAGAAGAAGCCTGGGTTCTTCCGAAAACTTTTCCGCCGTCTGCTCAAGCGCCGCTCAAAAAACTGATTTGTTCACACTTTAAATGTCTGTGAATAGATTCTACCATTGTTAACTGGAACAAAACTGAAAACGATTTATTTTGTAAATATTTTTTCATGCACGTTTAGTTATACAAAAAGAGGAAGAGATTGTGAGATGTTTGCTAAATAAATGGATGATTTTTGACATGAAAATTGTGTTGTAAGGTAAATTCTTATTTTCTTGTGATAAACGGGATATTCCGCATGAATTTTAAAATGACCTGTTACATTAACCCACTCAAACGTCTACAACGTCTTCAGTACAGAATAAAATCGCTGGTGGTTGTGAAATAAATTAAAGAAATATACAATATGGCTAATTACAGCGTGACCAGGGGCAATAGGAAACATGGGTTTCGACTAAATAAAGATCACATTTATTTTAAATTAAGTTGAATTACTCACAATAAAGTAGTCTTTTGTCTTTTCTGGTCGTTTCTCCCCATTTATTTCTTGTAGAATAGCCCTAACATTCTATTTGGCCAGCATGCACTCGTTAAGTCTTGGTAACCGTGCCGTGGTATTGAAACCCTAGGCGCGGCAGCTTAGCACGCAAGCGTTAACACTAAAAAGTGATCAGGAAAGACTTAAGACTACTTTATCATGAGTAATTCAACTATATTTGAGATAAGTGTAATATTTATTTAGTCGAAACCCATGTTTCCTATTGCCCACAGCATGACAATAAATGTTTCACACCCACTAGCGCGTTTTTCCTACTGAAGATGGACGAAGTTTCATCGGTAACATGTATACTTTAAAAAATGTCGTAGCTTTCATAAAAATTGTCCCAGCTTGCTGGCTCTACGAAAATTTGGTAAAGAAAGTAATGTAAAATGAAATAAAATAAACAGGGGGTCACAGTGACTGTTTGCTAGCTTGAAACAGTAATGCTGAAAAACCCAAGTTTAAGGAAGCGGCACTCATTTATGATTATGAGTGTTAATTCATCCTTCCTCCCTTCCCTTTCCTTCTTCGTTCCCAGTGCCAGACATTAGTTCTGATACTCAGTCTCTGCCGGCTGAGATGGTTCAGAAAGGAGGGTTTACAAAAGTTCTAGGAAACCCGTTCCCCAATCCTTTTGCTGGCTGTTTGGAAGAAAAAGATATTAAAAGAAAAAGTGGCCCAGCTCAGATAGCTTAATCACAAAAAGAAGAAACTTTCGGACGTGCTAGCCTTACTGGTAAATTTACGCACTCTTCGCTTTGTCCTGGTTTGTTTTTGCTCAAGGTATATGTTCAGTTTTTCGTTGCGCTTCTATCACAAAATATTATTGTTGTTCGACATCTTCCATCCGATTGGTTGGTCACATCCCATAATTTCATCCTTAAGTTCAAAGTTTTAAGCTTTATTTTTTTTTATTTATTTATCTGTTTATTTATTTTCATTTTGGCGGTCTCTTCTGCAGATGTCCAACCAATGACGATTGACTATATTAGGTTGCCAAAATAAGCTCACCTGTAAAGGAACTGGAACCACGCGCATTTTGTCAGCTAAAAAAATTTTCATTTTCTCGTTCACTCTCCAAGCGGAGGCCCCCGCAGTTGACTGTTTGCAGGCTGCAATTTTAATTAAGTATTTTTCCACAGCTGACTAACTTCCGTTTTACAAAGTTTGCATTTTTGTGTTTTTCCTCGCGTCCCTTAACTAATTTTTTCATTATTTTTTATCATTTCCAGTCCATAAACCTTTATTACTTGGAGGCCATGTTCAGGAGAATAAAAACTTTTTTTTCGCACGGCAAGCCTTTCACTGAACTCGCGTCTGGCCGAGGCTTGCAGTACAAAAACAAAGCTTTTTATTCTCCTAGGACTCAACATGGCCGCGTAGTGATAAAGGTCTATTGTTGTATGTTTCTACTTGTCTTTGTAATCTGCATTTGAATTTGAAATTGCAATTCAATTTGAATTGCAAATACACTGATAAAAATCATCTTTAATTCATCTCTCATCCTCTTGCACATGGCGCCGTTCGCAAATTGAGTTAACCATCCAGTATCTCAGATATCCTTGTTTCGGAGCTTTTATGGAGTATTATCTCTACCTAAAGAACTTCAAGGCGACTTCAAAACGCTGGGGGAACCACAAGACTGTAAAACAAGCACCACTGAAGACAAAACGACGAGGAGAGCAAGGCTTTGACGTTCATCAATGCTGGATTAACGAAAATGAAACTTCAAGGAACATTCATTCTGGGACAGGTAATTTCGTTGCGATGTATCAAGATTTTATAAGTTAATCTTGAAATAAAAGTCAAGTTACAAGTTATTAGTGTAATTTTCGTGCCATGTCATTCGTTTTGCTTAAAGTTGTCAGAGGCTTAATAAATTCCAAAAATCCTGACCGGAATTTGGTGTATGTGTCGGGGGTGGGAGTGGGGAGAGAGGGGGGAGCAATAGAGCAAGAACGAGAAGAGTGCAAATCTGCCCTCGCGAACTTTGGACGTCTAGACACAAGCAAAAGCTACCCCAAACTTAATGGTGGTGGTGAATATGAACGGTTTTGTCTTTATGCCCTCACTGGCAGAATTCGCGTGTGGGGTTTTCGTGGTTTTGGGGATTCATTTGAGGAGGTTTTCAAGGACAGGATTCGCCTTGCAAACAAATTGATATGCGCATTTAGCCCTCACACGCCACGTACTGTTTTATATAGAACACTGATTCCGTTCACTTTTTTGATGGGTTGGGTTGGTATGCAACTCGTCTGCACCCCTTTACAGTCCACCCAGCCTCATTCACTGTTCAAAGCGTCCTCAAACATGTTCTCTGCCACAAGAATCTTGAATAGTCCCTCACAATAAAAAGTGTATTCTCTTTGATAGGGATTCAATTCAAGCAGGGAGATTGACGGGAAGGAGAAAAGAAGGAAATCAAAGATATTGCTGACGATGGTGAGTTTTGATAAAGTTATGTTTGTCTTAACATTTAATTGAAGTGCTGAAGATGGTTTTCGAAGCCCACGGCCCTTAAAAATTAAAAAAAAAAGTAGGAATCTTACAATATTAAGCCGGCATCGTGATTAAATATTAAGTTACTCTCTAATAACGCGTCACGTTTTTACCTGGTAAATGACTTCCACGCTCTTTTTTCTCGTGACCTATAAAAACGATATTTATTTCTCTTGAGTATCGGTACCTAATGCCAATGACATCGAATATTTGGAATTGATATCGACCCATTCTGAAACGTGCTGTGACACTGCGCGTAGCGTTGCACATAACACGGTGTGTTCATACCAGAAAATTTTGCACGCAACATTTTCGACCGAGGAGAATGATGAAAATGTTCATATAGTTAGAGAGAACTTCCACTCTGCCATCAGATTGACGTTAAATTGTTGAAAATGGTGTCTAAATTTCAAAGCTAGATTGAAAAACGGAAGATTTTATTGATCTAAAAATCGGATATTATTAGCGCGTATTTTCGCTTTTAAATTTTCTTCGCGCCACCGATTTGGATTCCATGACGTCATACGGCTGCCCAATTATTCTACACAAAAGAAAATCCGCTTCCTGGCAATAGCGGGAACCGTGAGACGTCATAAAATCCAAAATGGCGGCGTGCGCGAAATTTACGCGCGAAAACGTGCGGTAATCATATCCAACTTTTAGAACACTAAAATTTAAACTAAGCTTTGAAATTTAGAAACAATTTTTAAAAAAATTAACGTCAATTTGTTTTGAAGAGTAGAAGTTCCTTTCATCACACGCTCCAACTTTCTTGTGCGCGATATTGTGCCAATGTTAGCCTCAGGGTTACACCGTGTGTCTCGGCCCTAAGAAAAATGGGAAAATTTACGAAATCTCTTTAGTATGAAGCATCATGTGATGTCAAAATTAAAGTTGAAAGTAAAATAAAATAAAATAAAATTAGAATGAAGTTTGAAATAAGCAGCCCATAAGGCGCAATTGCGCAACGAGTGAAGTTCGACTCGCTCGAAAATTTAAATTACTTGTCAAAACAATTTGTTTTCGGATAAACCAAATTTTTGAGCGGCAAATGGTATTTTTGTTCGCTGTTCAGGGAAGTTTAGAAAAAATTGTCCAAGATGCCCTCAAAAGACTTGAAAATACGTGATAGTTCAAATTAAGGGTCATTCTTCGGGAATTATTTCGAGCATGCGGTCAATTCAAAATTTTGCGAGAGCTTTTGAACGAGAGTTCTCAGCTTACGCAGCAGTCGTTTTCTATCCAAGCGGGCATGAGAAGAAAAAAACATCTACTGGAGAGAAGGAGCAAAAATGGGGAAAGGGAGGGGAGGGGAGGGTGGGGGAGGGCAGGGGAACTAGGGGGAGGATAGAACTCCCCAAATTACGAGGCAAGTCTTAAAAATTTTCGCGGGAAAGATTACTAAGTTATCCGAGTGTGAAAAACAAAACTTGTTGTCGTAAAACGTGTCCAGTGAATGACCAAAGGTATGGGGTAGAATTCATTGTCACCCTGCTTTTGTGTCTTGAACACCTACGCAAAGCTAGCAATATAGCTGACAGTTTTGATCTGGGAATGAATGGCTTTGGAAACGTACCCTTTAAAGACACGTGTCTCTACTCACAGTAACAAAATCACAAGCGACCAAATCTTCGAGGAGCTTTATATTTACCCCTAAAACCCAGATTAAGGGGCTGTTACATGGAGGGAGGAAGATCATAGAAGGCGAAACAACTTTTCATTTGGTTTACATGCAGAAATTTCGGTCGGAGTGGTTACCAAGAGGAGAAGGAAAAGAAGAAAAATTGTCGGCCTTTAGAAGCTGAACGCTCGGCTGCCGCCATTTTGTTCTTTTTTGTTCCTAGTACTAGGATCTTCCGAGCGAGGCTAGTTTACATGGAGCTAGGGTCTTCCTAGTACTAGGATCTTCCTATCCCTCAGCTAGGAAGATCCTATCGCAAGGAAGATCCTAGCGCTAGGGCCAAGTACAACTTTTTGCATGTAAACTGAATACAGATAACATATGGCACTAGGATGATCCGCCTTCTAGGATCTCCTTCTCTACATGTAAACCATCGATTTTGGTTATGTAAAATGTTTTCCACCAACAAATCTTACAGCAAATACAATAAAAGCTTGCAGTTCCGTTTATACTTAATTAGTTTTTATCCCGTGATTAGGTTTAGTTTTGTCTGACCGAAACATTGGGCAAACGTATTAAAATATAACCAGCTAGATCGGCCTTGGATCTTGAAAGTTAGCGAAATGAATAAAATCAAAGACAGTCTACTAAGTTATTTCCAAAACTAAAAGAGAGAAGAAAGCCATAAAACCTGGTTTTGTCAGAGGCCATTTTGTTCAGGTGACATGCTTCTTATGGATAAAGACGTTTCCGTGGACGTTTCCATTCTATAGACAAAAAAATGTGATATTTCTAAACTGAAGTTTAAAAATTTAGTCCTCATCGCTCGGATAATTCAAGGGATATTAACGATTACAGTCTGGGATGGGTTCCGTCTCTACCACCAGGCGCGTAGGAGGGGGGGTTTGACGGGTTCGAACGAACCCTCTTCGATGATCAATAATGGCGGAAGAAACACTTTTAATAAAGTTCCTGTGGTCGAAACACATCAACCAAAGAAAAAAAGAGATATAAACCCGTTCTTTAGGCCTTATGTCTTATCCTCAGTAAAAATAAAAATTGGCAAGAACCCTTGGAGATTAATTTTAATGACGTTTCATTTTTGCTGTAAAACCGTATCCGCCCGAAAAAGCCGTAGAAAAGCAAGCTTTGCGATACATTTTGTTCTCTGAATGCGGCATTGTTCTGAAAGGAGATTCACTTCAAACTTAATAGTTCAAGCCTTGTTAAGTTTCACGCGCAATTACGCACAAGTTCGCCTGGAAACATTCACTTGTAAATGTCAAAGGACCATAAGCGCAATGAGGAGGTTCAACAAATACATGAGGTGAACCATGGGAGAGAGTAGGCTGTCTGCCCTGGCTCTAATGCATATCAAATATGATATGCCTGTCAATCTTGACGAGATAGTCAATTTGTTCGAAGGCCTACACCCGAGAATGATGCAGTTTACCAGCTTGGTGTATGACTATCAGCGGATCGAATAGCTATCAGAACTTGACAGGGCGCGGAATGTACATTGAACTTTCTTGTTTAAGTTGAAACAATTATGACGTCGAAATGATATATCTAGCTGCTGTAAAACAAAGTTGTGATTTGCCTAAAAAGTGTCTCAAAATGCAGGAAATGAGGTTTCTGGGAACCTAGATTTTCAAAAATTTCCTGGGGAGCATGCCCCCGGACCCCCTAGTAGCAGCGCCTCCGGCGCTCAGCAAGATTTGGGGCTCAACGAACACCCCTATCGAAACCTTAGCTACGCGCCTGACCACACACCTCTCTTCCGTGGCAATTCCCACTTAGATTCCGGAGACCATTAGGGCCGGATTATTTTACTCGATTGTGCCCACGGCGACTTTGAACCGAAATAAGTTTTTTAATATTTGTGCAAACACCCTGAAACTTCAGAAATTTTTCAGAAATTTACCTGGAAAAAATTTGGTGTGGTCAGTTAGTGTTTCTTGACTTTGATGTTGCCATGGCAACCAACTTTTGACAGGCAGTTTTTTCAGAAAATAGAAAATCCGTTTTTAAAATGCAGACAAATGACTTTTCTTCCCGTAACGTTTGCGTCTTTAGCTAATATTAGTGTTCCTTTATTGGTCTTGGTCACTTTTCTTTCAATTTTGGCGCTTTCCTGAAGTTTTGTTAGAATCCAGAAATCCAAGATGGCGGATCCAAGATGGCCGCCATTTAGCAATCATGACCTTATTACCAAGACATATGACGTCCTCACTTCGCGATATGAACCTCAAAGGAGACATCTTTGGACGTACTATCTATCCTTTAAGTCTCACTGTCATAGCTTTTATACTTGCAAAATTACGAAAGGGGGCCCAATCGCTCCCCACCCCCCACCCCCCGGCTCCAGAAGACAAAAAAAGCCCGGTCTAGGGTTAATATCTGCATGTTGAATATTTTGTTTTTAGACGAGCAATGATTTAAGTTTGACGCTCTGAACTAAACTAAGCATCGAAGGTAGACTTGTGGCTGGTCTACTCTCTAAATTGTTAGCAAAAAACCCGTGGCTGGGGCATTTGTTCAATTTTCTAAGCTAAACCTTACCATAGGGTTTTGGATCAGCATTGGCCGACCCCACCGTGGCGCATTTTCTGTTCTCCGAAGAGAAAATGGCAAATTCCCGACAATTATCAGGGTGGAAAGGGAGGGGAGAGGTGTGTAGTCACGCTTGGAATTGACTAACCATAACCGAACTTGACTCCAAAACAATCAAGTAACAAGTAATTAACAGAGGGGGCATTGTGGAGGGTGGACAGTAGTGGCGGTAGTTGGAAGGGGGAGAACTTACTTAATTAAGTGTACAATGTTTAGATCTCATCAGCGATTCAGTATTAAGAAAAGAGTTTTCTTAAATTCCCTAGCAATTAATTGATTTTGAAGGTTTGATTTTTTTCAATATCAACAACATATTGGCGAGTTTGAACTAACACTCAACACCAATCGATATGAATCGAGACGGTATTCGAAAGGCCCGTTAAGTTTTGGGACCTTCGAGCTGTTCGAGGAAGGGGCCCCGGATGTTCTACGGCCCGCGCCAAAATGGATACTGATTATTGGTGTCTATAGTATTGAGGACTCTAGCTCAACTAACAATTAACAATTATAACTAACAATTGACAATTACCAAGGAGGAATTGTTAATTGTTTTATTAAAATTGTTAACAATTATAATTTTTTGGGGAGACCTTTCTTTTGCTGACTTTCTGCCATTCTCTTAATTAAAAGCTCGTTGAAGTCATAAGTCGAGAGTAAATTCCCAATCTTTAATAAAAAATATGGAGACGTTTTTTTTTTTGGCAGAGTATTTTGTGTTATAGCGGTGAGTGGAAGTTAGTTTATCAACGCAACATTGTTGTGTAAAAAGTGCCTCTTGTAATATCGCTCTAAGGTTGAGACACACAGAATAACATTGCGCACAATTTGTAAGTGTTCATTTTCTGGTGAGCGAAAGAATTCCAAGGCTTCTCTCTCTTCCTTTCTTGAAGGCGAAACTGAGAAGATGCAGTTAGATGCTTGGAACAAGGTTATACAAACCATTGGAAACTCTCCGCATATCCTTCAATAGCCCTACGCAAACGGGAAACTAAATCTGAACAATGACAGATAAAAGGAGAGCTCTTTCATGATTGTTTGAACTCCAGGGTTTCTCCATAGCTACCCAATTCAAATGTAATTTGGCCGCGCGCGTACCAAAGGTTTGCACGTAGTTCAAATAAGTGTTGAATGCATTTAATTGCATTCCTGTTGAGCAAAACGTAAATTGTGCATACAAGAGACTGGTTAGTTTTTAATATTTTCGTCTCCAAAGAAAAAAGTTGTTGAACCTTAAAAGATTGACCTTGTAGACTGAACGAATATATAAATAACTTTTAATTGTAGATTTTGCCTTTTTTTTTCAGGTCGCTTTGTAGACAACAAGCCTTGACGACACAAGCATGGGAACAAAAGCAAGTCAAGCACTTTTTTAGTCAAGGTAGAATATAAGTATTAATTATTTTCCAAAAGCCGGCTAAGATCGCACTTTATTTTCTTCGGTGAATCGAACTCTCTCACTCTGTAAACACGAACGCGCTCTGTATCAAAGAGCCTCGATTAGCATGTAATTTTCACGTGAATTTTCTATGCATTTTTTGCATTTTTTATCGCTTTCAAGAAATTTCACTCTTCGGTAAGCCACATTGTTTAGATTTTGTAAGCAGGTCCAAACATTTTTAGTGCAATCTCTGTTAAAACCGTAGATTTCGTAATAAAGATTTCGACTAAATCACATGTCAATTTATTTGATTTGCTTATTGCACAACAAGTAAATGAAACAAAGATTTTCATGGAAAGTCCTTGTCTATAGTGCGTCTTCGTGTTCATTTTTCATTTGCAAAATTTAGAAAACTAGCAGTTTTTCTCTGAATCAATTGCGAGACGTTTGTTTGTTAGTTTGTCTAGTAATGGACATTTTCAGCAAAGTTTGAGATACCACAATCGTTCATATTTTAATCAAATTTGATTGACTGACGCATGTTCTAAATTAATAAATTTTTGCACACAACTTTGAAAATATTGCTCTCGTTCGTTGTTAGGGCAACTGCTGTTTAATTTTGTCCAAAAGACTTAGAAAAAATACGGGCGTTTAAAATACGCATGCGCCGTTTTTTTTTTAAATTTTCCATTTCGTTACTACCTGTCTGAAAATTTTGAATTTTCCCGCCAAAAGACTTAAAAAAAATACGGGCGCCAAAAATACGCATGCGCCGTATTTTTTTTATTTTCATGGCCAATTTTATGTTTGAAATGCAGTAAGTAAGCTTAATGATACCACTATAATTAAAGAACTTATTGATCTCAACAATAAAAGTCACACTCAAGCAAACAACTGTTTCAATTTTATCATGTCCTTTATTTTCTGTCTTATATACAATGAATACTTTTAGTTAATTAGTTAAGTAAGAATCAATTTATTAAAATGTGTGTATAAACTTTTTTCCTATATATACTAAGTCTTTTGGCGGGAAAATTTGAAAAAATTTGCACAGCCTTTCTCCTGGCAACAAATTTGGTCAAAAAAATTACGGGCTACACTTTGAACATTTCACGCTCACAAAAAAATCATTGAGAGACCCTACAAATTTTGAAACTTAAAAGCAACTGTCAATTTTTGTTCAATTTCTGGGTAATTTAAAAAGCATCAGTTTAAAAGTTTCAACAAAGCGTTCGTTTCAGTGAAGGTTCATTTCCGAGGTGGTTTATGCCGTAACAATCTGAAGTCATCTTTACAAAGCTAAATAAAAGTTTGCAAACTTGTGTTGCCAAATACAAATTGGCGAGAAATAAGATTGCAAAAATGGCTTTCAAACATGCTGAAAACTGTTTTTTTTTTGCAACGTTTTAACACGCCAAATCCTATTTGACAACACGAGATTAGAAACTTTCAGTAGTTTGCCGAGTGAAGACGACTTTAGAAATTAAGAAGCGACATGGCAATTCAAGACAAAATTTTGCAACATAAAGAAGAAACCTTTTTTGAATTGTCGCGAAATACTGATTGTTTCAGAAAGTTTTAACATTGAATTGACACTTCGATGTCTTTTCCTTCAAAACTGTTGCAAACTAGTCTAACTTGCAATGTCGCTTTTTGCGACCTTGTTCAACCGGCAGAGTACTAAACGTCGATCCATATACAGTGTTACACAGGAAAAGACATTTGTGGTGAAAGCATCTAGAAATGATACATGTACAACCCACTCCCAAATTTGAAAAAAAATATTCTCGTTTTCGAGTATCAAGACAGTCCATTCTAAGTGTTGTTCGAAATCGTTTTCGCTCTATTTTTCGTTTCTTTTCTCAGATTTTACGTTTGTGATTGATAAAGACAATCTTCATTTGGTAATTGGTTAATTAACTCCTTCTCCTGTTTTAACCCTTTTAGCCAAAATATTTAAAAAAAAGTTCTGTAGTTCCTTGGCAAACAATCTGTCGTTATGGTTATTAAGTTTTCACTGATCGAGATAATCGGTAGCTTGCTTATACAAGTTTGGTGAATGGATTTCGTTTAGAAAGTTCTTTTCAACTATCAATCAAAATAATTCTGTTCACTCTTTAGCCAAATTTCGTCCAAATTCAACACGAATGTCCTTTGTGATTCTTTGGTTTTTGTTTTCATTTGTCGCAATTTTTCTTTGTCTTTTTCCTTTCGTTTCTTTGCCAATTCTTATTGAAAATTAATAGCTTTCACTCATTCCCCTTGTCCAGTGCAACACTAGTATAGTTAAACAAAGTGTTAAATATCAAGCACACTACTAAAACTTATGTCTGGTTGAGATAATGCAAACAATTCAAGCCTAAAAACAACAGCTCTACTGAGAGAGAGCCAACGCCTAAACGCAAAAAAAAAAAAAAAAAAAAAATTACATATTTCTTTTTCTGTAAGTTAGAATGGTTGTTTGTTTATCTATAATTTGGTAAGATTATTTTCCGATTTTCAAGGCAATGGACTACTAAAATATAACTAAGATTTGGTTCTTTCGAACAACAAGAAGTTCCTTTCATGCGACTGATAGGTTCATCTTTTGTGAGATGAAAGAATGCATAATCTTGTATTCCACTGGTAGTTACTGGTGTGAAAGTCAATTAATAAGTCTGTTCCAAATTTAATTTTGCCTCTAGCCTTTCTTTCAAATCATTGTTCAAAGAAAAAAATAGCGAACGGCATAAAGCCCATTTTCATAGAGTTGAATAACTTGATGATCTCTTACCGAGTTCCAATTGCCTGAATACTTTTCGAGAAAAAATATCGCACTTTTGATTCAACAGTCTTTTGCGTTTTCTAACTGTTTTTCCGCCTAATTTGAATGCCGAAGACGTTTTTTAAAAGCGTTTTTGTAAACATTACTTCAACCAGACACTAGTTTACTATCTGTTATGATATGTCAAGAGAACATAAGGGATTAGAGAAGCTTTTAATTTATTGTCACCTTTCCCCGAGGGTTTTTGCTCAAAATGAAAATAAATGATTTGGTTCAATCGCTTCAATTAATTGCTCATTAGGTACTTTTGTTTTGTACAATGAGAAATGCTCGTGCACATTTGCTTTTCTGTGACAATTGCGTAATACAATTGTGTCCTTTTCTTTGGAATAAGGATTCCCTTTGGAGCCTTACGTTCCCTTGACAACTACAAAAACTTACAAGGCGGAACTTTTTACTACGCAATTTTTTGTTGTTGTTTGAATGGAAGAAAAGAATATTTTTGATTTTGATAGCAAGACCAGAAAAATAGATGCTTGTATCTTGTCAGTGTCACACTTTCAAGTTTTTCCATTTCTTATCGTTTTTGTAGTTTTTAATCCTCTTTGATGAATCTTAAGTCGCATTCTTTATTTTGAACAACAAACAACCCTCCAGATTTTAACCCCGCTGATTTAAGGAGAGGGGTGCCGCCCTCCTGCTACCCAACCCTCACCCCATGATAAATCTTTTTGATCATTAACAGTCAGCGTTGTTTTTTTACGACATTTAGTATATCTGTGCTTATTTCAATTTATTTCAAGTTTTATATGACAGCAACATTTTCGTTTTCGTAACCATGGTATCTCGCAGTTTAACCTTGTAAATATAACTATATATTTGATAAACAACCCAACATTGAGCGATCGTTGTCTTACTTATTAAACTTTCGTTGTCACTGTAAAATCAGCCAAGATAAATAAGATGAAAAGATTTATCGAAGTTTCAAGTTCTACCAAATGCAGAAATTTACTACGACGAATTGTAAATTCAACTGATCAAAGGAAAACATTTTGTGAATGTAGAAGATCGCTCAAAGTTGACGTTTTGTGTCCTCAATAATGAAATATCTCTTAATGGACGATTACTGTTATTTTTGGACAAAATTAGAAACGCAACCCGCACTTTCAATGGTTTGACAACAACAAGAAAGAATCGGTTTTTTGCGAGCTGAAGAATTTTGGCTCAACTACACGAATATATATCGTTAATTTGCTCCAGGGGCCTAGAACCTCCCCGTTCGTGGTCAATATAAAAACAAAATTATAAGTGTCATTTCTCAAAAACTTCCTTTAGCTTTGTCGCATATGATCATCGCCCATCAGAGGTATTTTTTAGCAAAATAAATAATAATAAAAAAAATTCTTAGCCTATCTTTAAATCCACTTCCTGCAGGCCATTCCTTGCTCTGTGATTCATTTCGTCTTCTTGTGCATTGTTCCTTGCTCTGATGACTTCACCTTCAAGAAATACATAATGATAAAAAAGTCGTGAGCTATTTTTTCAGAAATTACAAAGTGCGCCCATTTATGCTCAGGTATAAAGGAATCCTTTCCTTCTAGCTGTCGAGATTACTTAGTTTGTTTCTAGAGGTAAATTGAATTTCAGAACCAAATTTTCATTGAAGCTTTTAAATTAGCTCAAAGAAGTATTTCAGCAGTGTCTTTTCAAGCTTTTAGAGCGTCAGAGAAACTAAAGTACGAAATACTTTCATCTCAACAAAGCGCCGTGAAAGGACCAAAGATGCCACGTCAAAGCACGTGCTCAGTGTTTCGAACAAGTTGATCCAAAATCGCTTGAACATTGAACCGCGAACAAAACCATCTTCCTCGCAGCCTTTTCCTTTCTTTCCTTCTCTTTCTCAGGATAGAATTTTGTGTGACAGCAACTGAAATTGAACGTTCGCGAATTCTGATATTATTGTACTTCGGAAAATACGTTGAACTGAATCTGTTCAAGCAAGCATACCAAAATAATTCCAGGTCCTAGCCTGCTTGTTTACAAGAGTTCGAAAGTTTGTGGGCTGAAGTCCTATGGAAATATATACTCACCATATGTATTTGTTTGTTTGAGCCAAGTCTTCTTACTTCCATTTCAGCACATTTTAAAGAGCAAAGTTCGTCCTCACACATCTTCACTTGTCGACAAGTTCGTTTCTTTGACACGAAATGTAGATGTGATGAATATGCATTAGGTGCCCGAACCAATCAACAACTGCTAAAAACGGCACCAGCGCGAATTATAACAAGAATGCATGCTTTAAATAATATGCTTATGCATGAATTAATATGCTATCGCTTTAGTCGTGCTAAACGCCGGCTCCTCAAACCAGGATATATTCATTGCGGAAACTGATTGATTCCCAGCTCACGGGCACAGTTTAATTTCGTTGTATGGATCTTGATTAACCTTAAGTAGCGAATGTTGGTGTAAGATCGAAATTCTTGACAAGGACGAAGGAATTCGATGAATCCCTGATCATAGTCTATCTGTCTCTTTAATTAATACTACACTGTTCGAGTCTTCTGAGAAAGTGGAGTTGATTATCGTGTTTCAAAATCCTAGAGGTTTCGTAATACACAACACAAGCAAGTGAAAATTAACGATAAAAACGAATGACGTTTAGGAGTCGCCATGACACCATTTACAAGTCCAAAAATATTAAAATAAACTACTAGGTGTCAGCTGAAATAATTGCCTTATGCATTTATGACAACTCTGGAGTTTAAACAACATTGCTTTTTATAGAAAGGAAGTTTTACCTTCACTGGGGTCTCACCCAAGAATGAGCTATGTCTTAAAACATACTTGAGTTATTGAAGAGCGAGATCTATATGTGCCATTCAAAACTTTTAAATGTAGAAAATACCCAGCCGTCTCTAAAACTTTATGGCATCTCAGCCTTGATCATTTTCCTAATTTTAATTAAAATATGGTCTTTCCAACTCTACGAGAAATTTGGTCAAGTAACCCTTGACCCTTCATGGTACACACGCCAAATTGAAGGGTTCAATGCTGCCAAAAGATTGAAATTTCTTCAAGTTAGTGTATCTTAAACGACAAACAAAATGATTACGTGTTTACAGTAGTTTTTTTTAAACATATTGGCCTGGAATCAATAAGGTTATTTACTTTTTCATAAACAACTCACGTGAATCATGTCGGATGGTCTCTTTTATTCTCTTTGAAGAAAAGTTTTTGGATATTTACAAAAACTAGTTAAAATACATAACTAATTTTCCTGCATGATAACCAGTTTTGATGCCAAATTGAGGCAAAGCGTTACTTATTCATTGATACCCTTACACAACACCTTCCAATTGTTAAATTCTATCTAATGGAGCAGAATGATAGGATATTAATACCCTGACACAGGTTGCCTCCTCATCCCGCACCTCTACCCCATTGAAAATATGCCCCGCCCTCCCTCTCTACCCTGAAAAACAATCATGAATTGGAGTGCTGGGGGCATAACTGTCTTATGTTGAATTTCGCTGACTCAATGTTTTGGCCTTGTAAGCGTAAACAAGTGAAAAAACATAGAACAATGTTTTCTGACCAATCAGTCTAAAATTCAACATAAGAAAGTTTTAACCGTTTTTAGCCCTTCAGTCGTGGCGCACGCACATTAACAAATTAAAGGCATATCCTAAAAATCTTAACCTTTACCTCCTTTCAAGATTTTTTTGTGTGCAGTTATAACTCCAAAAACTGACATTTGGCTGGAAGGATAAAAGTACTATTTTGGAGCCAGGAGCCAGATTCACGAGGCCTTCTTATCTTAACCCTATCTGAACTGAGCTTTTATCTGTCTTTTGGGCCTCCATAACTTCGTAAGTATAAACGTTATGACAACTATTTCAAGCTCTATAGACTTAACAGAATTCGGTATTTTCGAGGATAAAGAGCCAAACTCCAGAATCCATAGTTCTTTATAACCAAATACTACAAATATCAGTTTTAAAACGACCTTCGCCCTCAGTGCAAGACAACTACTAGAAAGCAAAACTGGACAAAGTGGAATGACAGAGCAAAAGATCGGTGCAATCACAGTTACACATCTTCTGCATTTTTTTTCTTTTCATAATTCAGCCTATCACTTGACGAGTGTGACAATGTTATTTTGTATGTGGAAATTATTCATTTGTGCACTAATTATAGAAGAAAAGCTAAAAGTTAAACTTAACACATTGAAAATGTTTATAAAACAGTTTATTCAGTTGTTTCTTCTTATGAGACTTCCTTGCATTAATTAGATTGATAGTTAATATTGGCTGACATTGCTCCGAGTCTTTGCTGATGACAGTACTGTCAATAACGCGGTCTCAAATTCCCTGGAAGCAACCCAGGGATTCTCTAATTTCTGTGAGGGCATCAATGGGGGTATAACTCTAGTCTGTAAACAGTTTAAAAAATGTCATTTAGTCAGTAAACTGTTAGAGGGAACCTCTGCCTCGAAAACAAGTGGACGGTAAATTGTTGGAAATATTGTCTAAATTCTAAATTTTAGCTTAAGAAGTAGAAATAACATTCAAGTGTGCTTAAAATTTGATATGATTTGAGCTTTTAAATTTCCCAGGTGTGGCCATCTTGGATTTCATGACGTAATTGCATTGCTCTACCGTTTCACACAAAAGAACTTCTGCCTACTAACAATAGCGGCAAGGCAATGACGTCATACAATTCAAAATGGGGCACCTGGGAAATTTAAAAGCGAAAACAGGCAACAATCATATCTAATTTTAAGCACACTTGAATGTTACTTCTACTTCATAAAGTAAAATTTAGACACTATTTCCAACATTTTACCATCCATTTGTTTTCGGAGCAGACGTTCTCTTTAAAAAATATGATTTAGTCAGTCACGACAAACATCAGTTACACTATCAGCCGCGCATACTATGGTAACCTTTGGCTTCACTATAGTAAACTAAAAAAGCTCTAGTGTGACCTCAACTAGTGTCTAACAGTGGCTAGATCGTCTAATTTCTATTTCACAGGTCAATTAAAAAAACTCTATTACAGCATGCACTAAATGACATTCAGACAGTTAGTGCATTAAGGATGCACAACACGATACAAATGAATCACATTGACTCTACAAGAAGCAAAAATAATAAATATATATAACACATGATACAATAAGTAACCTTGTAAAATTCCTTGACTTGTTGTTGAGGCAACACAATTTACATAATCATTATTTTACATGTAGTTCAATTTTCAGTCAAAGCCACAGTCAAAACTACCCCCTGAGGACCAAGAATGATCCGAACCCCACCCCCCAAACCCATGATGTCCAAATCCCCCTACAGTGTGGCCCAACATGTAACCCATTGCTGCTCCACCAACGACTCCTGCCGCAGCTCCCATCATCATTTTGTTGCGACCACTATGCTGCTGTTGAGGCTGCTGAACATACATAGTCTGTGGCTTGCCGCCCTGAACATATGTTGTATGTTGAGCCGGGTAGTACTGTTGTTGGGGATATTGACCAGGGGGAGGAGTTGGATAGTACTGTCCTGGTGGCTGTTGGGGGTAATGAGGGGGTGGGTAGTTTGGCTGTTGCACTGGAGGAGCCTGAGGATAAGGCGCATATCCTGGTGGTGGAGGCGCTGCTGTGGTGTAAGGTGATGGCTGCCCATACGGTGGTTGAGGCTGTGGAGGTACTTGAGAGTAAGGTGGGGGAGGCCCAGCTATTGAAACACAAACACAGTGATTAGAAGGGCTATGGCCATTGTTGTACTTGTGATGCAAAGTTAGGACAAAATTTGGCAACTACATATACTTGATGCATCTGATTATTATACACTTAAAAAACAAAAAGCCAGAGGTAGGATTCTGAGCAAAATTATGTGACGCACAAAACTTTGTCCACTGAAGAAATTTTTATTGTAATCATTTCCTTTAATTAAAAAGGATTTGCTGATGCAGAGACAGGCAAAAATTACAGAGAGATTTAAGGCTCCACGTTTTGGAGGCATCTTGACTCCATTATCAAGAGAAAAAATCAGTTTGTACATGTAAACGCGGATATTTAAATAGGCTAAATACAGTATGTTAATTTTCAGCTCTAGCCTATTTAAATATCCGCGTTCACAAACTGATTTTTTCTCTTGATAATGGAGTCAAGATGACTCCAAAACGTTGAGCCTAAAATCTCTCTGTAATTTTTGCCAATCATTTCCTTGGGGCAAAAATGGGTATAAATCAGGTCAATTCCCTTCATTTTTGGTGATTTATTCTCCTTTCAAGTGCAAACTGGATCAACAATGGTCATATATACAACAGTCAAACATCCCGGCGTGGGAATTTTAAACATTTTAATCACAACTGCCCATGCCAATCTCATGGATTATTAAAGACATTCTATCATTGACAATCATGACCTGTTTGACCAAGTAGTGAAATAATTGTATTTTCTTTATTTAAACAATATTTTGTTTTGGCATTTACTCTAAGAGCAAAAAAAGTGCTCACCGCGAGAGCTAATGCCGTTTACACCAATTTAAAAAACATCATGGTCAACAAGAAGCAAGACATAACAAGATAACATAACAAGAAATAGCTAAACACAGCTAAACAGCTAAACAATCACCAACAAAAATAAATAAATAAATAATAATAATGATAATAATAACGATAAACAATAGTAGTAGTGTAATAGTAATAGTAGTGAATACTCTAAAGTTTTGACCACTCTCCCATCCCCTTTTCCATGTTAGAGTTCCCAAGGGTAATCTAACATGAGCAAAGCCACTTAAAAACTCCAGTAAAATCTTGTTTGGAGGTTACTCACGAAGTTCCAAATAAGTACCATTATTTTGTTTTAAGCATCCTGTGTTTATCATTGATATCTATTATTTGTCTCTGAAGATGTTCGGAACAAAACAGATGCATAAATTTACTTTCCATCCATATTTACCTTTATGCATAATCAGGGTTCTTGTTAACATTTGTATAATCAACTAACAAATTTGCAATAGCAGGTGGATGCCATCTTGTTAATGTCTTCCAGGAATTGACTGAATGAGATGGCTGTGGGACGAATGGAAACCAGTCATGGTGGAGCTTGAAATCAGCATTGGTTTTGATGAAAGAAAATGCTCAAACTAAGAGTGATTTCTTTATAGTCAATGGATTTTCAAATTATGTGATATTATCTGCCAGATGTTTTTATAATTTATTTTTTATGGAAAAGAAATTTCCAAAACAAGGACAACTTTTTTCAAAATACGATACATTTTGAAAACGGTTTCAATAATTTCGGAAACATTTTTTTGTCACAATAACCGGTAACATTCATGTGAATAGACGGTAAAAATAACCGGTTACCAGCTCCTAACAAGAACCCTGATAATGCAGCTGAGCTAATTAGTTACACATCTTCCAACACAAATAAATTGGGCAGTTCCAGAAAATAGATCATAATTCCCCCACGGAAGGTTTTGATTTTTAAGACCCCCCCTCCCCCAGCGACCTTCCATGGGGTGGA
The DNA here is from genome assembly GCF_977016875.1 of Pavona decussata. NCBI lineage: Eukaryota > Metazoa > Cnidaria > Anthozoa > Scleractinia > Agariciidae > Pavona > Pavona decussata. The sequence continues at coordinate 1,651,382 of NW_028145468.1, forward strand.
TATGGATTATTTTCTGGAACTGCACATTATGAGAAAAAAATCAATAGGGACTTTAAGAAACCACGATGGCAACGGCAACAAAAAATATGCTTGAAAATATTAGTTTGCGTTACTTTTACTACTTTGCGATTATTCCAATTCGTTCAACATGTACAATGTGGCTGAACTATCCAGTAACAGAACAGGTGGAAACGGCTTTCAAGTTGAGACAGAGAATGCTAAAATTATTGCTCACGTTCTCCAGAAAGCCTCGAATTTGGTCATTTCACATTGTTGTTTAGCCGAGCTAAGCGAAGAAATGTACCAAAATTTAAAACACACGTGCAGCGACCTTGTTTTTCTCATTAAACCCTATTGTTTTGTCACATTGTTGTTGCCGTCGCCGTAGTAGCTTCTTAAACTCCCTAATATCTTACCCGCTGCTGCTCCTTGAACAACTGATGGATTGAAGCCAATGGGGGGAGGATATGCACCTGCTGTGGGGCCACTTGGTGGGGGACCATAAGGAGCAGCACTTGGCGCATATCCAGCTGGTGCACCATAGGGTGGGTAGGCAGATCCTCCTGGAGGATGGTGTGGGCCACCATAAGTAAGCTGAAAGTACAGAAAATTAGCTTTATGAAATGTTTCCAGTCAACCAAAATCGTACTTGACGCATGAATGTTCATTCGTTGGAACAAACGAGGGCATCAACATAACAGTCACAGAGCATTGCCAGGAATTGTTAAAAAGTGGATATCCTACTAGGTGCAGTCTGTGTGCTTTTAGTGAAAATATTTGATGCATAACAAACTCAATAACCTTTGTATGAATTTACAGTCAGTCTACGTCACACGTAACCAGTATTTCCGAGAATGAAATGAACATTCGAATTCCTTTTTGTAATGTCCGGCATTTGAATGGAATCTTGAACATTATTTTCTCTGGAAATCTTGAAAAAAAAAAAGACGCATTAACTGAAAAAAGAAAAAGAAGTAATAATAATAATTCAAAAATTATATTCAGGAAACAAATTTTGTACTTAATGCTGTAATGAAAAGAAAAATTCATAGCTTTATATCGTCAAAAAACTAGGGTAATTTCTATGGGAACTCTGAAATCTCGCTGGCGATATTCAAAACCGACATGTAAATTTCAAAACTCTGTTTAAATTTCAAACATACTGAATGCATGACGTAGGTTGACTGTAACTTACAAGTTGAATCCAAGCAAGTTCAATGACTTTGCAAGTACATAATAATATTATTATTATTATCATTAGTTTCCAAACAATAGACTCTCACTATTCTAAAAACTAGTCATAATCAAAGATTAGGGAGTATGTTCGATGATCTCGATACTAGGCTCTTTGCCATGTTGGTGATGATGTCGTCCATCCCTGTAAAATCTGCGGGGATGCCAGGTACATGTATGTGTCCCAAGATCCATTCGTTGATCGATTGACTTCAGTAGGAACTTATGCCATGGATAAAACTCAAACAACAAAAAAAAGTTTCGTATTAATTAACAGATGAGTACAACATTTGCTAGTACTTACTGGAACCCTAGCTTGTTCCAAAACTGAAATCCACTCCCTGTGGAAGAATAAAAAGTCACCAAAAGCTTAAATTATTAAGGATGGTACCTACAGGGTGTACATCACGCAATTACAGTGGAAAATAAGAAATTTGGCTTGTGTAATGGTTTGGTCAAGCTCAAACTAGATGCCCAGGGCATTTAGTAACGGACACAAAAAAGAAAAATAGGGATTAGGGAACTGGTCATGATTATTTTGTTTGAAGAGGACCCACCTTTTCTTGGACATGGGGATTATTGAAGATGTGACCGACATGTATCTCATGAACATTTCCGACAAATTTTAAATATTCACTTTAAAATTTGAGTCAGACACCAAAATATTCAGCTAGCAGGTCATCATTGCTAGATTAACAAGAAAAGTGAGGTTTGAATCTCATTGTTAGTTTTTACTGCTGGATAGAGGGGTGGCTATGTAATAAAGACACCATCTTTTGAGGTTGAGAAAGGAGGAGGGGGGGGGGGGGGGGGGGGGGGGAGAGATGCAGGCAGAGACCACTATCTATTTTGTGGTTTAGTGGCATGGGTCTTGTTCAAGTATTATAGTTTAAGCATTTCCCTTACTTGAACCAACATGTCGCCACAGTGACAATCAGAATTTTGCAAGACGATGCATGTTTACAATAAAGAAATCACGCTAATTCCAACAAGCTACTATAAATCTCTTAGACAATAAATATACTTCTGCTTGTCAGCCTTCCTTTGTTTTTCAAGTCATGCAAAGACAAATCAGAAATAAAATTTTATGGCTTGGATTGTGGAAATACAATTTACATGATTTAGAAGACATTTTTAAACAGATTTAATCAAATCCGCTTAATGTAAGCAGAGGTAAACTACTTATAAATTACTGCCACATTGAAAACGAAAAGTTTTGTCTGCTGGGCATTGTTAATAGCTGTAATAAAATTTAAAGGCTTTAAAGTGAACTAACTTTTTGCAAATTTAGCTTCAACTTCGCCATTGGTAATTTAATTTTACGATTCAAAGTAGTTCGATCTCTTTTCACACAGGCCGGGTACATCCGGTAATGGCTGCTGTTGAAATTCTTACTATTTTGCGGTGCCATCTTTATAACCTGTACAAGTTGGCTCTTAAACTCTTGTACCTGTTAATGAAATCCTAAAACGCAGGCATTTTGGGGTGACAGGATGTAAATAGTCTATAGAGCATGCTATCTCACCTGGCTTCGCTTTCCGATTCTGCGTAAAGATACCAAGTCCGCTCGGGTGAAGAAACACAAAACATAGCAGTCACATCGCTGTCCTTAGGAGGTTTAACTCCTTCACCAACAGCATTACCGACTTTAATTTGTCGACATTCCGTTTTCATGTGGATTTTACCATCGGATTCCTTGTCCTTCGCATCTTGGTAATAACAGAAGACGCCATCTTGATACAACACGAAGTACCGTTTCTTCCAAGAATTCTTGAAAAATCCGCCTATTTAAAGGAGATTTCAGTTAGAGTAGCTCCCTTTTTGTTAGTTCAAAAGTCGTTAGTGTAAAAAACTTACTTAGTTTGTTGAGATAACCTGCTTTGACAGTTCCCATCTTTCACAACAACTGAATCTTTTCGTCTTGCAGGTCTGGAAAGATCCGTGACGTAAGGAGGACTACAAATAGAACTTATATGTTTGCGTGATTTTTTTCTATGTCAGTGGTTGATGTAAAATTTCTAGTTTTTCCTGTTTTAATAGCTTACTACAGTTTTCTGGAGTGAATAAAGGCCTTAAATCAAACTTAAGAAAAACGCCAACAGGACTTTTCTTGGAGATTTTTTCTAGTACAATAAATACAATAGAGATAATTTGAGTCAAAAGAAACGAGTCTTAGTGGGGGCCTGGAAACTACACCTTTTGGAGTTGTCTGCCTCTAAATCTAGCCGTACGACCCCACTTCAAAATTTCAGGATTTGGAAATTGTGTAAAAATAAGTATTTACAGGCAAGAACTGTCAGGGACAAATTTGGCAAATAAAAAAATTGGGAAATTTCGCCTTATTTGAAAATTCCTAAAAAAATTTCTGACAGGGTTTCTTTAAAAAATGTTCACGTTTCCGTTTTAGTGTTTTTCTGTCAACAGCAAAAATTTGAACATAGATTGTACGGCTAGATTTGGATAAATTAGGCGAGAAAAAAGCTATTGCAACCTCCGGTGAGAAGACCATTGGACATGCTTGTTCCAGGAAAACCTGCATGCTGCCTTTGTATTCAAACATTTGGGGCAAAATCTCAACTCTACAAAGGCTTTAAGGCTGTTAAGGAACGGCAACCATTAGACAACACGTTTTTTCAGTTATCAAGCCCAAACACGATCTAGCGACAGTAAGAACACCTTTGTAACCTACCTGAAATACCAGGAAATTTTTCCAAGAGCCGCCATTTTGTTTTTGTGCTTGCGGGATTTCCTCTGCTGGCTCGCATGATTTTGCTCACGCATGATGCTTTCGCATGCCTTGGGCAGTGCGTGCGCATATCAAAGCTTCAATCCTTAATAATACAGATGTTGTTCCTAGGCATGTCCCAAAAATATTGCTCACACTTTCAAGCCAAAGTTGCAAAAATTAGGAGCACAATAATTTTTTTTCAATGATATTTCCCTATTTTAGATCAGTCAGGAGCAAATTAGGTACTGCTCCTGGATTAAAAGAAAAAAAAAATAATAATAAAAAATAGAAATAAAAATAAAAAGTAAATTAATAAAAAAAATAATAAAAAAGATTTTCAGTACAGCAATTAAAGAAATTGATGGCATTTTTTATGGTCTGTACTCTTAAAGACCATAAAATGATGTCACAAAATGTTCAAAACTCAAGTGGAACCACAAGCCATAGGCAAGTGGCTTCACTGTTGTGAACATTTTATTACGTCATTAATTATTTTTATGGTCTATAAGAGTAAAGACCATAGAAAACTGCTGTTGTCTTGTTTTTTACAATAACATGAAAAAGTACAAGTAGAATTGGCTTTATTTTCCATTGAGACTGTGTGTGCATTACAGCTGACATGATTTTTACTGTCATTACTCTTATAGGCAATGGCTATGAGCCAATCAGTGTGCCTGAATTTTGACAGTTACTGAAAAACCTTAGATGGAGGTTACTTTATGTACACACAGTGTCTTTCAGTTGATACAAAAGAACATGGCCAAACAAAACAAAAGAACTTATTTTGAAAATACATGTCACAATACCTTTAACATGTATCACAATAATATTATTCTAAAAAAATTACTTCCTGTTAAAAATGATTGGCTGCTTAGTTTTGAAATAATGCAATCAGAACAGAAGTCTTGGGAAGATTTTCTGACAAAAGCTTTCGGCCGATGAAACCAGTTTATTGCCATCACAAAAAAGCTGAACCCTGACACCAGATTTCATACCATTACCCTGCTTTTTAAACGCTCAAAACTCTGTACAGTATTCAGATGGAAAAAGCAAAATGTAAGGACATTTCAGTTACTGTCCAAAATCACAAAAAGGTAATGGAAGGCCTGGTACCCTTAGAAAGGTGATTACTTGTCCATTGCCTGCTGCCAAATAATCGTGCCCTGCAAGCCAGAGTTGGTACAATCCACTTTGAAACAGCTGGGTCTACATTTAACTTAGTTACCCACAGAATAAATACCTAAATATATTATCACACCGTTCTAGCTAGTCAGTAATTTTACAGTCCTCAAGTTCCCTAGTTGAAGGCCAATACACTTTGAATGCAAACTCATTTCTGGCAAAAGAACTTGGGTTCGTACAAACACATTCCAAGCTTGAGCATGTGTAAGGATCATATTTGTCTGCCAATATCATGAGGTCTGGAACAGGATAAACCCTGAGGGAGTGGTCCTGAGTCCAATACATGGGCCTCACATGGGGTGGGATGGGGCAGAGATGTGCCTGTGAAAGAATGGTTTTCATTAACTGGACTGGAATGTCCTTCAAGTCTTTTGGCAGATTAATTGAATTACGGCACATCTTGTTCACCAGGTCTTCCCGAAATACAATGATCTCTTGCGTACAATACTGGATTCTACATGGGTTGGTCGCAAATATACTGAGAGGGATTTTGTCTGTAACTGCTGTGGTAAAAATTGAAGGAATTGGTGGCCTCGGAAGAATGTTCCCTGGTCCTGGATCTTGTGTGCCTGGTACAAACACAAAGCGGCTGCTCTCCATCAATGGAGGAAACTCTGCCACCAGTTTGGCAAATGCTTGGAATGACTGCCTCAGAGTATGATAGTGATTGGGCCCATGAGGCTCGGAAGTGAAGTTGCCACACAGAATGAACATAGCAGGAGGCACAGCGGAATACCCAGAAAACAATGAGCGAAGCTTCTCCAAGACTCTGGGCTGGTCCAACCAGACATCTGACAAGATCACAAACATGGCGTCATGGTTCTCTCTCTCGATGGCTTTAAGCTTGGCTGACGCCTTCAAACTAGTAGATGAGGGTCCGCCAAAAAAGTTGATGTTTCCAAAGTGATTCCTGGTCACTTGGCCAGGTTCTGCTGGCGGGAAACCCAAGGCTTTGACATGGAACACACCATCTTCATAAGTGCCTTCTGCAAGCACAAAGCAGTTTTCAGTATACAGCCCTGTATGGAAGGTAGCTTGTCTCAGGTTGAGTTCCACTACCCCTGTTGGGTCTTCAAGGTAGTATTTGCCTTCTTTGATCTGCGTCATCATGCCAAGCACTATAAGCTGCCCCAAGTTAGCTGTGCTTCCTAACAGGAACTCCACTGGCTTGAGAGAAAATTTCTCAGCCACTTGGCTCTGATTGGCTCCTTCAACTACGGGAGAAAACAGCTCGTGTCGCATAGTTCTCTGATATAGGATATTGTATCTCTCTCGGAACACCTGAAAGAATCAATTTATTAAACTTAATAAAACATACGTAGTCACCTAATCAATGGATGAGGTACTGTACATAACAAAATTTTAGTTGAAGAGTAAGTAAGTAAGTTATCTTATTTATTGATGGTAAAAATTGAATCAGGTTTACATAATTATGGAGTCAGTGTTACTAAGTTTAATTACAATGCCAAAATCTAAAATCTAAACAATAATTATTTAATTATATTTACATCAACACTACAACCTGTTTCCCATGAATGCCGTGCCTCTAATTGTTGATGTACTGATCATTTTAACTATGTCAGAAATTTGCTCAGAGATTCTGCTTGCCTTTTATTTCCAAGGTAGGTTATTCCACAGAATGGTAGCCTCCTTTGCAGACATTGCTTGTGGGGAGGGAGAATGGGACCGACACAAACAACATCTGAAAAGGAGGCTAACAGAATGGCACCAATGTAGCAGAACTACTGTAGTGTTGCAAGGGAGAGGGGGATATCCTGGTTCTAGGGATCATTGGCTATTCTTATACTATACTATACTGGGCGAACTTGGGCAAACATTTGTTATTCCCCGGATTATGCATGTCTAGAGCATAAAAGAGGGGCACAAGACACACTATGTGTCTAGATGAACTATCTTCTGTTGTGCGTCTTGAGCCACAGACAAAACTTAAGCTAGGGCAATGGCGACGGCAACGACAATGACAATGCCACAGAACAACAGGTTTAATGAGCCTAACTAAAAGCTCTGCACGTGCATTTAAATTTTGGTACATTTCTGTGACAACCTCTGCAAACAACAACCTGAAATGACCAAATTCAAGGTTTTGTGGAGAACATGAGCACACGACGGTGAATTTTTCATTTTCTTTCTTAACTTAAACACCACTCCAATCAATTTGATTCCTGGATTATTTGCCGTCTCTGTAGAAGTTGAACAAACTTGAAATAATCACAAATGAAATTAAGTTATATTTTCAGGTAACGTTTTCATTGGCAATGTTGTCGTCGCTGCTTAATGCGCCGATCAAATCGAGACTTCAACATCCCCCCCCCGGGCAAACCCCGGGCATTTGACTATTTTCTGTGCCCGGGAGTGGGGAATTTGACGGGTAAGGCCTTCCCGGGGCTGGGGAATTTGACCTTGCCTGGGTGGGGTGGGGAAAATTGAACCGGAAGTGTCAGGTTTCAAATCGCTTTTTTTTTTGGGGGGGGGGGGGGGGGGGCGCCCAAGTCGGTAACAGCTATAAACACGTGTTTGGACGAGATGGAAGAGTTTAAAGGAAGAGATACGGCATTACAAAAAAAGCTTACAAGAAAAGGTCTTCAAAAGTGAGAGTGCTTAAATATTAATTATTCTTATAGATTTTTAGATGAGTCAAGCTGCGGCTTTGTCTTGCAGTGAATAGTGAAAGAAATAAACACTGTTGAAGGAAAAACCGCTTTGGCTTAAATTGCAGAATATCCTGTCACTCAAACAACATTTTACGTAGCCGGCTAACTAATTAATATGTATTTCTAGTTCTTTAAACGATGTAGTTTTTATGCAATGAGTCAAGCTGCGCCTTTCTCCCGCATTTGTGTCTGCAGAGGTTTTTAGAATAGCCATAAAACAGCAGTGAACAGTTAAAGAAAAAAAAAACATTGTCGAATGAAAAACCGCCGCTTTGGCTTAAACTGCAGAATACCCTGCCACTCGAACAGTGTACGTAGCCGGCTAACTCATTTTAAATATGTTATTATGTATTTCCCGTTAAAAAAAACCTCTGCCGTGTTTCCGAGTTAGAACAGCTTACACTTGCTGATTGACATTGTCCGACTTAATAAATTCAATTTCCAATCATTAGTTTCAATGTTAAAGTTGTGGTTTTTGTAGTAACTCATGACAGGAGCCGACAACGATTGTTCTTTAGGAGGGGCATTTGACAGACAAATCCGACGATAAGGTGGGACATTTGAACACCATTTTGGCCCGAGGGGGCGGGAATTTGAACAATCCAATCTTCAAAAGTTCAAATGCCCGGGGTTTGCCCGGGGGGGGGATGTTGAAGTTTCGAGTTGATCGGCGCATAAGTTCCCTAATAGTGGGAGCAGGTGTATAATTATGACATCTCTCCCTGAAAGTCGTAGCTTATAAGAGGGGGGATTAATTAAGTAGGGGGGGGGGGGACTAAATAAAGGAAATGTGGTAAGTTTCAATAAGCTTTATTATATTATACTATCGATTGGGTCAAGAAATAGAACGCCAGCTAATACTCAGACAAATTTATCAAATCGAATGCCGCGCTAAATCGAACCCGAACACTTGATCGAGTTCGATTTAGCTCGGATATCGAATCAAGAAATTTGTTCGAGTGTTCACTGGCGTTCGATCACCGAACAATGTGCTTTCTACCGTCCAAATTAACATGATAAACATGTGCACCCTTACCTCCGGTTTAGCGTTCGGACTGTTAGAGTGTAATGCAACAGAACCACTGCTTGGAAGGAACTTCTTCCTGTCCACATTAAACGTAAACCTCGGTACGCTGAACGCGTCGATGATGGTGAATGCCTTGTCACCGTCATCTTCTGATGTTTGACTGCATTCTTGAACAGCCTGCTCGACGATTTCACGATCAACGAGGGACGAGCTCAAAGGCTGCTTCTGAACACCTTCAACGATTTTATCGAGCCAATCTTCCAACTCAACTTCAGTCACAGAACTCAGAACTTCTGTAAGGAACTTTGCTGCGTCTGTTTTCAGCGAAAGACCGTGTAATTTGAACATAGAAACTATCTTTCCTCGAACCATGGTCGCCATGTTGTTTTCAGTCGAAAATGGCGCGAAAATGTTCTCGTGCCGAATCTTTTGGTGCCATGCGATGACAGAGAGAGACTGGAAAAAAGAACGAAAATTCCCCGTACCCTCCCCCACTCTGGAACAAATAAGGTATCCTTTTGGGGGGACAAAAGTAGAATTTTATAGTTGCATTTTTAGCAACACCGAACATAAAAGGGTTTTGAGAGCACGAAAAATCCCAGAGAAATATGTTATTCAGGGGCCCCTGAACCTCCCTAATTGGCTTAGCTACAAAAATCCGGATTTTTTTTTTTTCAGATTTTTTTTTCTGCAACACTCCCCCGATCCGCTTCCACATAGACCTTTTTCATAAATGGCTGCCGATTTATTATTCTTTTCAATATATGTTAATTAGCCCTACTAACCTCATTTCAGAGTAGAAATTCTTTTGAATTTTGCACATACTGACGAGGCTAGTAAGGCTAATTTTCATGAAAACGAAAGAATAATTTATCGGCCGCCATTTATGAAAAAGGTCTATAGTGCTATTCAAAGAAACTGCTCTTGCAGCGTTATTGTCTCTCGGATGAAAAGGAGAACGGAGGGAATTACTTCTACGGACAAAAAAATAATTCTTTATCATTGGGAATCACGGAGGGCAGAAACGCCGCAAAAACGATCATATTCGGGAGAGGCGGGGTTTGAGGGAATTTTTAATGCGTCTTAAAGCATTGGCTGGGCTTGACAATAAAAAGTTAAAACTATTTGTATATTTTTAAAGGGGGGGGGGTGGGTGGGGGACCTCACTATCGGAAGGATTTTAGCGAGCTTATATTTGGTGGGGGTAGGGGTGGAGAAAAATCTTCTCTGAATTTCTTTTTTAACACCTAGGAAATGACTTACCCGCCTTTTTCTCGTTTACATATTTATTCTTCGTACGCTCCCACAGAGAGCCCATCTAGAACAGACTAGAGAGGACCCCATCCGCTTTAAGGTTTCCTTGCTAGCATAGTCCCCTTTTCCGTTGTATTTTAAGCATGTGCACTGAAACTTTCACGCCTTCCTAAACCAGTTTCTTTCGTCTGAGATCGAATCTCTTTACCAGACAGAGCAGGGTCTCCTTACCGGCTCTAAATACAACGGCAAAGATGACTTTGCGAGCGGGAAACGAGAAGACTAAAATCCTGGGGAACACGATAGCGTGTCGTGTTTTCTTTTATTGGTATTTGGCGTACAATCAGTTTCGTGCATTGCAAGAAACAGGCATACAGCTGATTGAGAACACAGGGTTCAAACCATTGTGCTACTTCTCAAATTGCCAATCCTGTCCCATTTCGGCCGTTGGTCCCCTTTGCTATTTACTAGGTCAATACAACTGCAAGTTCACAATGAATCATAAAAACCACCATAACTGTTTTATTTCTCCTTGGAGAAGTGCCCGCTTTAGAGGCAATGAGTCCACTTTATACTATATATCTCCAAGATAAAGGGCTGAATGTTTCTGTGACCAAATGAAGAGCTCGGTACATAACCAAACTTTAGTGCATTCACTTCAGATCGCGTTTTGATGTTTTAGCTCAGATCCACTGGAGTTTTTGCATGTGGCCGGAATTCTTTCAGGAAACGTTGCTCCAATGTTTTATACGCTGCTTTGCGCTTCGTTTTGTGATAAAAACGGAAACCTTTCCCATAATAAAATAAAGTAAAATAATCAAAGGTTTTTGTTGTACACAAAGCTCAAAACAGTAGATTGAACATTGGAGTAACGTTTTCCTGAAGGAATTCAAGGCCACATGGAAAAAAAACCCCGCTGAATCTGAGCTAAACCAGCAAAACACGATCTGAAATGCACCATATGTCGACATCCTCTCTTGAGGTCGATTATGCATCGAGCCTTTCAAATGATAACACACGTTACACGACTCCCTTCTTTGTTTGTTATCCTTCAACTTTCAACTTCAACGGTCGTTATTCATTTAAAATTGTCAGTTATCCCGTCAGTCGTTTCACTTTTCTTTTGAATGTCTCGTATGAGCGAAACAAATCCACGCTGGAAAAGTACGGAGAGTATTGCTGGAGAATAAGGCGAGGAGCTAGCTTTGAGCCTGCAATCTCAGCAACGCCGTCATTGCCAATCGAAGGTCCCCAATTTCGTGCAGCATCATGGGTAGGCTAGGAACACCGCCTACGAGAACAAGAAACACAGCAATTGTGAATAGATGCCTTTTCAATTTTATCTAACTGTCTTTGCACATTTGTCAATAGTTTACGATTAGTTCTTTTTTATAGTAGTTAGTTATATGAAATTGTAAGTCCAGACGTATGACCCTGGGCATGTTTCTTTTGGCATTTGTTAATAAAGAATTCATTAACCATTAACTAAGACCATGAATTCTTTCAGCCCCAATATCATCAACATGTATATTCTCCTCACTGTCCTCCATATATCTCTCATATTACTAGTTGGGAGATTTTGCCTTAAAATCAAGGTATTTCATCTTTGGTGATTATTTCCTTTATTCTTCTAACTGAAATGTTTAATCAAGCAGTGACATTGTAAGGAGAAATTAAATATTTATCATCACTGGGGCTTAAAACATTTAGACACGAGACAGATGTTTTTCTGTGTTTATGTTTGCGGCAGCAGGTTTTATCCTAGAGTGCGGCATTGCGGATTACCGCATGAAGTTTGCAGAAGTGGACCAAACGTGGCACCAAATTTAATCAAGACTATGTTCCTATTACAAAGAGATTTGACAGCCGCCGGAATGCGAACATGGTCATATTTGAAATAGCTCTCCACAACACACCTGAAAATGCAGAAAATGCTATGCTACAATAATAATACGGACAGCAGCTAAATCCCCGGCAAAAATAAATTACAGACGTTTGACTGAAATAAATTCCTGCTACTGCGGACTCTCACTATTGAGGACACTAATTCGCGGTCCCGAGGGTGTCCGCAATAAAGGGAGTTGACTGTAAGAGTGGAAAACGTTACCTTGTTGAGCATCAGAAGGCAACTTGTGCGGCAGTGGAGCATCATGGTACACAGCAAAACATGACATGGCGGGAGAGAAAGAGACCGTGTGTTCTTTTGCATTGTAACATGCTCTTGCTGATATTGAATCTAGAATATTGAAGAAAAACGATAAAAAGGTTGCAATGGGTTACATGTGTACAATATCTGAAACATAAAGTATCTAAGAGTATTTCTTCTCAACCCTGGACAGTTTGCCGGTAGGTACACATTGAAATCTTGTAAATTTGTAGAGCGCATAATTCCATGACGAGATGATCAAATGCGCTTTTCATTAAATACGAGTATGGGGACACTCTCCAGTTCGAAATTGGAATTTGGAAATGTTGGAGAGGGTAAAACCGGAGAACCCGGAGAAAAACGTCCCGGAGCAAGGGCGAGAACCAACAACAAACTCAACCCACATATAAAGGCCAAGTCCGGGAATCAAACCTGGGCCACAATGGTGGGAGGCGAGTGTTCTCACCACTGCGCCATCCCTGCTTCCCATGAAACAACCCAGGAAAAAACACAACGGCACAAACCAGATATCAATAACTCGAGCTACTGTCGGATAGACAGTAAACGGAGTCAAGTCCCGTCTGGCTATTGCCACGGACTCTCGCTCGACCGGGCCAAATTAGCTCTGACGTAATGAACGAAATGATAGTAAATTTTACCTTCTAATACTGAAGTAGGAAAAAAAAAAAGAACTTACTTTTCTTCATGAGGTGATCAATGGAGTCTTCTAAAAGGAATTTGTACTCTGAAATCAAGTCCGCGCTAACGAGTGGCTGTAGAGGAGAGAAATGTGTACAACACTAATGCGTTCTATTAATCTACATGACAATGATGACCGCTCAAAACAATTTATTGATTCTTCTGTTGCTGTAGCGCAAATTCCAAAAGAAAAATTACTTAAATTCCGAAGGCCTTGGCTCTTTCCCTCCCGTTGTTAAACAATGAATCTTGTGTTGTACTGTCTTGTCAATAAGATCTTTAATACCTCTTTGCAGCGGTTCAGTTTACTGTGGCATATCCTGCACAATATTTGAGTCTGTGGATGAAATCCTAAAATATGACCTTTCAAATAAAATCTACTGAGCAGCATTTTCCTGTGGTGCTCAGTTTATTATGCGGAACAAAGGGGTTCTAACCTTTCAGTCTCTGGATGAAATCCTAAAGTGTGACCCGGCATTCAAATGAAAGCTACTGAGCAGTATTTTCGAACTTTTGATCCTGTAGATGAAATCCTAAAGTGTGACCATTCAAATAAAAGCTACTGAGCACTACTTTCCTGTGGTACTGCTTATTATGCTGTACAAGGTACTTCTAACTTTTCAGTCTCTGGAAGAAATTCCGAAGTGAGACCTCTAAAATGAAAGCTAACGAGCACTACTTTCCTTGACTCTGTCATTCAATATAATTCTTTTCAACTTATTTAGTTCCACCAGCAAAGCTGGTGAACGGTTAGAAAACATCAGACGCACCTTTCTACGCAAGTTTCTGGAAATTCTTGGAAATGCGTTCCTGTAAAAATTCATGGCCAACTTCATCTGCCACACAGCACCCGCATCAGGCTGAGAATCCAAATTATGGACAATCTAAAAAGTAGCAAGTAGACGAAGAAAGGGTTAACTTTTTCCCAACATGTCTAGTAGTATAAAGCATTTGTAACCTGAAAGATTCATTGATGGATCGTGGATGAGAAAAGATAAGATCAACAATGAATCGATTACGGGTTATCTGTAGGTTATCTGATTCTTCTTCCTGCCAACTGAAATTCAAGATCGATCAGACAAGAATACCTTCATGACAATGATTCGTGCCATTTACTCAACATTTACATGAGAGGAAAACCATGCACATAACAAATTATAAATACAGTCATCCTTCTTTTAGGCGGACATCCTCAGGATCAGCTCATTAGTCTGTGTTACAAAAGGCTAAGATATAGACAGAAAAGTAAAATTCGGTTCAAACTAACCTCCCTCGCAGACGCTCTTTTGGCTCGTCACGCAATCTTTCTTCCTCAACGGAAGATTGCGTGACGAGTCAAGAGAGCATCTGCGAGGGAGGCTTGTTCAAACCAACTGACGGCGTCCGTCTTAGAGAGGTCTCCCCTTTACAGAGGCGTTCGCTTTGAGGGAGTTCACTATACGCAGTCACTCTTAAGGAACCCTCCTGTGTTCTCCTGTGTTCAGGCAAGTTCGAGTTTTTAATGGTTGATAGAAACCGAGAACTTCCCGCCTAATTGTTTAAAAGCATAACTCAGTTGAATTTTTTCTTGCAAACTGTTTCGCAATCTCGCTGCGCCGTTGCGGCACAAGTTGCACGGATCTTTGCCTGGTGTAACATGCCCTGAAATGGACATGTTTCGCAACGTTTTTGTTGCAGGCATCGTTGCACGAAGAACCGAATTCTACTTCTCGCAACGGTTGCGCCAACAAAAAAGTTGCGAGATATGTTCACTTTAGGGCATGTTACACTAGACAACGATTCGTGCAACTTGTATCGCAACAAAATTGCGAGACAAATTGTAAGAAAAATCGTCCAGTGTAAGAGCGCTTTTACAGATCTATTCATCAAAGAAATTCGGTAAAATGGGCTTTTTCTAGTTAGTTGGATTGAGCTTTCGGCAAGTTTTCTCGCAAGCGCTCCCAAAGTAGTCTATCGGAAATGAAAACTCCCTTGCGAAGCCAATCAGATTGCAAGTTTACATAAAAGCCACTCACTGGCTTATGCTAATGTTCATGGAGACTTCGGACTCGTGGTGTAATCCACCTTACCGAAAAAGATGGTGACTGATACATTTACCCATAATTCGTAGCGTCGGAAACCTTAAAAACGCGTGCAAAAACGTACAGAAAAGTTCTAAAAACTTCAAACTTTAGGATACACAGGGACGAATTTCGCCAAAAATATGGCTTTCTATGTGCCTATCGGCTGTATTAGGCTCACAAGGTATTGTGGTAAAATGTACAGCCGCCATCTTTTCCCTTACGGTGGTTAGCAAAACCGTAGCTAATATTGAAAGCTGTGTAATTGAACCTAATGTCCCATTCACACCAAGGCTTAAACACGTTTAAAAGCTGTTTAGTTTAACACAGTTAAATTGTTTCCTTCATAAAATCTGCTTTCGGATTTTTGTCGACTACAGATTGAGCCCAAATGAAAGCATTAAGTTAAAGTTTACTTGAATCCTATGTCAAAGCCAATGGTTCAGCTTTCTGTTACCAATTTTCATTTTTGTTAAACATGGTTTAATTAAACATGTTTTGTTGGTGTGGATCAGGCTTAAGTCTTCTCAAAAGCGCTACTATAATCCATTGGTACGTAACGGTATATCAGCACCTACATGGTAGTTCCGTTCTGTACCACGTCAGCGAAAAACGAACTTTATGTTGCAATGAAGGTCATTTGCAAAGTGGTGCTTACCCACTGCAAAACCAATCATAATATGCAGCGGAGTACCCACCTGCCACATGCGCAGTAGCGTTTTGAGCACATCAGGCTTCTCCTCTGTGACGCATTCCACTAAGGCAGACGAGATGAAAGAACTCAACCTTTTTTCCTTTCAAGAGAAAGATGGAAAATACTGCAAATCGATCTTGCAATTTCTTACGATTACCTGATTTTGCAATTTTGTGGCTATCCTAACTCCAAATACTAACCGGCTAACCGCAAGCTACCTAAGCTAAATAGGCTGACCAGAGTGCTATTTTGTTAGTTACCAGTCTATCGCGGTAAGTATCCGCCATTTCGAAGTGGGCGTGAAAGAAAAAAAAAAAAAAAGTTGCCCGCCGCGGTCAAACTTTGGCCCAAGCTGTACGCGTATATATTGCCAACTTGTATCATGGCACGTGAATTCTATGTCGGCACGTGGAATTGTATTTTATCGCCTAGCAGCCGCTTGTTTTAAATCGCCAGTTTTTGATTGCTTTATATAGCCAGCTTTTGAATCTGTACCGGTCATTCGTTGAAGTTGCATGCTGAGTGTGGTCAGCTCCTGACCATACGAAACAGAGTTTTATTTCATATACTGAGATTTTCGCATCAAATTTTGCTGTGTGAAAAAGCGTTTCGAATTTTACTTCGACCAATCAGAGAGGCGAAACGAGTTTCTCACACGTGAAAAATCGTTTCGGCACGTGGAATTGTATTTTATCGCCTAGCAGCCGCTTGTTTTAAATCGCCAGTTTTTGATTGCTTTATATAGCCAGCTTTTGAATCTGTACCGGTCATTCGTTGAA
Organism: Pavona decussata; assembly: GCF_977016875.1. Classification (NCBI taxonomy): domain Eukaryota; kingdom Metazoa; phylum Cnidaria; class Anthozoa; order Scleractinia; family Agariciidae; genus Pavona; species Pavona decussata. The sequence continues at coordinate 1,667,856 of NW_028145468.1, forward strand.
GTTGCATGCTGAGTGTGGTCAGCTCCTGACCATACGAAACAGAGTTTTATTTCATATACTGAGATTTTCGCATCAAATTTTGCTGTGTGAAAAAGCGTTTCGAATTTTACTTCGACCAATCAGAGAGGCGAAACGAGTTTCTCACACGTGAAAAATCGTTTCGTCCAATCACAAACCATGGTTTAAGCGAATTGTGTTTTCGCGGGCTTTTTCGCGGTCATCGCGGGTGGCTTTGTCGAGCAGCTTTGACAAGATAATATTTTCGGTGTACTCGAGTTGTTCGTAATTCAAACTTATCAAGAGCTAGGAGGTATTTTTGAGGATGGCTGAACAATTAACAAGATTTGTGTCTCTAGACAAGTTTATCGAAGACCAAAAAAACAAGAACACTCTTTCAAAGACACGAAGAGATGTAAGTTTGCTGACTGAGTTTCTCAACTCCAAAAATGAAACCAGAAAAATCGAGGAAATCCCGCCAAAAGAGCTTAATGAACAGGTTTGGTAAACATGTACACATAGCTCTCAAGTGTTTTATTGTTATAATGAAAGTACACAAACGCATCTGCGCTGAACAGGTTTGGTAAACATGTACACATAGCTGTCAAGTATTTTATTGTTATAATGAAAGTACACAAACGCATCAAGCGCGTGTTTGATTCGTCAGACGAAGACAGCCCTACGCAGTGACAAACTAAACTTTATTGGCTTTACCAATTTTGGATTTGTTTCTTTTGTTATTTCCTTATTTAATTAAGAATTGAAATGTTTGCTATCCTTTGCACCAGTTATGATTTTTGCTTGGTGATATTTTCACATGTCGATTTTAGTAAAAACTTAATTTTTCGAAGAGAATTTAATACAGGAGTTTTGTAATTATATTAGAGAACCAATTAAAGCTGGATAAATAAAAAAAATCTCAGTATGTATAAAATAAACAAAGTACATCATGGAAAGCGCTTTGTACGGGATTTTCACACTCGTTGGTTTTGTATCAGAAATCTCACTCGTTCGCTGCGCTCACTCGTTCGATTTCAGATACTTCACCAACTCGTGTGAAAATCCCGTACGCACGCGCTTTCCATGAAGTAATCTCTAGTAGCAATAAAGCGATGAATCACTTCTGAAGCCTGAATTATTTTTTTCCTGATTATATTCACTGCTCCTGTAAAGTTGAGCGCTCTTCACCGAAAATTGTTCTGCACAACGAATATTGCCAACTTGTATATATTGAGAACGATGACGACAAATACAGGAACGTTGACTCTAAACCCAAGGGACTATGTTCCCTCTGTGTATCCAGCCTCCCCTCCCTCGTTCTTACTTACCACCACCCTCTCCCTCCTCCCTCTTGCTCACTTACCCTGTCATTTGACAAATGTTTATCGCCAAATAACTCAGCGAGTGCGATGAGATTTGGATCTGACGAAAAGCTTCGCACGACGTCTGTCTAAAGAACACAAACAGCATAAGGCTGAGTCAGCAAGGAAGACCACTAAAAAGATGGTTATTGGTGACACTAACTGGCAATTGAGACTCCTTTTTTAGGGCGATTTTTTTGGTTAAGCTTGAGATTAACTAAATCAAAAAACAAAATAATGCCTTCTAAGAGTTTGCTGTTGGATTTCGTCCTTGCCCCGAGAGGTTTTTCTCCGGATACTCTCTCCTCGAAAACCAACATCCAACATATCCAAATTCCAATTTGATCTGGAGAGTGTTCTGCGCTTAAATATATTGACACTTGAACCCTTTAAGCCCCAGTGGTGACCAAACTCTAATTTCTCCTTACAATGTCACTGCTTTTATTAAACATTTAAGTCAAGATTTATTTTACTTTTACTTTATTCTCGATTTTTCCTCGTCTAAACAGTCCCATGCACTAATTGAGGAAGTAAAACAGTTAAAAAAAAAAAAAGAAAAGAAAGAAAGGAAAGAATGACTTTTACCTGTTCTGTTTGAGCGGAGAAAGTTTTTGCGAGGATGTTTCGATGTCCCTGTTAAAAATGAAAAAGCAACTCGGTTAGAAGGGAACTTCAGTCAGAACCCAAAAAGCTTAAATTCATAGGGGACTTCCTTTGTTCCTAATTTGATCAGTTATAAGCGGTAATCAAAGGATTATCATGAAACAAGAACCAGTAGTTAACAGGCTCTTACAGAAAAGGGGAGATATTGCGTTCCAAAAAATCACGACATGAAGGGAAAACATGTAACATGTGCCAGAGACGTGTCAACTATCCTAGTTCGATTATAGGGCTTTCTGTGGTATTAGAGGGTACCTGGGATCTATCCCGAAAAGCAGCGGACGGGATGCATGCCCCCCTGGGAAATTTTCGAGATTGCACCCTCAGAAACGCTGTTTTCGGCGTTTCTGAGACCGGAAAGCAGTTTTCTATCCCTGGATTATAGCTCTGGTCATTTTTGAAACACCTTATCATAAGAAGAAATCCTCGATTTGTTGGTCATTTTTTTAACTATCATACAGTTGTGTGGGAGATAGCAAAATGTTTTTCAAGTGCACGTTAATAGATAGCGAATACTGTCAAACTGTCAAATATCAAACTCTCAGATAATAAACTAGTCTAATCATCAAGGTCCTCATCAGAACCAAAGGTTGAATCATCACCGTCACATCAAAGTATCGGACATCATATATCAAGCAACCCGACGTTACATCCGGCCTCCAGCCTCAAACGAAAACCTGACGATTAGTTTTCCCCCTCTCCTAACTGCTTACAACAATTGTTACGATTTACCAAAAAGTGATTACTTCAGTTGCTCTTTACGATAGCTAGAGCGTCATATTAATCGCTTCATTGTGGAGCTAACCTTAGGATCATCAGCATAAGAAAGGAAACCTGTCCTCCTCTTCACGAACAATGTTCCCAAGTTGGATGTCAGCAAGCTGAAAACATCAAGAACGAAAACAAGAGATTATTTCATCTCCGCGCAATCTCGCACCCAGATCTTCTCAAATTCGCGGGAAAATGGTGACGCGACTGGCGTCTGGGCAATTTCATTGACCAATCAGATTGGAGAACGTGGCAGATTTGACCAGTTGTTTTCTCCCAGTATTTTGTTTCTGTATTTTTTTTTCCTAAGGAAAACATTTGAAAACGAGATTTTTTCTCCGGGGCCAAATTCACGAGGCCCCCCTAAGTTAAGTTGTATCCTAAGCACTCTTTTATTCACCAACCTTAAGGACGGTGCCTACTTTTGTTATTGCGCATACGTCCTGCGCATCTCGAGATACTCGGGTTTCCTATGGGTGGTGCCTACTAAAACAGGGATATTTTTGCGTGGTTTAAAACTATGCCGAGAAAGCAGAACTTAGCAAGTGCTCTTGGTATCCAAAAATAAAAGTGGGGGTAACCATGCATTTTTTCAGAGATGATAAAGCTTCAATATGGCCTAGAATAAAACGCCATACATTGGTTTGTGTTTTACTGGTTTTTTGAATTATTGCTGCTTAATTATCTCTGAAAAATGCGTGGTTACCCCCAGTTTTCTTTTTGGCCCTTGCTAAGATCTGCTTTTCCCGCATAGTCATAAACCGCGCAAAAATACTTCGGTATTAGTAGGCACCGTCCTTAAAATATACCATCACATTTATTCCATTGCGCATATGCCACACATAGACATTCAAATCCTAGCAGTATGCAGGATGTTTGTTCCATGAACCTAGTTTAATGGCCTTAGCTCCCACGAGTTTCCTGTAGCTCAGTGGTAGAGCATCCGAACTAGTAATCGGAAGGTCTTAGGTTCGACTCCTGATAGAAGCACTCGGATTGCTTTTTTCCGAGTATGCCTGTGTCACTCACCGAATAATACTCATCATTCTACTCATTCTCATTCAAAGTACTGTTTCTTAACAATAGTCTATTGTTGGGCGAGAATAAATCTTAACTTAAGGGAGCTTCCTGAATCTCGTCCCTGAAGATAAGTTATTCACTTGGCACTTTCCCCAAAATTGCACTCATTCAAAATACCAGAAACCCTGTAATGATAATCCTCTGAAAATACTCAATGACTACAACCAATTCTTACTTGGCACTGCTTTTGTCGTCTGTAAAATCTATTGTAACCGGCCAATAACGCAATCCCGCAACCCGGATCTCAAATAAAATCACAAAAATAGATTAGAGCCTGATCAGTAGTACTTTGACAACAGTACATGAGTTCAGGTAAGGATGAGGGATAGGGGACACTTTGTGTTGTTTCTCACGACATGATCACTATCAACTCCAAAACATTATCGGTAACACATTTCTGGGCACGAATGTTAGGACTGCGAAAAAGCGCCCATAGCAACCAATTTGAACTTTGTTGTCCCCGCTTTTAGTTCGAAAGAAATCTTTATCTCTTTCCCACATCGAAAATTTAATGGAAGTTTCCACATTTTGGGGGTATTCGAGAGTATGTTTTATTTTTAGCTAAAGTAGATAAATCTATCTTACCCCTTTAAGCCCTAACAGTGATCAGCATCAAATTTCTCCTTAAAATGCCAATGCTTATTCAACCCCTGAGGTTATGAGAATTAGGATATGATCACCCAAGGTGAATTTTTTTTATATTTAAATAACTTCTCCCAAGTACTTTTATAAGAAAAGTATGGAGACAAGATAGTAGAATTTGTTTATGGATATTAGGGGTTGTTAGGCCATAACTCGAACTATCATTAGGGATCCTGTCATCTCATGCATGTGAAGAGGTAGCAGTCACACGCAAACACAAATCCAGGTGTTGTTTCCTTAAAAAATCAGAAACGTTGCGTGGCACACAAATGCGATTTCATAAAGCAAAAATGAAAAAAAAAAAAAAAAAAGGAAGGAAAAACCGACCGGAAGCGAACTACGGGTGGACCACACGGCTGGAGCAGTTTTTGTTGTATAAGGAAAAGAAAAAAATTACTACTTCCACTGGATGGGATGCTAGTCCATCGCAGGGTTACCCCCAGTAGTATGTTGCCGGTACCCGATTTATTCACCCGGATGAAGAAGGACGATAGAGAGATTTAAAATGGCGTTTTAGGCAATCGGCAAACGTGAGATTCCCGTTAAACTGCCACTTGGCGAAAATTTTTATTTCTATTTTCCCCCTTTTCGTGTTCTAATCCATTCAGTGAGTTCGTAATTGCAAAAATTGCTGTAAATTAGCTTTGTATAAGCTTACTGATCCTGGGAATAAGTGGCCGAAAACCGTCGAAAACCAAATGAGAATAATGCAGAATACCTCTAGCCTTTGACGCTTACGCAAAACTACTCAATTTTACCGAGACAATGAAAAACAGCATCTGCGAGCGGCAAATGTAGGAGAAACATGGTCATGTGGTCATTTCTGCCGTTCGCCGTTCACCGTAAACATAATTCTAAATTGCTCTAATGTGAAGGAAAGTGTAACTAACACAACAACAGGATGGCTGTGGCTCGGCCCCAAACATTCGAACCTCCGACCTTCAGATCTGACAAACAACGCACAAATCGACACATCCACACACTCCCACCAAATAATTTCTCACAAATTAATTTACCATTTTTATAAGCTGTAGCTCAGGTAGAATGCACGGCGCAGTCAGCTTTAAACTCGTCTCGGGGTAGAACTGAGATTCCTGCAAAGTCGGCAAGATACATCAGAGATATGTAATACAAACTGATATCTTAATCCAGTACACAGCAAATGGAATGGCCCCTAAAGGTTAGGGATTGCATTTGATTAAAAAACAAAACAAAAAGAAAACAAAAATTGAGCGAGCCTCACTGATTGTAACGTGCGTAGCAAGCGTTTAAGGGTGGGGGAGGGGGGAGGGCGGCATTTTTCACTGTTTGTGCGCACGGAAATTGGGACGAGAGAGAAGAAAAAACGGAGGACAGGGGGAAAGGGAAAGGAGAGAATGGAAACCTCTGCGCCTCTTCCACTCTCCCCCTCCTCCGATTTTTCGCTTTCGTACCAATTTCTGCGCGTTCAAAAGCCGAAAAAGATACAAAAAAACCCAATAAAACGTTTGATTACATTGATTGTATATGGTAGTGGCTCAATGCTAACCTTCAATGTGACTTCCAGAGGAACATGGCAAGCCTTGTTGGTATCCACTTCACGAGGTACAAGGACTCGAGGCTCAGCCGCCAACACGTATAAATGTCGAAACGCTTGCAAATGATACCTGAAAGGATTCATCGGCACAAAAGACTTCAGGGTGATAACGGAACACAAAGAAACAAAAAAAGAGAACAGTTTTGCGAGAGCGAAGCTCGCGGAAAACAGTGAGCTGTAAGGAACAGATAAAGGACAAGGACAAATACCAGTAAACGTTTTTAAATTCACACAAAAGTTATTGCGTTTGTTATACAAAAAATATTTTCACTAAAAGCACGCAGAGCACACCTAGGACATTCACCTTTTAGCGTTTCCTAGCGACGCTTTGTGATTGTTATGTCAACGCACTCGCTTGTTCCAACGAACGCACGTTCACGCGTCGAGTACGAGTTTGCAAATTTCAAAAAGTTTTTGAGAAAGCTGGCGAAATTGGAGAATAGTTCTAACGATTTACTGCTAGCAGTTTGACAACATGGTTGTTGCTGTTACTACATTCAATAAAAACCTGGTCAGTTGTTACCTGTTATCAGTACTGGAGATGGGGAATCTAGGATAACAAGCGCAAACTAACGCAGCAACTGCCGGTCCACTGGTGCTGAGGGTAAACCTGAATGAAAAATAAAGAAGTAAAAATCAACAATAAAATCGAACGACGTTTTGGAGTCGGTATGACAACATTTTCAAGTTCAAAATGATTAGAATAAGTTTTAATCATTTTGAACTTGAAAATGGTGTCAGGAGGACTCCTACACGTCGTCGCTTCGATTTTATCGTTAATGTTTACTTGCTTATGTATTAATGGTAATGTATCTATACTGTTAACGCAGTATCACAGTCTCATAGTGGCTTACAATTCTTCTGTGGTGTGAGATCGGACGTCAGCATGTAAAGGCGCCACTAGCAATCGTTATCAGTCCATGTTTGATCTCATCCACCCACCCAACCCACGCATGAATTTGAAAGACAGATGAAATCAGAGATAGAGATAGACCACCAAATGCCAGTTATTTAAACAGAGTCTAACTTACGCCGAGGCTTAACACAATAAGTGGGCCTCCAAATCTGTTCATAAGTGGTTGATTTTAAGTAGATAAATAGTTTTCTAGTCTGGGATGCAAGCCTTCTTGTTACCATCAGCAACAGACAATGTTAAGACATGACTGTTGGCAAAATTGAAAATGGCTTAGAACGCGGTTTTGTTAAACATCGTCTAAACTGTCTTTTAATAACTGACCCTAAGTATCTAAGTTTCTCGTGCACAAAACACTCCTTGAACATCGAAAGAAAGATGTCAAGTAATTTTCTCAGAGGGAAAACAAACATAAGCAGATTTTTTAGCGATGTCTTCAAGACACAAGGGTAGAACTTAACTGGAATAAATTGATCTAATTTTTTCAATTTTCTATTCCATCCTGATCATCTGTAGCCAAAGACACTTGTTTCTGTTTTCAGAAAAGTACTTGAGTAACAAAAAAAACTTATGTTTGGATTTAGCCTGACCGATGGACAAATCATCAACCATTATTTCCATCGACGTAAATCTAGTTTATGGCACTGTAATAGAACGATAAAAGCGAAACTTCTTTTGACTCGATAGTGTGAAATTCGAGCAACCCGGGTTCAGATCTGTGAAAATGCCATTACAGGAATCTAACTGTATTGTACGCATAGAGTAAGTTTGACTTAAGCTTCACATGAGGTGTTTACAAATTGCATCTTACCTTCCTCCTCCTAGAAACAGGAGTCCAATCGCCATGTGAACAGCCATGTGACTGCCATAAGGAACATCCGGGGAATGTCTCTTGCGCAGCTGCCGAGCGATCCTGAGCACATCCAAGTTACCAGTCCCCGCCATCACCTGGCAACAGTCAAACCAAGATTGAGTGCAAATTTACTGGGCAAGTACATTCTACCACAAATCTTCTTATTTGATTAGCTTGCATAAGGACTCAAACCATCAAGATAAACCTTAATCTTTAGCGGTAAAGCCACTCAAGTGAACTGATTCATGGAGATTTCAGAACAGATATGGAAAAATTGCTTTACTTTTGTACTGACTTTAAAGCAGAATTTAGGATTTCCCAGACGGGGACGTAAAATTCCCTGATTCCTTGATCACAAATAAAGCTGTTATTCACTTATTTTTCCCTAACCAAGGCAACCTTAGTTTATGCTAATAAACGCTTTTAGTTAGAATACAATGAAGGTAACTGAAAAACAACAATTTATTCGACAAAAAAGGATCGTTATAGCAAAGTTAATAGAAACGCATAGGAAATGGTCAAGAAACGCACAATAGCTGTGTTTCGAATTTCAAGCTAGTCACGTGATCAGAACAAGCAGAGAAAAGCTTCCAGGCATAGACTGCAAAACAGTAGTTCTTCTCTCAAACGCGAATGGTGAAAACCGCAAACTCGCAACGAACGAAGCTCCAAAGCGTAGATTCTTTTAAATTGTAGTATATTATAGTCGAAGAATCCACGCTTTTGAGCTTCGTTTCCTCGATTCCCGTTTACTGTACTCTAGTAAACAGATTAGTGAGTCGCTAAATAGGATAATGTTTGAAAATTCGTGCTACCGCCGCTCTAATCTAAAGATCTACAACTTCTACAGTGACAAATACTGCTCACGAACATAGCGCGGGTTCTACCAGTACAGTATCTCATAGCTATTGACCAATCAAAACGAGGGTAAAATTATTAACCATGTTCTTACTTACCATAGCAAGGGACAGGAGAATGGTGTTAAGACAAGTCTCTACTGTAGGCTTCCCTGGCTAGAAAACAGTCATATTAAAAGTAAAACGCGATAATGAGAACTGAGTTTTAAAACTTTATGTTGCTGCATTCATGTTGCGGCTTAATCTCAGTTGTCGCGTGCCTCAAGCTTTCGCTTCATCTCCGCTCTCGGTCCCTATAATTTATGGGTTTCGTCTGCTTTTGATCAGTCGAAACTATCTCGTGAGTTGGTTTTAATCAAGTTCACGAAAACATGCTTTAAACATTATTCGCATAATGCACCGCCTGATGTGAACACTTTTCATAGTAAAACATGTTTCATTCGTGATCAGACTGAGTTTGGCTTGATGTGAACGCAGTAATATTTTGCTGGCCAGAGCTTAAACTAGGTTTCAGAGCGGTTTTCAATTGAGCGTCGAAAGCAATTTCGCGTTTGCTTTGGTTTTGCATTACTACGCTCTGGGATTGGTTAACAAAATCCCGCGCCACTTTCTCAACCAATGAGAAGCAAAACCAAAACCAATCGTGTTTTGGCCGCACGCGTTTTCCCGTGGTTGGCGCCAGTTAAATGTACTTGCTTCGAATTCTGATTGGCTCGTTGTGTTGTTTACATCTGTTGCGATTGGCCAGAGTAATCACTTTGGTTTTCGTTTTACGACACTCAATTGGAAACCGCTCTAGTTGCATCAAAATGTTACGCAGCATAAATAAGGTATCTCTACTTCCCTACTGGATTGAGTGGCTCGTCCATTGGAAAGTCATTCCTTGTATTTTGTCAAATTAATATGTTGCCGATACACACTTTGGTTTAGACAGACAGTAACAAAAAGGTAGAACCAAGAGAACGACTGCAAGCTACTGCAGCTCGTCACGTAAATGACGAAGCCCAGTTGTTAGAGCACCTGACCCGGGTATGAAAGATCATGGGTCCGAACACGGTCGGCGACACGAACGTTTTTTGACTCATACTAAGGATACACCCGATAAATATTTCTTAAAATGGAGCAAAGTTTCTTCAGAGTTCACATCGAAAGCGGGAAAGAAAATTCCAGAGGACTGGTGAAAACAATGAGTGAAATGCTCCACTGGCTGAACAATTTGACGCTTGACACAAAAGTTTCCTAAATTTCTTTGCCTTTCAACCATCAGCTAAAAACAATTTTGAGACAAAAACCCTGAAATTCCATAAGTTTTCCATCACCCAAACAATTTTTTTCTAATTTTCATGTGTTTTCCATGCCTGGAATGCAAATTTCAAATTCCATGACTTCCCATGACTTTATTTCCACGACCTTTCCATAATCGTGTGAACCCTGTCATTGTCCAAGGAAACAATGCAGTAGAAGAAACTTTCAAGCGGGTACAATTACCTGTTCCACAGCGCTGCTATTCAACAGTTCCTTGCAATATTTGGTGTAGTGCATCTGTAGTACAAAGAGGAAACATTCGTGATTCACTTGAGGCACAGTAGTACTTCACTCTCAAGGGCGGGCAAGTTCCAAAGTGGAACAAAATCGAAGATTTTAATTTGACATAATTTCCAGAAGCAAGCGAAAAGTATCGCGCAGTAGCTATTATGTTGTAACCGGTTACAAGATCTGATGATTCTGAACTTCCATGGTAACGCGAACGTTTTATGATAAAAAATAAATAAATAAAAATAAATCACTTTATTTAAGTGTCATTGCCTTTAGCACAGAGCACTAATTGGGGACACTTTCCAAGTCGAATTGGAATTTAGAAGTGTTGGTTTTTGAGGAGAGGGGAAAACCGGAGTACCCAGAGAATAACTTCTCAGAGCAAAGACGAGAACCAACAACAAACTCAACCCACATATGACACCGAGTCAGGAAATCGAACCCGGGCCACATTGGTGGGAGGCTAGTGCTCTCACCACTGCGCCATCCCTGCTCCCCACTCTCATTAATGACAGCAAATAGAATACAATACCAGGCAGTTGAAAGCTTGATGATTCGCTGATCCTGCAAATCTTAGCCCCATTGCCATACAACAACCGGCGATAATGTTGACCTTTGCTTGACTGAAAATACAGATAGAAATGAGTGGATGATTTGGTCAGAATAACAAACTACAGTTAAACTAAGGCACAAAGAGAAATCACATACCTCAGAGTTTCTACGTCGATGTCACCGCTTACTGCCTCCATCTCTGTAGAACTGGAATCAAACTTTTTAATAATCTGTGAAAGAAACGAGAGAGGCATTTCAGTGAAAAACTGGAAAGTCGGAATTCTATAAAGGCCAACGAGCATACTGAACCGGTGACTAAACAGCATTCGATGATACCCTTTCGTTGTCAAACGAAGAATAAGGTGATGTAGTTCTGACGATTTTAGCTGTGTATACAATCTTATAACGTGGCCGTAGCAGAAATTGCCTGTCCTGCCGTTTATTATGTTGTAGAAGGTGGGTCCAGCTATTTTGTCTGTGGACGAAATTCTCAAGGGTGCAGAAACTTCCGTGCTGCCGTTTATTATGTAGTAGAAGGTAGCTCTTTTAATAAAGTCTGTGGACGAAATGCTCAAGTGTGACCATTCAAATGAAAGGTACTGACCAGTAAAGCTTTTTATTCTGTGGTTGAAACTTTTGAGTCTGTGAACGAAATTCTCAGGGTGACCGCTCAATGAAGCTATCAAGCTGTACACTCTTGTTGTGCGTTTTGTTATCATGTAAAAGGTGGTTTTTTATTTTGCATCTGTCGATTAAATCCTCATGTGTGACCATTCAAATGAAAGCTTTTAAGCAGTGCTTTCCTGTGGTGCTTTTTGTTATTTTGTAAAAGGTGGTCTGTCAATTAAATCCTCATGTGTGACTGTTCAAATAAAAGCATTTAAGAGGGTGTCTTTTTTAAAACCACCCACTCGAATTTCGCATCAAAATCAATCTTGCCTGAAACTCTGGCAAATGAAAGCCTACACCAAAGCAAGAAATAAGCAGGTTTGGTTTGGTTCAAATTGATCTTGTGCTCGCGCTGTGAGCCGTTAAAAATTTTGCCCCGTCTGGGGGGAAAAGGGCCATCCCGAAAATTGAAAATTAGGCATATTTCGTAGCGCTGTAAAATATTTTATTCGCAACAACTAACCACACATTTTACATCAAATTGCTCATAAACCTTTCTAGTTTTCTAATACAGCAACAATTTTTCTCTTAGTGCAGATAGAAAGGCGAAATTATGCGTATTATGGACCCCCTCTATTGGCCATCGAACGAAGGCTGGAAATGGCCTTAGATTAGAGGCCAATTTCTAAAATTTGGGACCTAGCTGAAAGCTCTAGCTTATACAGCCGTAAAGTATAGTCATTTAGTGGCAAAACTATGCAAAAACCCCTGTACGATTTCAGTATTTTAAAAGTTATGACCGTTTGTATCAGCCCATGTGCGAGCATTCAAGATACTTCCGTCTATTGTCAAATTCCCTACTCACAAGCACATTTTGTCATATAAACGATTTACCTGCTTCGCAAGTGGAGATAACTTCCAAATTCCCCCATTTTCTAGTCCCTCAGATGTTTGAATTCCGTAAAAGATCCAGTAAATAGGCAGCTGTAGTTCTCAAAACTTTACAACGGCCTCCATCGGGTCGCTTGTCAACAGACCACAGCTCGAACACATGACCACATTTCGCGATAAACATCTTACTAATGCATCAGCTCAGAGCTGAATGTCTCCGGGAATCAGACAATAAACTACTTAATTCCGAACTTAAGAAAGAAAATTGAAATATAAGGGCCTCAATTTCGAAGAAATCTCGCTACTTAGATCACTAAATAATCGAACACTGTTGTGATTGCTGCTTCTGAAGGTAGGTACTTCATATATGGTGGTTGTTACGTCCCCATATTTTATTTTTCGTAATCACCGTATGTGCAAAGTATGCAATGTACCTTGCGCTCTTTACCTTTTTTTAAGGTGGATTCCCACTGTCGCTAAGAGAAAAAGATATAAACAGTTTGCACAAATATAAAAAGTTGAGCCTCACTCAGCTGTGAAAAAGCCACAATTTCGCCAGCCTCGCCACCGAGGCGACTAACCACATACAAAGAGTCTGCGGACTCTGGGGCGCGATTGTTACCTTGAAATGGCCAGATGCGTACTAATGAGACCGAAAATCATGCTGGGTTTACAACAACACACTAATATTTTGTTCAGTGTTACAGGGGCGGATCCAGGATTTCATAACGTGGGGGGGGGGGGGGGGGGGAGGTTGTCAGTCGGTATGAGTCCATATGGGGTCCAGGGGGACATGCCCCGCCAAGATTAACATCGTAAATAAGATATTTGCACCGTTTTCAACCCCTCATAGTGGCCCCTTCAACCCTGGATCCGCCTCTGTGGCACCAGATACAAGTGACCAAATATAAACTGTACAATCAGATGACGGTGCTGTCCATAGCTATGAAATGTCCTGAACTTGCTGTTCGTTTTGATTCTGCTGAGTTCACAGACCTGACAGTCAGTTAAGTGGTCAGCTTCTTGGTGAAAATTAACGTGCTATCAGTGTTTTTTCTGAGATGTTTCAAATTTTTTACGGTTGTTCTAAGAAACAATGCTGTCAGACTACCACGCAACAGATAATAAACCATTCTATAGCATACTTCAACTGAATGATTTTCCGCTAAGAGCGTATACATCATCATAGAATATAATGTTACAGTTATTCGTATCTTGCAAACACAATTAATGTGATGGAGGCCACTACAGCCGTGACGCTGAACTCAACTGTACATTTTCCACACTACAGAATGATGTGGCTAGGTAGCTCCATAGCCTTGCGACATGGACCGGTGACAAACTATCGGATATGATCAGCGAATGTGAGTGTGATGGTTCTAGTGAGTAACACACATTCGCGGATCATATCAGACAGTTTGTCTATGAGAACTTTCTTTTTGTCTCTCGATTTTACATGGATCACAAAGTGAATACAGATGGTCTTCAACATGGCAACATTAAATTCTTGGAGTGTGTTGCTGTGATAACGTTCACAGAGGTCATAGGTGTCGTAACAGATGGGATGCGAGACGTTGATTTCGCTGTTTACCATGTCTACCAGATCTTGTCTGTCAGCAGTTTCCTTCAAGCATTCGACATCTTCCTCATCATCCACCGACATTCCAACAACACCCTGACCTTTGCGACGCGTTGCTGCTAGCCGCGAGAAAAAGCTCTGGACTTGAGTCTTCGTCAACCATTCGGCTCTAGTGAACACACGCTCATTCGATTCATTTCTGGTGTTTCGCATGTCTGCTGCAACTTGGGTAGGATCGGCCTTGCGCCCAGTTCTTTCTCCAAGTATAAACCGTGCTGTAAGGTACTCTTTAACTTTCTCTGAAAATCTAACGTTGATCCTGGGTTTGCTCAGAGCCCACCCTGTTTGTAGAGGTGAGCTAGCAGTAGTGTCTTCTTGAGAGGTTTGTGGCGCCCTGGAATGTAACGAACTGCTCTTGCTATCAGCTGTATTTACGGATGAGAATTTGAGTGCCCAGTCCCTTCTGATCGCATCATACTGGTTGAACTTGCTAACAGTATGCTTGCCAACGTCCAGGTGTAGCTCTAGCTGCGCAAACGTTTCGAAAGCCTCAACACATCCAAGCACAGAACATTCGAACAGTGGTATCGGGCTCTCATTTGTCTTGCTGGTTTCTGAACGATGCTTGACTTCCCGCTTATCCGGAGGATCGTAAAACCCTTGAGATTCTATCGTTTTTAGCACTGTTGGGTCCTGGTGCTTTGTATAGATCTTGTCATACGGAATATACTTCCCGTTACCGATACCATAACATTTCCAAATTCGCATGCCAGAATCTTCATATTGGAAATTGTGGAAGCTACTAAAATTGTCTATCTTGTTTACAGATAAGGTCTTCTTAGACTCGTTCACAATGCTGACTGCGGCGGTTGTTCCCTTCACTGGGTGTTGCGTTAGTGCTTGTCTCATGTCCAGCGCAGTTAGAACGTCGTGACCTTCATTGCAGTAAGTACGGATCGAGGACTTCATTGGGCAAAGGATGCGATCACAGATATCCTTTCCAGACTGTGGCTCCGAGTAATGGTAACTATCGAGTGCAACGCCAACTCTGTTCGCGACATCTCTCATAGCGGCTAACAAGGAGCTGTTGTGATAACAACCAGCTTCATCTGACCTTAAGAAGACTCTCTCGAGCAAAGGGTTGTTGACTTTCAGCAGGTTGAGCAGGTCTTCTAGAATTGATGTCACTGCGTACCAGTCCTGCGTACATTGGTCGAATAAGTGCGCGTAGGAGATGACTTCAGTCGTTCCAGACTGGCTTCGAGATATCACGCTACTGATGTGCCAACTCAGCCCTCTTTTTCCAAACCAGTCGCTTTGTTTCTCTCTATAGCGCAGTTGCAGAAACTTCATTGCCCAATCTACCACAATGAGACACGAGCTTGGGTCAAGCTTTGCGAGGATATCTTGCCTCGCGCATTCTTGGTTGACAGATCGCATTATGTGAGCTTTCCATTGGTTAATGGTCTCCGAAGCCTTCTGGATATCGTCCAGCAGGTCATCTTGTTGTTCTTTGCTATAAAAGTTCAAGGTTCTGTCATCCTTGACAATCAGGGGCATCTTGCTCAAACAGGAAGTGACGTCATCGCAATTAGGACAGCAAAGCGTATGTTCGTGGGAACATTAGAGAGATTTAGCTTCGCGTTTACGGCTAACGCCAAACGGGAAACGTCAAGCCCGCTGTTTGTTCTAAAATGCATAAACTTGTGTTTCTCGTACTCACTTCTCTCTTTTTCGTGTTTGCTCGATAGCTGTCGCCGACTGGGTAGAGATAAGCTTAAACCAAATAAGCTTCATTGTTTTTCATCAAAGAGAAAATTTCAGCCTGGCGTTTGCCGTTTGCCGTAAACGCGATGCTAAATCTCTCTATTGTTCTTGTAAATCGCGATCATTGGGATCACTCAGTCCAAATTTACGACAGTGGTCGGGACATTGGCTTTCATCATCCTCGCAGTGACTCTGGTAATTAGTTTTGAAATATTTTTTACCGTCTCGAAGGGATGTACGCAATTTATCTGCCGCGCTCTTCTCCAGGCCTATTTGGTCAAGTTCGTCTACTATTCGACAGAGACGATCAAACGCCGCTGACCCGTCAGCTGCTGTGTTGTCTAAGCCACTAAGGGACTTTTGTTGGGAAGCTTCCCTTACCTCGAGAATGCGAAATAAAGTCGCACGGCTTAGTGGATCGAATTGTTCTTCTTCGCAGAACTGAAGGTACTGCTTGACCATTGTTGACCTTGTGACTTTGCGAATGACATTTGGCATTGTGATCTTCTCGCCACTAGTGAGCCTCAGTTTCCTCGTACCGAACGCCACATCTTGATAGAAGTAGGGGCGGTTGACAAAGTCTAAAAAATGGTCAAGTTTCACTGGTGGCAGTCGAACTCGATGGGACGGCGATTTTTCTACTAAGGAACCTGGACCACAATCTCTCGCATGAGCTCTGGCGCGTCTGATTTGCCACTCTGTCAACTTGGCGTAAGGTTCATGGATCTTCTGAATCTTCTTGACTGGATATCGATATGCATATAGGCTCAGAATCTGGGTCTTTACGTTTCTCGTCGTAGCATTGCTATAGGCTTGCATTAGTGGTAAAAGTTCTCCATAGTTGGTCTCTTTATCTGGTGAGAAACAGGATTGAAATAGCTCCTGTCCAGCCTTTGGTGCTATGACGTCGCACACGAGACTACAGGCTTCAGTGGCCTTATCAATGCACACTTCTTTCTCGTCTTCCCTTACCTCATCCCATGTGGTCTTCAGCTGGGACGTTAAGGGACTGACCTGACCAGCATTGGTTGCCACTTGGTTCAGATTCTCCATAGCAGCATTGAACGCTGATATTGCCGACTCGCCAGCACTTTCAGCTACCTCGTCGTCTTCGGAGCTCTGACTGTTCGAACCGGGTCTATACTCTAAAGTCCACTCAGCTGTGCAGGCAGCTTCGTTTGGTCGAGCTGGTGTTATAGCAGGGGTTGACGTGACTAATGTAAGATTCATGGCTGCGATACGTTTAGCGAGTCTGAGGGAGTAGTAAAAAAAAAAAACATTATAACCTATCTTCACTTATTGATCCATTGTAAGGTTTTATCCCAGATCGTGACCACTATAAACAACATTATACTCCCCTGTAAATAACCTCAAAATAAATACTGCTGTTTTATTAACAACCGCTAAGAAGAAATAAACTTCCAAAGAAAGTCTTGTTCGCAAGCGTTTTCCATAATAGCAAATACAGGTTACTTAGTAATATAATAAATTGGCTTCATTCATACGAGCAAACATCACCTTGAAGGCTCATCCTTCTGTTCATCACTTTCCTGGGCCAGCTGCTGCCCCTGAATCCAAGCCATATTTTCATCAAGCTTGATTTTGTGTAGGTTAGAGCAAGATACACAAATCACTGAAAAGCACAGTAAAAAATAAGCAATACAGCGCTAGGAAAGAAATGAAAATCGAAACTTATTGAGGAACGTAACACAAACCAAACAAAGAAGATAGGCACGCAATGCATTCAGAAATGATTACATTTTCAGACATGAGTTTTGTCGTAATTTTAGGCTATGGGACAAATTCCGAAGAACGCTACCTTATTATGTATCCGGTATTGAAATGAACAGTACAGGCTAACCGCCTACCCCAGTTCACCGTATGTCAACCCGACGTTCTCTCCAAAGATGTATACTGCATTTGAAAATTTGAACTTTGCAACGCAGTAAATTAAAGAAATCTCTGTTCAATCAATTGCACTACCCTGCATATTTTATAAACAAAATCCATAGTCCACAGTCCGGATTCCTAATTATAACCTAATAAACTAGTAGATGGAACCTGTTTTTGTTACATTGCTGGCTGCCAGGGCTCGAAATTGCGACTGATAAGTTGCGGCTAAAGATTTGCAGTAGTTGCCATTTGGGGACTATTTGATAGCCAAAGTTCATTTTGAACAGGAACAAATTCCTATTTCATGTTGCGTGATACAAGATTAGCGCGTAATTTAGCCATATGAAACAGCGATTTGTTGGAATGAAATGTTTCCAATCAGAACAATTTCCTTTGTAAAAAGGCGCTTTATTTTTGTCTTCTTTTAATATAATTATGTAGTGTAAATGTAAGAAAATTCCACAACTTCTGCGAAATTAAACATGCCACGAAACAAGGTCCGATTTATGCAAATTTCGTGCAAAAGTGTAATTCGATATCATGTTTGTTTTCATGACCACAGAACTGGTGGCTTGTTTCTTTCTCTTTTCTTTCTTTTTTCTTACTTTCGAGCCTTGTCAACTTGCCCGTAAATATTTCCACAGTTTGTTATGAAAACAAAATAATTATTACAAAGTCAGGTATATCTCTTGCTTCTTGGAAACAAATTTTGCCACCGTAGCAATTTCATTCCTGCGCGCATACTAAGGAAACATTTGGGGAAATATGTTGTAACAAAAATTTTCATCGTTTGCGGCGGAGATTGACTTACAGGATCCTACTGGGACTTGTTTTCCGTTTTCCTTTGACATAAAAGGGTTAACCGCATTTCTGGTCCTGAGTTTCTTTTTTCTGCCGGAATGCAGTGGGTACTGACAGGTGCGACGCGGCCGCCAGTTTCTCCCCATGTCACTTCTGTGCTTCTCACAGATCCATAGCTGCTGAAGCTGAACTGAAGAAAGGTCGTGAGGCAGTCCCGACCTATTGATGATAAGCTCATATTCTTGCAAGGTTCCTTGAATCTGACTGAGGTGCCATGCTTGTAACTGGTCATCGATATTACTTCTGCACTCAGACAGCTTTATCAACTTGACAGCGGGATCACTGCACACTGACTCCCCTCTGGTCTCAAATAAGCATTTGCATTCCATTTAAGTAACAGAAAAAGCCAAACGTGCTAAGTAATAAAAAACTAAAAGAACTTTCATCTGAATTACAGTGGAATTACACCTGTACTTTACAAAGCTTTCATCGAAAACGATGTGTTGTCCGCGATACATCTGGATAGCGGAACTCTGTAGAAACCGCATCACGGAAGCAGTCGATCTTTCGGTGATCAACATGGGAGTTATTTCTCAATATTTCTTCGAAATTGAAGCCAAATTTCAATTTTCTTTCTAAACAGCAGAGCAGTATAGTTCATTTTTCGACTCTCCAAGAAATCTGACCTCTTGCTGCCCTTAGCTGAAGTCTTTAGAAGATATATATCGAGAGATCGAACTGTGGTCCGTTGACAAGCGACCCGATGGAGGTTGTTCTAAAGTTTTGAAAACTACAGCTGCCTATTTACTGGATCTTTTATGGAATTCAAACATCTGAGGGATTAGAAAATGGGGGAATTCGGAAATTATCTCCAGTTGCGAAGCAGGTAAGTGATGTCTATGACAAAATCTGCTTGTGATTAGGGAATTTGACAGTAGGCGGAAGTACCGTGAATGCTCGCACATGGGCTGATACAAACGGTCATAACTTTTAAAATACTGAAATCGTACAGGGGTTTTTGCATAGTTTTGCCACTAAATGACTATACTTTACGGCTGTATAAGCTAGAGCTTTCAGCTAGGTCCCAAAATTTAAAAATTAGCTTCTAAACTAAGGCCATTTCCAGCCTTCGTTCGATGGCCAATAGAGGGGTCCATAATACGCATAATTTCGCCTTTCTATCTGCACTAAGAGAAAAATTGTTGCTGTATTAGAAAACTAGAAAGGTTTATGAGCAATTTGATGTAAAATGTGTGGTTAGTTGTTGCGAATGAAATATTTTACAGGGCTACAAAATGTGCCTAATTTTCAATTTTCGGGATGTCACTTTCGCCCCAGACGGGGCAAAATTTTTAACGGCTCACAGCGCAAGCACAAGATCATTTTGAACCAAACCAAACCTGCTCCTTTCTTGACTTGGTGTAGGCTTTCATTTGCCAGAGTTTCAGGCAAGATTGATTTTGATGCGAAATTCGAGTGGGTGGTTATAAAAAAGACACCCTCTTAATAGGTAGTACTTTCCTGTAGTGTTGTCTGTTTTGCTGCTAAAGGTGGTTGTTGCGCCTAGAATTTAATTTATCCCTAAGGAGTTTGCACGGAATTATTTCAGTGTGTTACATAAAAATTTACATACCGCGTCGGTATATAAGCTAATGTTTTCCAGCTAGGTTATTTTCTTCCGTCTCAAGTTTGTATTGCGTCGTGTTCTGCGAGCGGGTATATTTCTCAATTGGGAAGCGTTCTTCGCATTTCATTTTTATTTTCAAGTTTTTTATGGCCACAGTTTTGTAAGTATTTCTCTTAGTTGTTTGCTTGTATATTTCGGTTGTTTATTTCGCGTAGTTCTTGTTGTTTTGTTTCAGTTTGTAATTTATAATTCCCGTTCTATTTTATTTCGGTCGAATCACTCACTAGCACACTTGTTTTGGATTATACGTTATCTTCGTATTTCGCCTTTTTCTTCTTCATTAAACTTCAAGCTGTGGCATTTTATTTTTGTGTTCGTGGCGGCGGCGGCTTCGGCCTGCCACAGTGGTTTTAAGTTTATGGACTTCCTTTAGTGCGAGTCGACTATGTAAATGATAGCTCTATAGCAATACTCGCCGGGTGCGGATTTCTTTCACCATCGAGCTCGTTCCTTATTATTAAGAGTGAAAGAAATGTCTAAACGTCGAGAATTCGGTTCCTGATAAGTCTTGTACAGTTCTTAGACAACGGAATCCAAACTCCCTCTCCTTTCAGCGAACCATTATGTAAACCACGGAAAAATACTTACCACCTCCCCCCCTCACCCCAACCCCCTGTCCAAAAAGGAAGTAGAGAGGTAAGGCAATTCTGGTTGCAAAGCTATAACGAAAATGCATAGGAACACTAGAGAGTGTCAGTTACCGTAGGTATATGACTTTCCACCCAGTCCGTGGACGGATGAATGCTGTCCCACATTATGAGTCCTCGACTCAGAAGCTAGAAACAAAATAAAAACAGAAAACAAACAATTCCGTCAGTTGGGATTCTAAAGGTCAGAATCAAGGTTTTTTGGAATTTGAAAGTAAAGCAAATCCTTCCTTTGCAAGGAAGCATCATTTGTGCCAAGAATCTCACTCCTTATCGGTAACCATTCACTCGGGAATGTAAATTCGCCCACAACAGTCTTGCCAACACGATCAACCTAAATTGTTCTCACTTCTGAAAGCCTGTTGTTGTTTTTAACGACAATCACTCTCCGTTTCTTTATGTCTGGGCGAATGGACTTTACTTTGTAGGCGAGTTTGTTGTGGGCGAATTGACTGTTATTCATCTCACCCGGAGTAAGAGAAAGTCTGGACGAATAAAATCCAACAGGAACTGAGTGTCAGGAGCATCAAGCCAGGCTGCAACAGAACTAAGAAAAAAAACCTTTTTACTAAATTGTTTCAAGGATTAGAGCAGCGTTTCGATGGCTGAGCACCGAGCGTGTTTCGTTATAAAATTTAAAAGCAGACGTGTACATGGGTTCTAAGGCTGGTTAAACACGAGGAAGTTTTGCTTGACAAGTTTTTCTGTCACCATTTTGACGTTGGGGAGCAGAAATGGCGCAGTGGTGAGAGTACTCATCTCCCACCAATGAAGCCCGGGTCTGATTACCGGTGTTGACGCTATATGTGGGTTGAGTTTGCTGTTGGTTCTCGTCCTTGCTCCGAGGGGTTTTCTCCGGGTACTCCAGTTTTCCTCCCTCCACAAAAACCAACATTCCCAAATTCCAATTCGACCTGGAAAAAGTGAATGAATGAGCCACTCCGTGGAAGTCACCGAAAAACCCGTATATTTTTATATATTTATTTTTAATTGTCGTGTTTAAAGGGTGAACACGTTTTCAGTGAGCTTGTTCACAAACTGGAAGAATAGCTCTTGAACAAAGAGACTTGTCAAAGATAAACGTGGGCAAATTCTGTAATACCAGCGAGACTATAAAACCTGACAAATACCGACTTGCCGCGGAAAACGTGCTTGTTTTTAAACAAATGAAATCAAGTCGGACTGCACCCTCATCAGCTATCTCGCATATTAATTGAGAGCGAATAATGATTGTTTCAGTCATATTCTTGACTAATGCTCTACTTAAATAAAAAGTTTGACTTCACTACATTGTTCTTTTGAAGTTTTAACAACAGGGTCGGGCGCCTTTTATCTGTTCACTATCAGCTCATATTTTACAATAACTGTCAAAATTCCTGCGCGCTGATTGGCTCGAAGCTATTGTCTGTAAGGGTACAGACATAAAATTGACATTAGATGTAACGAGCGCACTTTCTTAACGGAAATAAAGCCAATTCCGCTCGTACTTTTTCCATGTTGTAAAAAACAAATGGACGGCAGTTTTCTATGATCTATACTCTTACAGACCAGAACATGACGCCATAAAACGTTCAAAACTCAAGTGCAACCACAACTATTAAGTTTTGAACATTTTATGGTCTATAAGACTACACGGACCCCATCGCCTGATGGCGTATCTCCGCGGATGAACACTACACGTCACGTGATCGATTTAAACCAATCAGACATAGAGAGGAGAGAATTTATTCATTCATTAAGAAGCCCGCGAAGTTAATGGTAACAATGGGTGCTTACCATTTACGCAAACCACCCGGATGGAAATTTTCGGCATAAATACGAAATGATTTAGCTTGTCTTAACAGAAGATGGATAACATGCAAATTGTATGAACATCAGCTGTAAACCCCAAATGGAGTAATAAAAATGCATCACTTTGACCAGAAGCCCATAATTTCAGAAGTACTCCAAACGGAATGATGCGTACCATTTGATTTTCCAACTGGAATTTCCGGGTTTTCCATATAAATGGTAAGCACCCAATAAATCCTTTTTTCGGCAAGAAAGTGTCGATTAATAGTAAGTAAGCGTTCCAACAATCCTGGACTTGACTATCACAATACAATTCTTCCATACAATCCTGTCATAAACCTGTTCATGTGAGGCTTAATAGTAATAACGATGACAGGAGTAATTCTCCACTGTGAGAAACCGTGAGAAGACTGGTACTAGTAGGATTATGGAATCGCCTGGGTAGTAGACGAATGGACATCGCGCCGACGACACTTTCTCCAGGTAGCGTAGCTCTTGTTAAATAGTTTTTACCTAAAAGAGCATTTCCTATAGAACTGCAGTCGAGAAATGCACCTATTCATCGGCGCAATTTCCATCCGTCAACTCAAACAATCCCATAATCCCTCACTCGCTCCAGTCTTCTCGTAGTTTCTGGACTGGCGATTATAAACTTACGTGTTATTTGTCTTCATAAACATTAACCCCAGAGCGAGAGTGGCACCTGGGCCGGTAACGTTTATATTTACACTGTCACCTTCCTGTTAATGAGAGAAAGAAAGTCTAAATACTACGGCGCTGAAAAACTGGCAACTCACTGAGTCTACGTCAAGTTTCAATCCGTTTCAATCCTGGTCATCCGCGGCTCAAGATAATTAACACTAGTTTCTGTTTACCTAGGACTGTTATTGTTAAGGAAACCGTACCATTATTTTAACGATACCATTGCAATTATCCGTCCAAAAAAATTTTTTTTTTAGGCATTCAAAGTAACAGCACAAATGGGTGATACTGCCTCTTAAAGAAGGAAGATTCCAAGTTGAACTAAGAGCGGTGCCTCTAACACGCTTCAAGTACAACAGACTCCCGATATAGCAGCCTATCAAGCACAACAGAAAGTTCCAGATGGTAGTGGCAGTTCGAGAAAGGCAGCGTCGGTAAGGTCAAATTTCAATGATTTTACCAAAAGTAGACTTGAGAGATCTGTATCACACGTCAGTTTCTTTAAGAACGTTGAACTGTGACACCACCGTCTCTCGCTATCTCGCAACCGAGCCCTACCAATTCAACAGAAACAAATCTGTTTATAGCTCTCAGAGTCTGCATGTTGCTGCCATGCCTAGTCTACTAGAAGGTCACTACTCCTTTTTCAAGTGAAGAACTATTTGGCAAACGGAAGCATGGATACTGAGGCAAAAACCCAGAATTCCTAGCAAGCTAAAGAATGATTACCTTGATTTGATAACTTGGAGATTTAAACTTCTCTTTTTGAGTCCCAGTCTGCGGAGGAAAACAAATCATCCTTTAACAGAACGATAATCAAGAGAAAACAGCACATTTCTCACCCTGTCCAAATTATGGGCCTAGGTTAAATTTGCGATGACCAAAAACTCATAGACCGTTTGACCCTTTAACCCACAATATCAAAGAAAAAATCACCCTGTCTTGTCCCCATACTTTTTTTTTATAAAAGTACGTACTGCCGGGGGAGAAGTTATTAAAATATAAAGAAAATTCACCTTGGTTGATCATATCCTTAATTCTCGTGACCTCATTTGTGGAATGAACATTGATATTACAAGGAGGAATTTGATGCTGATCACTGTAAGGGGCTTAAAAGAGTAATTTCAATTACGTGAATAGTAGAACTTTGTGTCGTTTGAGCCATGTCCTTAACTCTCTGTTAAACCCAACCGTTAAAAATTGGACGATACGTTTAATACTAAGAACTACTTTTGGTCCTCAAACTAAAATCAATGTTAAAACACTAGCTAAATACTATAATTACTTTTTTTATAGCGGATAAAGTTGTGTTTTAGTGAACGTCAATCAAAGAAAAGCCGTTGAAATTATTTTGGATTATGGCAAGATTTCAAGTCAACGGAACCGAGAACTTGACAATTTTAGCCGGGTTGTCTTGAAATCTTGTCAGAATTCAAAAGAATTTAAACGGCCTTTCCTTGAATGACGTCCGCCAAAGCATAACTTTGTTCGGCTTACTGCTAATGTTGGTTTGCATGTGACGTCATGGCAGCCATATTGGTGTACAGAAACAATAAGATTTTTCTCCTCTGGGAGTTAACTTCCATTTTTATGCAAACTATGTGAACAAATTTTCTTTTGTTTTGTCCACCAACATTGCGGCAATGCAAACCACCTATAAACTGGAAATTGAACTAAACTCAAACTCTAACTTAAACTAAAAGATGGTTAATCCCTCCTTAACATTTTTGAATAAATGACATTTGATATTCTTCAGTTTGTTAGTTAGACTCCGCAGCCAACCTGAGGTTTTGTTTGGCCTCCAACCATGTAGTGATACAACTGGTCCGCAATCTTTAAATCTGCTACACTCGCAGCCTCGTTGCCATGCTGAAAAACACAACCAGCTTTGATTTAAAGGGATTGTGACAGGCGTGGTAATATTTAAACAGTTTTTCTCTTCAAATCACTAAATTCGCTAAGTGAAGTAGCCACTCAAATCCTTCAATTTTCAACTGAGAGCCTAATTCTTCTTGTTTTCCTGCATCGATATTTAATTACTATGTTTAAACAAAGTTTTGTTGTCGTTGTAGAAGTACGTCGTTCACAAATAAGGGGGATGGTCACAGGTTAAATCGCAGGAGATTGAATGGAGCAGATAGGAACATTTCTCTCCTCCGTGCATTCTGTGATCACGATCGCAGGATGGCATAAAATTGCAAACAATTGCGGTAGTTTGATCCACACGATTGCAGAATGTTTGGTACCTGATTCTGCAATCGCCTGTAATCGGGTCACTTTGTTTTTCTTCATTCATATGGGAACCAGCCTTCAGAATGCCAGTGAAATTTTTATATTTAAAATCTCGCAGCCCCATCCCCCGCTAACTAGCCAGAGAGTCACAAGGTACTGCCACTGTGTAATCAAGTCAAGCAAAATTTCCCAGTTACTTTGAACTTCACTAAGACAGCCAGGCTAAGTGCAAAGCTTTTCATGTGAAAATTAGTTTTGTTTGCATATTAATGAAAAATAATTTTCATAACAAAAGCTATGCACGTAGCCTCGCTTTCATAACGAGGTTGAAAGCAACTCGTAAATGGCCTATTTTTGGAATTCAATCCGATACCTCCAACATAACAAGGCCCAGCGCCAGGCCTGCTGACAGTGAATAGGATTCTCTGTTAACAGCATTCTCCATTTCAGGACCAGGTGGCCTTCCTGTACAAAGCAAGTAAAAAAAATAACTAAATTATCACAATATATAACTAATAGAAGTGAAATATATGAAGTTCATTATACGGATGAAAGCATTAAATAAACGGGAGACTATCGCATAAACGTCCGCCACTTAAGCAGCTGCGAAAAAGGAATGTTATCATATCATCATTTTAGAAAACCTGTGGCGTCGGCCTGTAATAAGAAGTACACTATCCAGAAAGTAACACCCCATAAACTAAATGTCCCCGAATGTCAACAAAAAAGTTACTGTTTACGTATGAATTCTGAAATTAACGACACCGACAAAGCCAGAAGACGAAAACAAGAATATTGGGAGAAGTCCCCCCTTCCTGCATTTGCCACGCTATTAACGAAAATAAATTAACGGCAAATTTTCACCTTTACGAGTGGAGACAAGGCCAATGTAGAAAAGAAAATGTGAAGTTCTGATTAGAACTGCGGCAAAATTGGAAGGATTTGTATAGAGTCATCAGAGCATAACAATACAAACACCTCACCCCTAAATTGCGATAAGATTCTAATTTTTGGCAAGTAGGCATTTTTCATCATGCTCTTTCCGAATATCTTAATACATCCCATAATTTCAAAAATTCAATATTGGTGACGTCACGCTTTATTACTCTATTGATACGTTCACGCAACGTGCCACGAATACTTCTTAAGTTACAGGATGCTAACCAATCTCGGACAGGAGCACTTCTGCCATTCTCCGCTGTGCAGTTCCCTGGTAAACAAGCCCAACTCCTAATATAGCAGCCACTTGAGCCGAGTGAGGGAGATCAAGCTCGGCAGATGTTGGCGGCAGAAGAGCGTCGATATGAATGCTCAACATTTTGGTGGTGGTTACATCCATGGTGCCCCGCCTGCAAGGGAACGATGACACACTGAACACCCGGAGTAGGAACAGAGAGAAGCCTGTCTAAGAGAGGTGGCATCTGTCTGCCTTACAAGAGTGTCCCTGAGGTGCTGTAGAAAGTTGTCTGTCGCAAAGAAACGAGTGCCCTTGGGGAGCGTCTGTCCCAGAGAAGTGTCTGTCCAACAGATGTGACATTTTTTTTAGAAAGTTCGATTTTTCTGAGAGATTCCCATCCCAGCTATTTATCAGCCTTAGTGAGGTGTCTATGTCTCCGAGACAAAAGATGTCTGTCTCAGACACTGCCTTAGACACTTGTGTGTATATCTGCGAACGGTATTCCTCTCAGAGAAGTTTCTCCTTCACAGAGGTGTCCATCTCAGAGAGATATCCGTCTTAGAGAGGTGTGTGTCTCGGACAGTTGCCTGCCTTCTCAAAGAGCCTTTCGTAAAGGGAAGTTCTTCTTCAAGTGACCCTCGGAGAAAACACTTACTTTGCAGCGGCTGTTCCGAGGAGAAGTCCGACGGTAGTCAGCTCGTGTCCCTAGTACCAAAAAAGAAGCACTTGTTAAAACGTTTCACTCACAACAGTGTAGCCTTATGCGCAGAAGCTCTTTGGGCTCGTCACGCATTCCGTCCCCCCGTGACGAGCCCAACAGCGTCTGCGTAAGAGGCCCACAACAGTGATGAGAACTCAAAATATAAGGAGCCGAGACTCAAGATAACAAATGGAGTCAGAATGCCGTGAGACGACTGCTCGTACCACTATGCTTTCCTTTTTCCCTCTACCCAAACCGCCACCAGTATATGACCATAAAATCTAATCAAAGCCTATGTCAGAAAATAAGTTATAATTCATCTGAGATTACTACTTTCTCAATGTAACACGACGGGAATAACACTATTCTCCTAGCGATCAGTTTGGCTTCTCAGAGGAGAAAGTGAACGACGGTTCTGCAGTAGTGGACATACACACATACACTCTCCCACGAAAAGGGAGCAGCTTGCAGATAGACAATAAAGACTTTAAGCAGATACGACGACGACAACGAGAACGTCATAAGACAATAGGATTTAACGAGCAAAACAAAGGCTCTGGACGTCAATTATTCCAATTCGTTCAACTTGTACAATACAGCCGAACTATTCCGGAACAAAATTGGTATGAACTGTGTTCAAATTGAGACAGAGAATGAAACATTTCCTGACGTTCCTCACGTTCTCCACAAAACCTTGAATTTGGCCATTTCACGTTGTTTTGCAGAGGACGGCGAAGAAATGAACCAAGACTTATAACGCACGTCCAGAGGGTTGTCCAATACACCCAAACGGAATCCAATGGACTGGCTTGACAATCAGTATCGGTATACCGATCGACTGAAGAGCTTACCATTCGTTCCAAGGGTACGAATTGTAAGGCTTCTTTAACAAATCGTAATCTTTTACCAATGGTACGATTGGTGAGGGTGCTTTAACGAATCGTTTCCGTTTGTGTATATTGGACATGATAACCCAGAGATTTCTGATCTTCTGAAAAGTCTTTCTGGATATTCGTTGTTGCCTGTTGTCCTGTCGGTGACACTAAGTGATGGTTAGCGCGTCAGAATAATGAAAGCCCAATTCGGCCAGGTAAACTATGGATAGGAGTGCTGTTTTGCACCAAGCCCAGCTGGATCTTCTTTTAGACATACACAGCAGGAGGTTTGTATGCCACAAAGTACGCGCGTTTCATTTGGATACCCAAATGTAAAAGGTGAATAAGCAGACCCGCTAACACTTTAAACACTGTCACCAAGTTGGCCTGTGCAGCTGTATAATTTTGAAGGGGCTATATTTCATTAAAAGTAACCTTGCAAAGGTAGTCATGTAGATTCATGTAGGACAAACTGTTGAGATGTCCACTGAGGCCAAGAGCCATAAGAAAACCAGCATGCTCTTCTGTGAGTTGGTTGCTCCTTGGCTTGTTGTAAACTATCCATGTACTGTCAATCTGCCAAAAAAGTAGTAATCACCAAGTTTGAGTGTGCTTGGAATTCTCTTACTTATAATCATAGCGTAACCAAAAAACTGGCAAAAAAGTAAAAACTAAAACTAACCATGTCAACTATTAGGCAATTGGTCATAACGAGTTTGTTTGAACATTACCCACCTAGTCTGAGACAGAAGGGTTATCGAAGACACCACCTGTCTCGTGAACATTACCGACAAAATTTTGTTGGCTTTAAGATTTGAGTTGACATAAACTTATTCAGCTTCAATAGCAAGTCAGCATTGCTAGATAAACAAGAAAAGTGAGGTTTGTGTCCCGTTGTCATTTTTTACTGCTGGACAGAGGAGTGGCTATACAATAAAGACGCCATCTTTTGAGGTTGAGGAAGGGGGGAGGGGGAGTGGGATGCAGGTAGAGAACACCATCTGTTTTGTGGTTTGGTGGGTCCTATTGGAGTAACTATAGTAGTTTTGACCACTTCCCTAACCGACCATACACACCTGTGATATTCCTTGTGCGATCCTGAGTCCCGCTGCCACTCCATTGTGAAATTGAGGCCATACCTTCATGTCCACAGGCGTTTCCACGTGCTCTAAGCCAACTGTTGTGTTCCTAATGGCGATAGCAATCAAAGAAAACTTTAGAAGCTGTCGCTGTGATACCACCTCCTGCTAAAAACTTATTCTTCGCAGTGGTTGTTGAGTATTTCATACGATTACTATACCGTTTGGTGGCTGATTCAACTTCTTTCTCCATAGAAAACAAGGTCATTGATTATCTTCTTGCAAGTAGCTTTCCATTTAACCCACGGCTTAATTTTTTTTTCTTGCGTTAAGCCCTAATTTTACTCTTTACACTATCAGTGGTTCCCCATTATATGTGTTGGCAAATTTCACTCTTGCTAGTCTGCGACAGGGCTGAAATCAACATCTTAATGCACACCATTTGAATACTCTAATCACTGAGTTACAAGGAACCTCGTCGTGAGGTAGGTAGTTTAGTAGGTTTATATGAAACAGACATCCTGCATACTGTTCGGCATCTTCTGTCTGACTTTGGTGATAAAAATGAAAGAAGGCAAATGGAGAGGTGATTATCATAGGAACTGCTACGTCCACAAATGCACAGAACGCTGAATTTGAGTGCTTCAAGTAAGATAAAGTTATGCACCATTTCCAAATGTTTGAAGATGACCTCATGTTTGGCAGAATCACTTGTTTCTAGATGAGGATCAGGTCTTGGGGGCATTTTTAATCTTGGGCGGTTTCTGTGATGTCCGTCGTAAAGAAAGATATAGCTGATGAATTGTCCGTGTTTAAATAAATAAAGATTATCTTAAACAGCACGCATCTTAGTAGCCTGCATTTCTGGACAAACTATTCAATTTGACATGAGAATAATAACTGAATGGGAGAATGAGTGCAAAGCAAATTATTAATTCTTGTGGTTAGTTTGTCAGTAGGAAATCTCTCACCTTGGGGGAGCACGGCCTGTGAGATCCAGTGGTGGAATTGGAAGAGTTTCTGTTAACACTGGTCGGGACGTGGCCATGGTGAACATACCTCTATAAAAACGGTTTAAGATGGAGTTAAACTAAAAAAAAAACCATAGATGCATGGGTTTACAAAACTTGAGGTTGGCATAACACTAACTTAAGCGAGAGGTTGCTCATGGACAAGTACTCAGAAATCGGTAGTTTTATACCCTGAATACTAGACTTTTAACACACACTTACATGGAGCAGTCGCCTGCAGGATAATCGCAGAGCTGGCCGATAGAACAAGACTACAAGCTGAGAAAGAACAGGAAATTCATCTGAACTCTCAGTAGAAGTTCTGGAAATGTTAGTTTTTGAGGAGAGGGGAAAACCGTAGTACCCGGAGAAAAACCTCTCGGAGCAAGGACGAGAACCAACAACAAACTCAACCCACATATGACGCCGAGTCCAGGAATCGAACCCGAGCAACATTGGTGGAAGGCGAGCGCTCTCACCACTGCGCCATCCCTGCAGCCCTATTGCAAGTTCAGATAGCCTAAAGACGCAACCAATTACGACAGGCTAACGACATGTTACCTAACATGCTTCCAGCTGCAGGGAAAAAAAAACAGCACATACCTTCCTACAGGTAAAGCCATGGTTCTTTTGCACATCATAAGAAGACGAGTCTCTTGCTCCTGAATAAAGTCGTGGTCACTGAAAATCCAAACAATGTTACATTATGAAAGAAATGTGATGGTATATTTCCAGCCTGGTGAATGAACGAGAATGATGATTATTCAAGAAAGTGACGCAGGCATACTCGGAAAAAAGAAATCTGAGTGCTCCTATCAGGAGTCGAACCTAAGACCTTCCGATTACTAGTTCGGATGCTCTACCACTGAGCTACAGGAGACTCGTGGGAGCTAAGGCCATTAAACTAGGTTCATGGGACAAACATCCTGCATACTGCTAGGATTTGAATGTCGAACGTGTGGTATATGATGTTACATTAGTAGCTATTCTCAGTATTAACTGCCGAAATTTTCTTCTTCTGTTAATCAGAAACTTTTTGTCACTAAGAAGTCAGTAGAACTCTTTTATCTTCATGGAATGTCAAAGTAAGATTTCACACCTTTACCAAAATTTTGGATGCGAAAATTTGAAAACTGAACTAATTGAGGGAAACTGACCTTCGTCTCTCACAAATTAGGATTTCAGTCACAGACGCAAAAGTGCGGTGTGATAAGTGGTACGACACATGAGAATACTGCCAATGTTCTTGTATGAGTGGTCACACTTTATGATTCAGAAGCTACAATCCCCGCTATAAACCTTGAAACAGTTTGAACGAATCTCATCCCCCTTTCCCCTCTTCAGTGTCCAAAAACCAAGGTCAATACGCATGTACATTACATTTTCCCAAAAGACAATTGACGGACTATAAACCTTGAAACAGTTTGAAGAATCTCATTATCGCTTCCCCTTTTCAATGTTGCTTCCTCCACAAAACAAGTTCCATTCTAACAAAGGTTACGATGAAACAACATTGAGTCAACATTAAGTGGGAAAGGGGTGTTTCAATGAATTTTGACCCGGATTGTTAGTCCCTTTGTACAGCACATAATCATGAACAGTGCCGATAAATAAAGAAAGCTGAAGTGTAAAAATGCCAGACAACATTGAAAAACTTTGCGCAATGTCATCACTGCCAACCTAGTTTAACAAATGATTTTGTCATTTTAAAAACCATACCTGACTTCAGGCTTTTGAATAACACTAACTGTAACAGGCTTGGACGATTGTAGAAGTCTCCTAATTTCCTGAACCCTTAGGTCTTTACCAAAGCGCAAGCTTAATACCTGGAACAGAAGATGACGTTCTAAACAGCCTGAAATATGTGCGAAGCTAACGCCAGATTGGCGACTGAGTGACTGATTGATTTGTGGGTAGGTTGGTTGGTTAGTTGATTGATTGAATGATTGATTGATCGATCGATCAATCGATCGATGATTGATTGCTGGGTAAGGTTGGCAGGTTGGTTAAATGATTGATTGATTGACTGACTGACCATCTGACTGATTGATTGACTGACTGACTGACTGACTGACTGACTGACTGACTGACTGACCTACTGACTGGTTGGTTGGTCGGTTGGTCGGTTGGTTGGTTGATTGATTGATTGATTGATTGATTGACTTGTAATTTGTAGGTTGGTAGGATGCATGTAGGTAACCATTATACAAACTCTAGCAGTAAAGCAAGAACACACCCACCAACAGCAGGGAAAAAACAATTCAACAAACCTCATCATCTAAGTTAAAGCCATCGTCTATTTCGCCTTCTTTTAATGTAGCTTTCTTAAGACACAAACATAAAGCAAAAGACAAATAATGAGCAAGCAATCAATAACCACTGTCAGTCACAAGGCCTATGAAGCTATCACACAATCACAACAGTCACAAAACAATAAGGAAAAACATTAGGCAAAAGTAATATACAATTGTAATAACTGGTCATAAATCTGCTTGAAGCTTTCACTGCGTAAACATTTTGTTTGAAGAGCATACGTCTCTAAGGGCCCATTCAACGGTTTCAACATTTGACCAACATTCGTTCAACACAAGGTGAACTGATGTTGGGCAAATGTTGAACGGAGTGTTCGAACAGCTTCAACGCCATTCAATATTTCCTAGGGCAAAGGAAATGTTGAATCGATGTTGTTAAACCCATTTAAATTTGATTCCGGCAACACACATTCAACAAGCTTTCAACATTTTTTTACACTCTAAACAACGTTGAACGACCCGTTCAAACGCCCCCTACATTTGGTTCAACAAAATGTTGAACACATGTTGAAGTAAATGTTGAAACCGTTTAAACGGGCCTTAACAATGGCAAAAGTTAGCATAAACCAGGAGTACCTAACGAGAAAATTTTTCCCAATGGCATTCAAGAATAAGAATATATATCATTTGACGTTAAGTTATCAAATGTATGACGGGTTGCGCCCCTGACTACCTTAGATCCAAGCTAGTTACCAGGGGCCAAGCTTCCGGTCGCGTGACAAGAAATTCACAACAGTTGAATATCCCTTTATTCAGAACAGCTACCGGTCAGCGGTCCTTCCAGTACAGAGCAGTCAGTTTATGGAAAAGCTAAGATAAAGATCTTAAACTTAGTGAAAATCATGAGGTTTTTAAGCGTAAACTTAAGCATATATTGCGGGACACTTAGGTATTTATAGACTTAATTAGTAATTTTCTACCTTTTATGTATCGTCCTTATATGTATATATAATTAATTTACCTTATTTTCATTTTAAACATGTTGTATTGATCACCGAAAAGCCCCTCTGGGGAGTGTTCAATAAAGTATTATCTTATCTTATCTTACGTTTAAATAATCAGGCAGTGTGCAATTTTACATACTTTCAGGGGTCCATGAGCATTTGACCTCTTCTTCTCTGTTTGCAGCATAGATGCAAGATCTTCACGTCCTGCAATGAATAGTTTACATTAGGAAGCTGAAGTATATGGGAAAAATTTGGCATAGTATATCAGGGAAATCCATTTCCGAACATAGCGCGAATGGTAGTAAGATAGTTTGATCTCCCATTTCCTTACTAGGGCTAACGCTCAGTGGGAAATTCATCGGTTCACTTTAGCACTTTAACATACACTGCAGAGTTAATTCTCCGATGCATCATATTTTATATATGCTGAGGTGTATGGAGTATCTAATCTTCTGCATTTTTTTTTTCTTCCAAGGTAATTTGTCACTGATCTGGTTAAACAAATGACTACAATTGAAAGACGAACAATTTAACATTTCGTAAACAGAAATAATTTGCCTTGACAAACTGAAGGTGACATGCAAGCCAAAGCTTGAAAGTGAAGCCATTTGGCATAATCGACGCACATCATTTTTTTCGTCTACGTCGAACGCAATAAAAACTGAAACTAGTAATAATTAAAGATTAGGGAGTGCGTTCGATGATCTCGATCTCAGGCTCTCTCTCCTTTGCCAAGTTGGTGATGATGTCATCCGTCCCTGCAAAATCTGTGGGGGATGCCAGATAGGCGCCCTGAGATCTATTCATTCAATGTTGCCCCATACAATATCGACTCTAATCTGTATTGGGCGTGCGTTCTTTCTACGTCGAACGCAATAAAATTTTAAAAAAATCGATCCTACGTTTCATTGTTATTTCAATAGTGTAGCTAGAAACTTGGTGACGTAATTACACACCAATGAGGTTATATGCACCAGCTGGAAGAGTAAGTGGCGGATCAGCAGCGGATTGGTGAAGAGCTTCCATGATAGGCACAGCAACTCCAAATGGTAAACAGTCTAGGTCTTTACAAGTCAAACCTTGGACAAGATAAAGAACAAGATACAGCTGTAATAAGCTGTCATAAAATTAATGCCCGAGAGCTAACCATTTCCATCCATTTTTTCATCCATTTCCTGGACAAGAGTAAGTATTATACTAGCCGGAGAACACACAAAACAAACGCTAGTGTGCGTAGAATATGAGTGTTACAATCCTGGACAAATGTTCGTCCAATATGTGTGCCAGGAAATAAAAAGTAACACATAATTTTACAACTGTCAAAATTCCCGCGCGCTGATTGACTCTAAGCCATTAGGCTGATTTAGCAACAGAACGGGAACGTCAGTTGACGATGGCGCGCGCATCAAGAATGCCCATATATAGTCGAAATAGACTCGCATCCAGACTATTCCGCGCGCTCTCGCGTCCTCAAATGACGTTCCCGTTCTGTTGCTAAATCAGCCTACTGTCCGTAAGAGTACAGACAATAAAAATGACGTCAGATGTAACGCACGCGCTTCCACACTTTCTTCACGGAAAATAAAGCCAGTCCCGATCGTACTTTTTCCATGTTGTTGTTAAAAAAAAAAAAAAAACATCGACGGCAGTTTTCTCTGGTCTAGACTCTTATAGAGAATAAAATGACGCCATAAAATGTCCAAAACTCAAGTGGAACCACTCGCCGCACTTGAGTTTTCAACATTTTATGACGTCATTTTATAGTCCATTATTATAATAATTTCTTACGAAATTAATGTGTTTAAGGGTCAGGGGACTTGGTGTCATTTCAAAAACCCGTCTCAGTGTACTAAAACTGCCGTTGAATTTATCTGGCCAGATGGACCGGATGGGAATGGAATGCAACTTAAAAAAAGTTAGGCTAACTTTTGCAAGTTCTCGCATTTTCATTTCCAGTTAACAAAACGACGGAAGTTTTCTATGGTCTTATAGACCATAAAATGACGTCAAAAAAATGTTCAAAACTCAACTGGAACCACGAACCGCAGGCTAGTGGTTTCCCGGCCGAGTTTTGAACATTTTATGGCATCATTTTATGATCTATAAGAGTATAGACCATAGAAAAATGCCGTCGATTTGTGTTTTTAACAATAACATGAAAAAAGTACGAACGGAATGGGCTTTGTTGGTTAAGAAATCACGCGCGCTACATCTGACGTCATTTTTATCGTCTTTACTCTTATAGACAATAGCTATGAGCCAATCAGCACCAGGGAATTTGGACAGTTATTGTAAAAAATGTGTAAGAACAGATCATGATTTGTTCCTCCTTCAAGAATTCAGTTTATTTCTTTCTATCGGCGTTCTAGAATTATTTTGTAACTAGGTGAAGGCACTGTTACACCATTTTCACCCGAAAAGATCTCAATCCCACTTTCCCTTCAAGACCAAAAATCCCAGTTGTCAGGGTCAAACATTTCATCTAAGCTTTCGAAAGTTAGGACAACATAGCAGTTGTAATGGTTTGTCTTGGAGGATGAACAAACAAAGGATTAAATGACAATTCCATGCAGTCTATTATCCAAGATTCAAGATCATGGTAAATTTGGAACCGGGCTTGCTAGTTTAATATACTTTCAAATTACATCTGCAGGCAAGTTAAAATTAACGATAAAAACTTTCAGAAATAGAAAATGGTGTCTTGACGACTCCGAAACGTAGTTCGATTTTATTGTTGATTTTTACTTGTATTACCAAACCTTTGCTTATAAATCATATCTGACCATGAATTTGATAGTTATCGTTTTTTTTCTTCTAAAAATAAGGTACCTTTGTCCATCCACCACTAAGGAGTATAGCAAGCATTGCAAAAATAAAAAAGACTGACGTTCTTACCTCTCTCAGCCAGGAAAGCTACCACTTTATCTGATGCTGAATCAAAGCTGACGAAGGAGAAGAGGCGTAATGTTATAACATCTAATACTAGTCATAGTAATCCAAGATTAAAACGTGCGGTCGACATGCCAATTTGTATGTTGAGGAGAGGGTACTTGTGTGGCTGAAATCTTCATGGGAAAATAAGGCCAGATTCTTGCATCAAAACGAGGTAAATTTGCGCGACAGAGAAACAAAATGGCCGCCAACCTCGATTTGTTCCGCATGCATTTGCACAGGCAGCCCAACGCAATCACAAAATTAGACTTGCGGTCTCCCATTGTCGACCGCTACAATAACGAATTAAAAACTGAACATGATGAGAATATCTCTTACGAAAAGAGGTCCACTGTCTTACTCATCCACAAAACCAATTTAGAGGGGTAGAATATAGCTACAGTCCTAGTCATGTTAAGTTGGGACACTTTACAACCCAGCTAATAATGTCCTTCCCGTGCTCCCCACTCCCCTCTCAATGCTGTTCTCGTAATTCTGCCAGCCAATCTTGTGAACCAACATTGAGAGGGCAGGGTGGGGAGATCCGCCCCAACAAATGTGACTCAGACTGTACGTAAGATGAAAAAGGGAATTTCTCTTTATTTGTTGTTGTTCCCTTGGTTCTTGTCAGTTTTGCCTGTCTCTTAAGCTTTATAATGATAACTAAGGCCTTTTTATCAAACCCAGAGGCTAAAATTGAACAATTGAAGAGGAAACAGTGTTTTACTTATGAATTCAAGAACCAAAAACACAAATGCAGAAGTAACTAAAAACTTAATCACCCAGCCCTTAATGTGCCTATCATTGATTATAATCAATAATAATTATTGATCAGAAACTAATTGATTACACCTGATACATAATCAACTGTAGTGTTATTGTTTATTATTTATTTATTATTTATTAGATTATTCTTTATTATTACTTATTTATTGTTTATTAGATTATTACCGATCCTTAATCAGTTAGACAATCCCATTACGTCTGCTGATCGAATACAGAATTCTTTAACAAATTCCTTCATGTGCAAAGTACAACTTCTGCTAACCAATAATAACGGGTGTTGTTATATACCTAGACTTTCACTCAACAAAAACGAGCACTGAGATTGGTTGATTCTTGTTCACGTGCTCCTGATCAAATACAAATGTATCCCGACCGGGATACAATTCCGCAGTTGTTGCTCTCTCAGTTGTTTGTTTGTCTGTTTGTTTTGCTGTTATGTCTTTATAGTCTTACCACCACCGTATGTTAAAAAATCTCAATACAATGTCTTTACTGGTCTTAAAGTCCCAACATATTTCCGAGGAGACCTCTCAGTATAAGCCCGGGGGTTTCTTGAGGTCTCCTCGCCACTTCTTACTTCTTTTACTATTATTATTTACTCTAAACTTATGTACTTGTAATCCTAGTCTATTATTCATTGTAACTTTCTATGTTTGTATGTCGTGGTGAATAAATAAATAAATAAATAAATAAATAAATAAATAAATAAATAAATAAATATAACAAAGCACTTAATGTATGGTCCCTCAGGAAACAAGTTAGTTTTGTTTTCCCTCGAGTCCTGAAGTTTCCCTCGACGAAGGACTCTCGGGAAAACAAAACTAACTGTTTCCCTCAGGACCACTCAAGTGTATATTGTGAGGTTGGGCTACAAAAAACAAGATGCCTGCTATACTGGCATTACGCGTGATGCTGGGGCTGATTCATTTATTCCAACTGTATGCTTTGCCGATTGATAAAACTATCCTTGCTAATGGAATAGTTTGAGTCACGACGATCGCGTTACGTTGTTTACCTTGTGTTACGTGACTCAGACTTTCACCGGAGATGTGTGGAATTCCATTACGGTAACGTAAGCTTCCCAATGACCTCTTTTCAGTCTCGCGTCGTGGTCTACGACTGTCAAACAAAGCACGATTCCTTCGCAATGAACTCACCAATTTCCACCGTTTTAAATGTCGAGTGCTTCTTAGAAGTTATTCTTTCGATTTGCCGCTTCAAAATGGTGAAATTTCCGTTTGAAAACGGCACACTTGAGTCCAGAACATGTTATAAACAATATGGCGCGACAATTTAATGCACTTTTAATTAAGAAATCAAATGATGCGTTGACGTCACACAGGTAAGCGTGAGTGGGTCCCCTCCCTCGCGATATAAGCGACAAGAATGGATTTGTATTGGCCTGCTGTTGTTGAAGACAATCAGAACAATACATCCCGAGTAGGAGAGGGGAGAGTTTAATGAATAAATTAATGTACCGATTTGTAGCTACGACGAAGAAAAAAAAAAAAAACAAGAAATCGACCCGTTTTTAGACACGGTATGCCCCCTCAGGGCATCCCGCGTAATAAAAATAGTATAAAAAGGTATGTATGCCAATATCTCACCATTCGAGTTTCTCTTGCAATGCTACCACTGACCCTTTAAAACTGTGGTTTATGTCCTCTGTAAGAGATCAAAACTTTTCAGATCAAATTAATCAATACTTAACTGCTTCTCTCAAGGAAACAAATTACTAGCCCTAAGTATTTATCATCCCTAAAGGATACAATAATTCAGGCCATTCTGCTATAATTAGGAAGTCATCATCAAAGAAAGTGGATGGTTAAAAAAAAAACTTTGAACCTCGTTATGAAAGCAAGGCTAAGTGCAAAGCTTTTCATATGAAAATCTGTTTTGTTTGCATATGAATGAAAACTAATTTTCATAAGAAAAACTTTGAACTTAGCATCGCTTTCACAATGAGGTTCACAGCAACTCGGAAATGGCCTATTTATATGAATGAATATTACGCTCAGAAGCCTCTTTATTTCCAGGGATGCTCTCATTGAATTACAACTTTTGAAATACTCTGTTTGTTACTCTGTTACGTTTAGCATGCATTTAATCGACGTTTACCTGAACAGGATATACATTTGAATAATCGATCAGGATTATTAGCCAGGCTGGTTCCATCCTCCATGGGAATGAACAATGAATAAAGCTTTGTTTAAGAAAAGGAAAAGGATGATAATTAAAACTCAACAAGAAACTCTTACTTTGAGTTCCCCTCACATGGTTCCATCTTTTGTGAAAAAAACGTTATCAACTGATCAAACATTTTCTGTATTTGGGTGAGCTGTGCTTCTCAAGTGATGACGATGACGATGAACGTGCCGTTGGGTAAAAGCTCTAACAAGCCAAGGCCACTCTCCAATAAACCCTGCTCAGAGGTACGATTTTTTAATAACCCCTCTCTATTAAATTCTCCCCTTTCCCATGTTAGAAGAGAAATGAAGAAAATCTTCAAAAGAAATGCTTCAAAACTAAGGTGTACTAACGGTCAAAACATCACCCAGGTGGTCCACAGAAAAACTTTGCCTTCAATGTGGAGAAATATCATTAAGCTCAGGTACAAGTAATATATTTGTGATACACAATGCTTCAGTGCTATGTTTCAGTCAGTTGCAGGGCAAAATTTTGCAAAAACTTTGCAGAGTTTGTGAAATTAAATACCCCCCCCCCCCCCATTCTCTACGAAGCCCCCTTTCTCGAGGCCTCAAAATAACTAATTAATAGTGATTAATCGAGTTTTACAGTAAGTATGAGGGTGGTGAAGATGACTGAGAAATGACAATGATATGCATGGCGAGCAGGATGATGATGACGATGGTAATGTTGATAAGGATCATGAACAGGATGATAAGCATGATGACGAGAATGTTGAGTATAAGGACGAGAATTGAGATAAGACTGAGGTTGATGAGGATGAGAACTGGATGGGACAGGGATGATGAGTGTGAGAACGAGGATAGGAATGACTATGAGGATGATGACGATGGTGATAAGGAAGGTGATAAGGATCATGAACAGGATGACACGAATGATGACGAAAATGAGGTTGAGTATACAATGTAAGGATGAGGATGAGTATAAAATTAAGGTTGATGAGGATGAGAACTTGATGGGACAGGGACGATGAGTGTGAGAACGAGGATAGAAATGACTATGAGGATGATGTCGACGGTCATAAGGAAGGTGACAAGGATCCTGAAAAGGATGACAAGAATGATGATGAGAATGAGGTTGAGTATAAGGATGAGGGTGAAGATAAAATTAACATTGATGAGGATGAGAACTTGATGGTAGAAGGGATGATGAGTGTGAGAACGAGGACAAGAATGACTATGAGGATGATGACGATGGTGATAAGGAAGGTGATAAGGATCGTGAAAAGGATGACAAGAATGATGACGAGAATTTTGAGTATAAGGATGAGAATGAAGATAAGCTTGAGGTTGATGAGGATGAGAACTGGATGGGACAGGGATGATAAGTGTGAGAACGAGGATAAGAATGACAATGAGGATGATGACGATGGTGATAAGGGGAAGGTGATAAGGACCATGAAAAGGATGACGAGAATGAGGTCGAGTATAAGAATGAGAATGAAGATAAGATTGAGATTGATGAGGATGAGAACTTGATGGGACAGGGACGATGAGTGTGAGAACGAGGAAAGGAATTACTATGAGGATGAGGGCGATGGTGATAAGGATCACGAAAAGGATGACAAGAATGATGACGAGAATGAGGTCGAGTATAAGGATGAGAATGAAGATAAGATTGAGATTGATGAGGATGAGAACTTGATGGGACAGGGACGATGAGTGTAAGAACGAGGATAGGAATTACTATGAGGATGAGGGCAATGGTGATAAGGAAGGTGATAAGGATCACGAAAAGGATGACAAGAATGATAACGAGAATGGGGTTGAGTATAAGGATGAGAATGAAGATAAAATTAAGGTTGACGAGGATGAGAACTGGATGGGACAGGGATGATGAGTGTGAGAACGAGGATAAGAATGGCGAGGATGCTGATCTGGATGACCATCATAATGGGGATGATGGTATTGCATTTCTGGACATTAGCGGGATGAGGGTAATGACGGCGGTAACCATAAGGACAAGGATGAAAATGATGCTGAAGAGAAGAATGAATATGAGGATGAAAACCGCCTATGCTTTTAACCATCATAAAATCACTCCAATCCCACTGCCTTATGTGGGTTCAGGTTGGGTTTTGTGCCCAAGATAAACTTTTCATCTGACTTTTCCAGCAGGAAATTTTATCTTGAGACTAGTTTTGCCACCTGAGATGGTTATCTCTTTGTCACATAAATTGAGAAAATCATACTCACCATGATAACGTTAAATATGTTCTTAGTAGTTCCTGGTAGCAGATGGAAGGGTTCAACCTGCCATACAAACAAAAACGCATTTTACTAAATACCACCAATTTACCTGACAAATACCTTTTGTAATATATCTAGACTTTCACTCAACAAAACGAGCAATGTGATTGGTTGATTCTTGATCACGTGCCCCTGATCAAATACAAATTGATCCCGACCGGGATACAATTCCGCAGTTGTTGCCCTCTCAGTTGTTTGTTTGTTTTGCTGTGATTGTTGAAGGGAAAGTCTAACTATATAACAAAGCACTTTATACATGTATGGTCCCTCGCGAAACTAGTCAGGTTTGTTTTCCCTCGAGTCCTGATGTTTCCCTGGACTTTGTCCAGGGAAACATCAGGACTCTCGGGAAAACAAAACTGACGGTTTCCCTCGGGACCATACATTAAGTGTATATCATACCATACTCAAGAAATAGGGGCTATTAATTCATCTTCTGCTCGTTCTTGCAAAATAAAATCTACAAGACATAGCAAAATTTCTTGAATATTCCACTCGCACTTGCTGGATATTGGATGATCATATAGCCAACTCGGTGCTACATGCCTCGTTGGCTATCTATCATCTCATCCAATGAGTGCTCATGGAATAATTGTCAAATATATCACACTCCAAACGCCACAGGTTAGACCGTTGCGTGTTACCCTCGTAAGTAAAGCTACGCCAATGTTTTTAATAAGTACCCTATCAAGAAAGCCTTTGCCTTAGTTAAATCCGAGGGACAAGAGATATCACTAGAAAGAAATTACGTTCCAAACCCTCCTACCTCCTGACTGTTAAGGTAGCCATAAAGCCACTGGATAATGCTAGGAGGCTCTTCACACAAGGGC
The DNA here is from genome assembly GCF_977016875.1 of Pavona decussata. Taxonomy (NCBI): domain Eukaryota; kingdom Metazoa; phylum Cnidaria; class Anthozoa; order Scleractinia; family Agariciidae; genus Pavona; species Pavona decussata. The sequence goes on from NW_028145468.1 coordinate 1,710,354, forward strand.
ACAAACATTTCAGGCAAATGCTCTGCAAAAAGAGTGATACAACATTGAATGAATTCCAAATTTCTTTCACATTTATAACATGAAAAAATCACGTTTTTGACAGCAGATACTTTGATGAATGACATGCAGAATCAACTTGTCTGAAATCACTTCAAAACCAAAATGTCATACACTGTTAACCATTTGGTTACCAGGGGGTTGGTATTTACTTCACACAAAAATGAACATGTTTACAAAGATGTTTGTTATGCTCGCTTTTAACAACAGAATCTTGAAAACCCACATCTATTTGGATAGAGTATAAAACGTACTTTGCTTGAACGTTCAATTTATGGGATGTGTCAAAATGGTTACGTCACGAACAGTAAAAGTCTTCAAGAAACAGTTAAACCTCTTCCCGTTATATACAGCAGAATAAAACAACAGTATCTAGGCTCACTCTTTTATGGTCTCCGAGAGGGGATGTGTGATTAGGTGGCAATACAAGGCCACTTGGTATTAAACAACAAGCTTTATTCCCAAATTAAAAAGTTAACAAAATTAAACTTAATTTACAACATAAATATATTAATACAAAAGAGGTAAAATTTACTAACAATAACTGAAAAGCTATAAATCGAGCTGCAGAGTAAAACTAAATAACGTATAAATATAGAAGGTAGGTTGGCACTAAAGCTTGAGCAAAGCAATTGATTAATCGTTAAAAAAAGGATGAGGAAAAGAACAAATAAATAAATACCAGTTGAAAACTCATGAACAGTAAGACTGTAAGATGTTTAACTTGACGTTTTAAAAGCATTTTAAGGGGGAGGTGTTTTATGCTTTCGTCAAGGTGATTCCAAACTTTTACAGCTGCAAAGCGAATGTTGAATTTACCATAGTTTGTTTTGATGGTGTTGATGTAATAGGTTGATTTAGAAGAAAGCCTGGTATTGTATGAGTGTATGGATGCTACTTTTTGACAAAAATTTTCAAAAGAAGGTGGAAGAAGATTATAGTTAGGGTTAACAGGGTTAACCTGAAACAGTAACTTTTCGTCTTGAAACTTCCAGTTCCTCTTTACTTACTCGTTCCCTCAGTAGTATTTCTTATAATCTAAGCCCATTGTATATTAAATTGTCATATTCGTAGGTACAGGTAGCTAATAAATAAAAATACCTCTTTCAAAACGAGGAGTGGCATCCCATGACCCAGTGAATAACACAGGATAGTCTCTACAGTAGTACTCGACATAAGCACGCCAGCCAAGATCTCTGAAAAAATCAAGTAATTGCAAAGTTGCAGTTGGGCCACAAGCCATCGTTAAAGTGTTGTAATGGTTAGTACACTGTAAATGGTTTGAAGCCAGGAGTCATGTCATAAGTGGTAAATTATGATCATCCGGGTGAGTGTAGTCCTGAGAAGGCCTGTTTGAGATGGCATTGACTGACGTTTCGACAATCTGTGCAGAAGTCATCATCAGGAGTCAAGTAAATTGTGGAACGTCAGCAGGTGGTATAAATACGTCTGGTTGTTGACCTGATTGACCAACGAAGTCAAGATGTTGTTGGTCGTTTGTCAGTACGCCGTGATGTTATTGGCTGTAAAGACTGTAAAAAGTGATAGGTGCGTCTCGATCTGTCTTTTGTCAGTCAAAGGTACACTGGTCTGTTAGTCTGTTAGTCTATTGTTTGTCTGTTTTGTTGATGTTTTCAATAAGTCAGTTCAGTGGCGTTTGTTCAAAGTTAGTAAACCAGCTTGAGTTAGACGTTCTAGTAATTCGCACTGTAATTAACGCAATTGGCAGAGTCCCAGTCGGTTCTTTTGTTTGTTTGTAAGTGGTCTTCAGCAATGGACGTGTTGATGTCACCATTACTAGTTGTTAATTTGTGTTCAGTCGGTCGTATGCTCACATTTCTGTTAGTCTCACCAATAAGTCGCCCGACAGTCACAGCATTTGATCTTGTAAACGGCTCCCTGTCTGTCCCTTGGATCAACTGTCCTTTACGTCTATCAGTAGTTGTTGTAAAGTAGTGATAGGTTTGTGAGCTACATGGATGCTGTACGGCTGTAGCATCCAAGCGATAGTTTCAGAAGTGCCTTTGTTGTAAGGTATAGTTACAACACCAGTACGTTCGGCCATGCTCCAGAACATAAATAAATTAAAAGTTACTAAAAGTTGATTATACATGCACGTCCTCAAAACACAAAAGAATAAACTGTTGATCAAAAGAGCATGCAGACCCACTGACATAAGACGATGATAGTGGAGTGTTTGACGTGCTTTCAAAATTACTGAGATCTGCTTTACCTTGGGTCTTAAAGGACAACAACACAACAACTTACACTGCAAGACGACACAGAAACTGAGCCAAAGGATAAAGTGAATCTTTCCCAAGTAAGTTAAGTTTGAGGTCCTGGAAAAAATGCAGTGATAGAAATGTAAATGCTGAGAACAATAATTATTAACAAAAAATGTTCAAAGAAAAATATATATCTGGTCCACGTAGTCTTATTGACTTTCATTTTTTTTTTTTTTTTCTAAAATTCATATTGTCTGGTTTACCTTAACCATCATCACCAATATGTAATTTTAATTCAATTTGTTTGCAATGATTTAGATCCAGCAATCAAAAAAGACTTTCAAGTGTTATAGGAGAGTGAATAAGAATTCTCGATAACTAGAGCATCGAATACAGCGTTCTGTTTTTGTAGTAAATACCTCATAAATCAGATGCCAGGCAAATAAAATGGATGGAACATACTGATGCAAAGGAGCATCTTTCTTAAGCCTAGTAAGCAAAGAGAATATTAAACATTAGAATATGACATAGTCCATTAGGCGTTTGAGCTTGTAACATAATCCCCAGGGCCCGGTTGTTCAAAACCCGATTAAAGCTAATCCACGATAAAAAAAAACCCCGAGGTTTTCAGCGCACTCGATAAAAATAGTTTTTAAGGGCACGGCGGAAAAACCGCTGATTGGCTGAAATATCCGTTGACCTAGCGCATGCTCTAAAACTTTCCGCTGACCATGTGCGTGTGCATATGAGTTCGAAAAGGTGCGGACATCGCAAGCTACTGCGTCGAACTGCGAGGATTATTGTGGATTTTCCCCATCTGGGAACCTCCACTTTTCGTAGTGAATGCAGATTAAGCAGAAGTAAGTGTGTTGCAAGTCATATCCTGGTTTTGTCGCTTTCTGCGAGCGTCATTTTTCTTTTGTCGGTTGGAGCCGTTGTTCTGCTGTCGTGTACAGTTCATTCAACGCCAAGCGGAGCACGTGTTTGATTAACTATACTCTGCATGATTTATTTTTTCTGCTCCAGCTACTGGTGTACAGATGACTTGACACAGAAGAATTGAAAGGTAAACCTAGTTTATTTTTTTGTCAACTTGTCCAGCCGTTTTGGTCACCATCTAAATATAAGCTTAAGCGACGAAATCGACACTGTAAGCTTCATTTTAATACTTAGTGCATGTTGTGAATTTCTAAAAAGCGCAGCCAACCTATGTTTATCCCGGGTATCAGTGAGTCATTTCATTTTTCGACGGGATATATTTTCTTAGCTAGCTTGTGTTGTTGCAGTATGTTCTTTCACATTTTGCAATGGCGCGCAAAAGAATCTGATGCGATAGATACACTCGCTTTAAATTTGTTGTTGTTGTTGTTGTGGTTGATTTCATGATTTTAAAGAGTTTTGAAATGTAATCCTTTGCAATTTTTTCTGACCTGAGAACAGACTTTTTTGCAGTTCAGTTACATTTATAGTTAAGTTTCAAGTATCGTGTGAAAACTACGTTCTTTTCCTTTGTACATATAAAATAAATGTGGATTGAATTTTGTAAGTGAAATAAATATTATATCGACAAAAGTTCCATCAAAGTAATGATGTTTTTGGTCCACTTGAGAATTAATGTCTATTCATCAGGGCCCAGTTGTTCAAAGCCCGATTAAGCTAATCGTGGATTAACAAAAACTATGATTCAAGTTTAATTACTAATCGGTAAAAATTCTTCCAAAAGATTTTTTTGCTCTCAGTTTTGACTTAGACTTTTCTTTACCTTTAGCTTGAAATTAGGCTTTAAAACCACTCTTCAAGAGCGAGATGAAAACCTCAGTTAACTTTTAATCATAGATTAGTGTTAATCGGCTTTCAAACAACCCGGCCCGGTAGAACAATCACTTCATGTGAGTGTCACTAAGTTAAAGTAGCAGTTATACACCTCTAAATATTGCAATAAAATAAATTGCAAATTTATATTAAAGTTCAGCTACTTTGGCAGTACCAGTTCTTATTAATTTTGACTTTAAAACTATATTTTAAATTCTGCTATGCTGTTGCAGATCAGTGTGTCACAACAAAATGTGACAACAGTAATGCTAAACTCATTGACAGTTACATTGTAATGTCTGTTGTTGTTATATTTCTGTTTATGCTCATGCCTTTATGACTAAGGAAGATTGATCTTTATTTTTACTGTTCTCACTACCAACAGGCAAATACCGCCTATCTGTGTGTGGCTTGATGTTGGGTCAGCCCCCCTTTGGTCTTGCAGACCCTTTCACGTGTGGGACACACATGCCCAGTTTGAACATTTACTGTTGCTGCTTCAGATCTGTTGGAGGTCGCGGGTTTAGAATTTCTATTACTGTACTTAAACAAATCTGCCTGTGGAAGATGCTGCAGATGTTCCTTGGCTTTGAGAAGTATCTTGTGAACCATTGTCATAGGCTTGCCATCACTGTCATCATTATCTGAGCTTTCACTGTCATCATTGTCGTTGTCTCCATCATCATCATCACTATCATGGTCATCATCAATACATGGTTTTGCTCCCTCGTTATTGTCAATTCCAGCCGACAAACCTTTGTTGAAGCTGCTAGCAAGTTCCTGTACTCTGAGAGGAAGCTGCACAGAACAGATGGGACAGATAGCTTTATTTGGCATTGAATACCCATGATCATTGCAGCCTGAGGACTTGCCAAGACAAACTTTGTGAAAAGTGTGGCCGCAGTTGAGGTGCTGTACAGGAAAATTTACATCGTCATCATCTGCTCTACAGTCTGCAGCATCACAGGCCAACAGAGGGTCTGGTTCCAGTCCCTTCCATGCATACCCCAAAGGCAAGCTTCGCTGATCCACGGTGGCATCAATAAAGGGAAGGTAGTATGGCTAGAATAAAAGAAAGGTGAATACTGAATACACATTATTTTTGATAAGTTTACGTGTTCTGCAATGCATGTCCCAAAGAGTCCTAAATGTTGTTCTGTTATTTTCTAGGATTGGAAATTCTTTGGAAATTTTGTTTTTACATGTAGGTACATGTAAACCATGGAAATTGTGCACAGTTTCTTAGATCGTTCTTAATTTTGAGGAAGTGCACCAGATATTACATATAATTTTTTTGCCACTTCGAAAAGTATCAGAAGAAAGCCAGAAAAGCAGCCAGTGTAAAATAATAATAGACTGATACTTGTGCCTGCGTTGTAATTATTTCATTTCACCTGATATTTGCGATTTCCTTTTGGTATATTTGCAGAACCACCCAAGTTTTGTCTCACTGAGACAAACAAGACAAGAAGAAACTCGGCTGCTCGATCTGACAGCTCCTGCAGGTTTCGAACACCTCTACCCCTGGGATTCACCGGAAGGAACCAGGTACAGAAGTCTTCTTCAAATCTGTTTACACTAAGGGCCCTTGCAGCCTCTTGAACTTGGGCAGCTGTCGCATTTGGAGGAAGTGATCTGACAAAAGAAAAATATGAAAAGCTGTATGACTTGAATAACTACATGTATATTGCACAGCTTAATTTATGGAAATTGATACTTTATTGTGTGCGCATGTAATGTATCTATTTGTATATTTAACTAAATGTAGTTATTTTGAAAAGTTTCGTTTACATGTAATGTCTTTTCAGCCTTTAAACTAATTTAATTTTATTTTTTTTCCACAGATGTTACCTCCGAAGGAGTGAATGAAACACTTCAACTTTTTTCTCTGTCAGCTCATTGAGTCAGTGCTCCAGGATTTCCTGTAAATTTGGAATGGACAAACTCTTTTGGTGGACATAGTCACTCAACTGGCATAGTGTTGCATTGTCATAATGACGTCTTCGCTGAATGACGAACATTAGTGCCAACCGCATCATGGCTTGGAGCCACTTTCTTTGGTCTCATCCTCTGAATATGACAGTGTAGAAATAAAGCACCAATTTTAAAATGACAGTTGATATTCCCCATTTCAAGGAAATAATTATTTTAAAATAAAATTTCAAAGCATTGTTGTAATGTTCTAAATACCGTGACTTTTCTGGTCACTGTGAAGTGCTTTTAATTCTGCATTTTCTTTTTGTAATTGGGCAATGGTCTTCTTTGCTTCATCTAACTGGCTGCATGGGTCTGCAGTCTGGGAGGTTCCATCCTGGAATTCAACCTTTCTCAAGGGTGTGTCACACTTCCTCTACAATAAACGAGAGTTGAAGTTACTTGACTTTGTTGACTTAAGAATAAGTGCGCAATTCAAAACGTAGGACAATTGGCGTGTACCTTTCGCTTCTCGGGAGGCTTGTGCAGTTCATGGTTGGTAACCCGAGGGTCCTGGTCCAGAAAGTCAAGATGATTTTTGCACAGAAATGTACCCAGGCTGTAGTGAGGCAACTCACTCAAAACATCGGTCAACCTTCTCGGACAGGGCGTGAAGTACGAGCTGTTACTACAATTTGTTTCACCCTTAAAGCAGCAGCTTGTTTGATTTTGTTTTTGAAGCCGTTTTACATGGTTTTGGCAAAGCCAAACTGACCTTGTAAAGCCACAAGAAATTGCTTCTTGGCCAGTGATTAGGCTAAGTATACCAAAACACTGGTCATAATCGCTTCTGAAGCGGGGGCTGAACTCGCACAAATTTTCCATTTGAAATTGGGTATTTACAGCTCGCTTGTTTAACCCATAACGCAAGTTAAAAATCCTACATGGTCGGACAGTCGGATTTAAAGGGCTGTTTTGCCGGCTTTTTTAAAATTAGCGACGGTTACCACCGGCGATTGTGGCGGGAAAAATGTAAACATCCGCGGCATCAATTTCCCGGGCTTAAACGGACGTCGCACAATCGAAGGTCGTGCAAGAGCCGCAAATTGTCGCGGAAGAGTAAAAGGTTTATTGAACCTTATTTTTTCTTGCTTTTAATTTGAACTAGTAATGGGTATGGTGATTTCTCAAGCTGTTGCATTGTTCAGATCTCAGATCAACTGAGATGGCTTGCACGACGGGCATGCATGTATTGTCGACGATGTGCCTCGAGCTCACCGACGGAAAGAAATGCGAAAATGTGTATGTTCGCCTTTCGCGATTTTTTTTCGCCTTCAGTATTTTGTTCCCCTGTTCTTAACGTTTGTGTACCTCATTTTATAGCCTTAAGTATTCCAAAACATTCTTAAGTTTTTAAATTTTGTGTTGTGCGCTCACCGTCGAGAACCTGACGTTCAGTCAAGTAAGGTCGCGTGTTTCGACGAAGAAAAGAGGCCTTTAATTTACTGCCAAAGTTATGAAAACTGCTATACTCCTTTTCGAGGAATCCTATTTCATGAATACTGAATTACTTTTGCATTGCTTGCCGTATCTGTTGAGTTATAGTAGTGAAAAGTTCGTAATTTTTCAAGCTTTGTTGAGCCGCTGCGGACAGGTCAGCGGATAGTAAAAATACCCGCGAAATGAGCAGCCAATCAGCGGTTTTTCCGCCGTGCCGTTTTTAAGTCTAATTTTACGCTAATGGTAAGGAAAGTCAAAATAAAAACTGAGGAACAAAATCTTTTTCCAAAATTCTTTATTGTTTAGTAATTAAACTCGAATCAAAGTTCTCGTTAATCCAGGATTAGCTTAATCGGGGCTTTGAACAACTAGGCACAGCCTGGGCCTGAAATTGTAATACCTGGCAAATGTTACAATTTCAAGATTATAGGTTGGCTGTTCTGCCCTACAGTACTGCTGTGTAATGATGCTGTACAGGGTAAATTTATCTTTCAGTCTGTGGGTGAAATCCTAAAGGCACTGTTACACTAGGCAATTTGTCTTATAACTTGTCTCGCAATTTCATTGCGCTGTTGCAACACAAGTTGCACGAAACGTTATGTACTGTAGCATGCACTGCAATGAACTTGTCTCGCAGTGATTTTGTTGAATCACTACTGCACGAAGTAGAAGCGACTTCTGCTTTTGGCAACTGTTGCAGCAACGGCAAAATTGTGAGACATGCTCATTTCAGGGCATGTTAGACAGGCAATGATTTGCGCAACTTGTGTCACAAAAAAATTGCGACTCAAGTTGCAAGAAAAATTGCTTAGTATAACAACACCTTGAAAAGTGACAAGTCCAATATATAGAAGCTACTGCACAGTACTTTCCTATGGTGGTGTTGTTGAGTAAGTTGTTCTGACTTTGGAGATGGTGTAAAGTGTGACCATTCAAATTAATTATAATAAACCTACTGGCTAGAACTTTCCAGTGGAATTGAGGTGTTTATTATGCTGTAAAAGGGAGTTATAATCCGCAAAATCTGAACAAATGTACATCACAAGCTTGTGGTAATGTTTACTATTATCTTTTGAACTTTTGAAGTCAAATGAAAGCTTAAATTTACTTAGTAAGTGCATAGTTAATTGAGGGACTGGTTATAAAACCTTGCCATGAAAACAATGGTGCTGCAGTTTATGTTGGAAGGGCCGCGACCTTGCACAATCCTTTGTTTTAACATTCACACCACAGTTGAATATTTTAACAAAAACATTTCGATTGGTCAGTTGCTCCAACACATTCCAATTCTATTGTTGTTTGTGCAGGGTCAAGGCCAAAAAGGTAAACAAAAATATATAACAGAGAAGTTTGTCAGGTTTCATAACCATAATGCCTTCAATTAACTATGGTAAGTGTGCTAAGGTAAAGGAACACTTTATCTGTTATCTCTCACTGTGTTATGGATGATTGCATCCCTTCCGATGTTGTTTCTTTGTGTTTCACTGGTTGTAATCCAATTTCTTGTCTTGCCACATCCTTATGAAATGCACTCTTCATCAACAACTCCCAAGCCTTAAATTGAAGCAAAGAGGCACAAACAAATACCAAACGCAACATACAAAGGGGCTGTCTCGCCCATCTAAGGAATTATTCCAACCAGCTAATAGATGAACAGTAATCCAAGGAAACCCAAAACCAATGCTTACATTTTGTTGAAAATTTCTTTCAATTACTAGTTTTCTGAAATTATAAATAATGTTTTAGGCTTAGGATGAAAATGGAACATTGCCATTTCTCATCATAGAGCGGTTTCCAACTGAGTGTCGTTAAACCAAAACCAATGTAATTTCTCTGACCAATCACAATAGATGAAAACAGCACAATCAGCCATCAGAACTCGAAGGAAATAGATGTAACTTGCGTCAAGCGCGGGAAAACGCGTGCGACCAATCACGATTGGTTTTGGTCTTGCTGTCGGTACGTTGAGAAAATGGCACGAACTTTGCCAACTAATCATAGTCTAGTAAAGCAAAACCAAAGCAAACGCGAAATTAATTTCGATACTTGATTGAAAACCGCTCTAAATGAGATAAATGACACAAAGACATACAGAGCAAAACTCTTCAAACATTCCTTCATTTTTAGGAACTCATCAGAGCCATAAAAACCACAGAGGGGAGTCTGTGTAGGTCTATCAAGAACCCTTTTACCTTCGTATACAAGAAAAAGTACAATGTATTTAGTTTCAATTTCAGCACAACTGTGAACCAGGAATAGAAACCTCATTCCTACGGCTATAGCTGAAAAGGAGTGCTTATTAATTTGGATGCCCACTCTTTTACAGAATCAACCAAGGCTTGCATTCAGCTCTGCAATTTTCAAAGCTGGTACAAAAAAATAAATGCACTCAACGGTAGAGCATAGACACCACTTTTTCCAGGGCATGAGTTTTGAATACGTTTACGGCCAGAATATACTTTGGCAAAATTTGAATAACAACAACCCTCTCTTGACTTTCATTTCAATGTTTATGAATATTATATCAAACAGCCAAGTCTGGGTAGTTATGACTCCTTCTTAAAAACTTGTTGAAACCACAGGTCTTTTAAAAGTCAGAGGATTTAGCATGGAGAGCTTTGAAGTCAATTCAGTACCTTATTATCACTGTCGTCAGCCTGGGTTTTCGATTTCTTTGCAGCAGGTAAGCAAGGTGAATCACACTGTAAATAAAGAAAAACGTTTTATTTAGCAACAGCAAAGCAAAAGACATTAAATGATTAAGAAATGGTATGACACTTTAATGTTGCATTGTCTTCATGTAATGACAATTCTGCTAAAAATGGGCTCCAATATTAAAACTTAAGTGAAGACAGCTACAATGTTTTCCATTGACAACGATCACATGAGCTTGTCTTGGAAGTAGAATATATGAAAGACATGTTTGAACTAAAGATGAAATAATGAATAAGTGAATGATCATCGCAGTTATGTTCACAACCTAACTACATGTGAAAAGAAAACCTGAAAAAATTCAGGCTTGAATGGGGTTCGAACCCATGACCTCTGCGATACCAGTGCAGGGCTCTACCAACTGAGCTATCAAGCTATTGTTCATTTACTGCAAAATCATGGATTTAGGATTGGGCATCTCAACCATTGTCAATTGAATTGACAGCATAACTTGGTGATGGCTCTAAACTCAAATTTGTACTTTCACGTGACAAAGGTGCAGTACATTTTTTATACATTTAACATTCAACATTGCTACCTTCGCTTTGTCATCTAGAGGAAATCCCATTAAATCCAGGACGCAATGTGTAAACCACGTCCATTCTCCCCCATTATCTTGGGAATGTGGTGCTTGGACCAAAGTGTAGCACGCTATATGGGCCTGTACCACCAATGGGTCAGGAAGAACACATTTCAATGCTTCCAAACAAGCTGTAACTAAATACACAAAAAGGGTAACATGCAAGATCCTCAATGGCACCTTTACTACACTAGCCAAAACATTTTGTCAAAAAGCAACCTTAAGTAAATGAGAACTCTAATTGGTTGCATTTCAATGACTCCAGAGAAATAGTCTTTCTTTATACGCTGACTTCTAAAAGAAAGGAAAAATTGTCGATATTGATATCAATCAATTAAATAAATCACCTTTGGTTTAATAACGAGGGTGGCACTTGACAGTCTGTTATGACTGACAAGCCTGTGGCCCCCAGATTCCAGATCGAATTGAAATTTGGAAATGTTGGTTTTTGAGCAGAGGGAAAAGCGGAGTACCTGGAGAAAAAATTTTTCAGGGCAAGGACGAGAACCAACAACAACCTCAACTCATATATGACACCAAGTCCTAGAATCGAACCCACCCCACATTGGTGGGAGGCGAGTGCTATAGAATTCATAAAATCTCACGAAGTTTGGGAGACCATAAAACAGCAGTCATAATACATGCCTACAGGTGGTTCAAGTTTTTCACAACATTTTTTCTTCATGGTACAAACACCTCTGTAACAACATTTACCAACCTCCTAAGTTTTGAGACATCAGGGGCAAGGTAATTCTGTAGACCGACCCATCTGTTAAGATCTAATAAAGAAAAATGTACTTCAACTGTTGTTTTGCCTTTGAGAAAATAAATTGTTCCCTGATCCTGTCATATTGAAGATTGGAAAACAAAATTGTCTCGATTGAGAGTGGGGCTCCAATCTCAATCGAGACAGCTGTTACAAATTACCAACGGTCTTTTTGGACATTTCATCACGTGATTCACACCACCTAAGTCAAGTGACATAAATTAACCTCACACTTGGTGACTTACTTGAAAAAGATTCCACAAAGGAATCCAAAGCTTGTAACGCTTTAAATTTTTTTAGATTCTGAAAGCTAATTCTGTTTTCCAATGTTATTTTGCTATTTTACAAAAAAAAAAACACCTAACCAATATATGTTATCCTGGTACCAGCACATTTGCAAGAGTCAAGGTGACACAAAAATATATGTTGCATACTCGCAAACTGACACCTGCTGAGACCAGACTTGTGATTACCAGACACGGAGGTTAAGCTTGGAGTTTCACAAGATTCTGCATCGATTATCACCAGTTGAACAATAGAAAAATATTACACACAAAGAGCAGGCATTACAATTATGCTGCTACCAGTTACAGTATCTTCTCATCCATTTTACCAGGCTCAAAGAGCGGACAACTTAATCCAGCAAATAAATCGTCATCTATACACCTCTATCACGGTTATTTCAAAATTTGATGTAGGCCAGATGATGAAGAACCATTGACACCGCCAAAAAGAGCACCTTCACATTAGTAAAAATAAAAGCCACATTTGAGAGTCTTGTCCTTCAAAATAGCAAAGATGTAATTCCGCAAATTCAGGACATTTTGTGAACGTTTGTATGAAGACGGGCAAAACTTGCCCATTGCCATACGAACGTCCATAAAATTTTAAGACTTAACGAAGCTATTTTAAAAGACAGGACTCTGTCAACTGTTTTGCTTTACCCCTTGACTACATCAAAATTTTAAATTACCATGATAAGCATAGTTAATAAAAAGCAATGGTTATGAAGCCTGACAAACTCCTTTGTTATATGTTTTTTAACCATTTTTGGCCTTGACCGTGCACAGACGACAATAGATTTCGGAATGTGTTGGAGCCACTGACCAGGAGACACATTCCTGTTAAGATATTCAACCATAAAAATAAAGGATTGTGCACTTACAACATAAATTGAGCACCATTGTTGTCATGGCATGGCCTCATAATCAGGCTCTCAAGTGGATAAAATGTGCCCCAACTAATACCTTTCATTCACTGGATAGCGACTTATCCACTGGATAAAGTTATCCACACCTTGAACAACAAGGGCCAGTTAAATATGATCTACATTTAAGCAAAGTATTTAATTTCTTTTCATTCTAGCAGAAATGGGAGACGGCTCTGTTAATTCCAGAAACAGAGCATTTCCCAAGGAGCATAAAATGCTTTTTGCTAGTATACTCCGTTAGTCCCAAAGCAAATTGTTTTTCATATTGTAGCCTGGAAAGCTGCAACAGTTTTGTCTACGTCAAAGCAAACAAAAGGTAATGGAATGAGAGAGTCCAATGCTACCCAAGGGAAAACAATTTCATCACTTATTCATACTATTAACGTTCATTAAAACAGTATACTTTGAACAACAAACAAAAAGTGAATTATATGATGATGCAGAGTCTTACTTCACTGAAGACTGGTGATTTTCCGCCTCTGTGAAAATTTCCATTTCTGAATCTGTTGCAATTGTAAATTTCACCACCGGGATTAAATATGTTACAGATCTGGGATTTGTAGGATTTCCCGGCTGTTCTCAATTCCTGTACTGTCTTTACTCTAAACCTCACCACAAGGTGTTCCCGTAAAGGGTAAGATAATCCTTTGAGATTGTCAGTTACACAGTCATAATAAACTTCCTTGAAAGCTAAAAGATATTATACCTTTTCCCGATTATGTAACGAAAAATAACCATTCTTGTACTATAAAACTCAGTGTCTAACTATTCTCTACAGATTGAATAAGATAATTCTGATGCGCCGATTAAAAAAAAAATCACGTGTTTTTTTTATTCAAAGTTCATAGAAGCACGCCATGTGCAGCTAAGTCATGCAAATTCGTGTCCGATAGTCTGGGGCTATTGGATTTTGCGATCGGGCTGGTGGATTCTAACCATCACCTGCCCGATGGGCAAGTGAAGTTTTTTTGGGAATTAAAATTACAAAATTTATAATACTGTAGGGCAAGCCGATCTCACAAAGGGAAATCTGTTCAACAAAGTATCGCATTACATTTCATGCCTGACATAAATGCGTGAAATTTTTCCTTTGGAGTTCAGTCCACGCAATCCTCAAGTAACAATAATGAACTGTGACAAGCTCTTGCTAAATGAGAATTACTTATCGACCGCGTCCTTTTGCTTTCCCATAAATTACCAGTTGTAAATTTCGAAATGTGGCTAAATGTAATTTAGGCAAAGTTAAAATCGAGGCAAGTGCTGGTCAGCGGTGCCCGCATGGCTGGGACATGCGGGGCGGCCACCCTACTTTGCAGGGGCCCCTGGGTTCTTACAGCTCACATGTTTGTGCCAATTCATTTCGCATCTGTTCGCTTGCCGGAGCTTGTGCTGTTTAAGTTTGTTGCTCCCAGTCCCTCCCACCCTTTGGTAAGTATGGTTTGTGGTTGTGGTAAGTATTTTTATTTGTATTCTTTCTGTTTTATCTCCACTGATCTTTCAGTGTGACGGTGCCGGGTGGTTGCCGCTCACAGGGTTGCCATGGTTTCGCACCTCGCTTAGCTCACTTCACCTGTGGCACCACCGGTCTTTCAGGCACCAACCCCCAAGCTCATCCACTAACGATGAGTTTAAAATGAAATATTTTTTTCTCTTTGAAACCTCTATGAAAGCTGACAAGATCTTAAAGTGTTCATTTCACCAGACATTTGCATAATTTTGTTTACGACGTCAACGATGCGTGACATGGCACGTTCCGCTTTCGCGTGAAAACTGACAAATTAAATTATTTTTTAATAAAATTATTTCTAAATTAAATTATTCTAAATTCTTAAAAGAAACCGCACTTTGTTGAAAAAACGAAAAAACCTATCACTTTGCTCAGATTCAATGAAAAATCTCCATTCTTACACTAAAATGATTGTCAAATTATTCTCTACAGAATGAATGAGAGAATTCTGACGCGTCGTGAAAAAAATTGTCACAGTTACATCCCTTTTTTTTCTTAAAATCCTTTTCCTAATACCAAAAGTTTCCAATTCATGAATTTTTCAGCAGCAATGTTTTATGAAAATTATTTGACATCGGATTTCCATACAAACACTGTTATTTCAAGCCTGTTTGCCTACTCGTCAAAATGGCGTCGAAAACTGTGACAAGGCCTATTTACATGTCAGTTTTGATGTCGGCAATGAGATTTCAGTGACGGTATAAGACTATGAATTTTTCTTTACATTACAGCACAAGTGTTTCAAGAATAATAATTGTCTCTCAGGTATTTTGAGTCTTTTTTTTTTGTCATTTAATGCGTCTTTTTTGGAAAGATTTCCAGAGAAATGTTCTACATTCCATTCAAATGCCGAGCTTTACAAAGGAATTCGAACGCATGTTTATTTCATTCTCAGAAATAATAGTCACGCGTGACTGTAACAAACGAGCACGATCATGAAAGGCGGTGGCGGTGTTCATAGTAAGATCATGCACATTCTAGTTCAAGAACGTGTTAGTTCAAGGAAATATATTGTCTCGTACCTTGTATTTTTTGCCTCATTTCGTTTCTTAGAAGAATAAAAGGTAGTCAATTCAGGGAACCAATGTCCGCCAGAATACGATGTTGTCACCGATGACCTATCCTAAGCTAGTAAGCTTTAGAGACTTAACTTTTTTATATTGGCTTTAATCCTTATTTGATCCACAAATGACCTGTGATGTTGAAAATAAAAAGAAAAAAAAAGAAGAAAAAAATGACCCTGACCCCGCGTTTTACTGACACCCCGCTATAACTCGTTTATTGCGCTACGCGCATTCACAAGTTAAAAAGGTCTATTAAAAATATGCTCACCACATTACAAGTGGAAGATATTGCATCTCTCAAAGATGAAACTTTCAGTTCTTGTAAGGATGTCCTCTGAGAATTTTTTGCTTCAACATCTACATGAAATAAAAGAATTCAGAGACCTTTGTTGTGTTACAGTTGCAATGAAATCTGTTGTCATTGAAGTAAATATCAATATGCAATAATATGTTCTAAAGCTACAAGTCACTTATTTTATGAGGTATAATTCGCACATTTGCATAACTTTATTCAATACCTTGTTACCCCCCAAATGTTTCGGTTGTTTGCCTTAGAACTTGTTATTAAGCAAACAAGGAACACAATCAAGGTAGTCTGTCTTTTTCTTTATCAATGCAGCAAAATTTGTTCAAGTAAAAAAGTCATCCAATATTATTTTAATTCTCCACTACATTTTTTTCTTAACTGTTCCTTTATTTATTTGGTAACTGCAATTTACAACACGATCAATACAATCCTTAGCATTAAGCATTACATACACTTACACAATACAAATTGAGAAAAATATAATAGGTAAGTATCCGGGCTTTTCTAAACTTCAGAACCATTCAAAGCTAACAAACGCTTTTTCAAAGTCTAAAAGACTAAAATACCACTTATTTTCTCACACTTTGTATACACCATGATGTCGTTGATAGTGCGAATAGTTTCACATGCTACATGCTGCGTTTGCTGAAACACCTTCTGAGACACAAGAATTGGTGCTTTAATGCAATTGTTACAGGGTTACCTTCCATTTCCACATCCTGTTTCTTTTGTTGCACGAAAGGGAACCATAGCACCTGTCAAATAGAAGAAGAAAAACTTAAAGAACCAGGAGGATGGACAAAATCGGGGATCGATGGTAACTGATTATGGATTGCAAGCTTACAGCTAACAGTTTTTTAGTTACATCTAGAACATTACATAGACTAAAATTAATACTCCCAAACTATTTACCTTGTCTGGTGCACTAAATTGTGATAAGTCATCCGCTTCAGCAACAGGAAACACTGGCAAATGAACTTGACAGCCCTAAATATTGAAGCGAAAAGGTACACAATCAGATGATACTTGAGGCCTACACGCTACAGCCACTGATTTACTTGCAGCATAATGTGAGCCATTTTACGCCACACATGGTAAAAAGCTACACAGTGGGCATGGCTCGCATCTTATTTAGTAACCATACAAATTCCAATAAAGTTTGACTTTTGCAGTAGGCAGACAGTTTTATGTTTACAAAATTATCTTGATTGACTAAGGGGAGAAGTAGTATATCACTTTTAATGGCTTCAGCTTCTCCATTAACAATTACATCTGCCTGACAACTGTATTTCATATGCTTCAAATTCGCTAATCAATGAAACGTTCCAGGTGCATTACAAAGGCCAGAAGGCAACAACATTTCTCAAATGCTTCCCATTTGCTCCAACGTACGACCTCATGAAATTAGCTGGTGAAATTAAGTGTCATTATTCTTTGTCACTGCAGAAAGTAAAAGCATCTAACATCCTCAACAATCCCCAACAATTATTGGATGCTATTACTGGAATGGTATTCCTATATCTGTTCGTCAAAAACCAACAAAACAACTATTTACGCGAGCTCTCTTCCAGTATTATTTTTGCTCAGTATTAATCACTGCCACACGACCTTGTAAAACATTTCTGTTTTTCTTCCTCCTCTATTTATAATTAGTTTTCCTTTTGTTAACAAATATTGTATCATAATTTTAAAGGGCATACAATTAGTTAACTATATTATGCCCTTCTCCACTCCTTACGCACTGTAACCTTATGTAATATGATCTTGTGGAGTAAATAAAAAATACAAAATACAAATACAAAACACCCTCTGGCAACCCAAGGGACTGCTTAGAGATCTATTGCTGTCATGAGTACGCTACATGTACTTTTATTAAACTCACCTTAACTATGCCACTATATATAACCAGAGTACCGTTTGGCTCCAGAACAAGCATCATATTTAATTTCTATAATAAAAATGTAAATACACTTACACAGTTTGAATAAATATCAATATAGTCTTACAATAATTGCTGTCAATTGGTAAAAGACACCCATCATAAAGTTGCCTTTACTAAAATAAGGGCAAGGGAGCTGGGAATCATTTCTCAGAAAAGATGCTTCCAAAAAACATTGGTTTGCATTGCTAATAGTTTCATTAATCCACACAATTCACAAACGCTGAAAAGATGTTTTAGTTTTCTATATACGTGTAATAAATGGAATTTCTAAACGGTTGCTGGCTTAATGGAGAACTTAGTGAAGCAAAATTATGTGATAAGGTTTTTAGAACATAATAATTAACATTCTCTACCTCCATGGGTACAGCATCTTTCGCAGAAATTTCAAATGCGTTAATAAATTGCAAACATTCTCCCTCGTGGGTAATTTGCACACCTCTGGAAGAAAAGAAAAGACACATACAGTAGAACCCTGCTGACTTGAACTTGGTAAAGTCGAACTTTCCAATACATGTAACTCGAACAATTTCAATTCCCCATTGATTTCACCTCATATTTTCAGTCATTTATCATGTTACTTCTACTACTTCATGATTATTCCAGTTCGTTCAACTTGTACTATATGGGCGAAGTATCCTGGAACTAAATTGATAGGAACGGTGTTCAAGTGAGGAAGAAGACTGAAAAATTCATCGTCATGTGCTCACATTCTCCACAAAACCTTTAATTTGGTCATTTCAAGTTGTTGTTTTGCTGATGACAGCAACGAAATGCGCAAAAACAAATAATGCATGTGCAGAGCGATTGTTTTTGCAAATCAAACCAATTGTTCTGTGGCCTTCTTGTCGCCGTCACCGTCATCATCGTCGTTGCTTAATTTCCGTATTGAGAGTGCTGGAAGAAGTACAGTAACTACGGCCATGCTTGGAGGTCTTGCACCAACAATGATGAGCATCAAATTTCTCCTTGTAATATCAATGCTTAGTCAACCCCTGAGGTCATGAGAATTAAGAATATGATCACCCAAGGTGAATTTTCTTGACATTTTAATAACTCCTCACCAGTAATTTTATAAGAAAAGTATGGGGACAAGATACGGAAATTTGTTGCTCGATATTAGGGGTTAAAGGGTTAATAAAGTTACGCGAAATCTGAGAATTTTAACAGACGTAAGATCTCCATATGAAAGTCTGTAAAATTTCCAGAATGCACAGAACATAAATGTATCTTCGCTATTTTTAAAAGACAAGATTCTCAATTTTAAGGTGCTTTTTCCCGTATTGTCAATGGATTTTGTCACCTAGCCTACATCAAAAATATAAAACTGAACTTAGCGTAATGACCTTGCCTTTAAGCTAACCATCTTTATCAGTCCCATTTGAAATAAACAAACTCATGAATTAAGCTTTTTTACCTCAATTTATTTAATTCCCCAAGAAGATAGCAAAGATAAGTAGCACCAGACTTGTCTTGTGTAAGAAATGCTTTTGAAGCTTTTCCTTTGATGCCATATCTGATGTAATAAGGAGACAACAAGCAAATAAAAAGGTTTAACCTTTTTTTTAAATGTACTGCACATTAGGGATTTACTAGTTGACACCTATTTCTGCCAAATTTCATAGCCATTAGCGTGAGACAAAAATCATATTTTGTTCACTGTTCACGTTACCTTTCACAGAGTAAGTAAAAAATTCTAAGAGGCTAATAGGTATATCACACCTCAAACCTACCATCTAATTTGCTGGGTCAGGAAATCAGTTTTGTCAAGTTTTTCAACTAAGAAGCCTCTCTTACCTGGAACACTGTCATGGAATTTATTACAATTTGATAAAAGAGACCCTCATAGAGTGTATAACGATGGCATTAAGACCAAAACTACGTACATGTATACAACATGTTGCATCCTAATCAGCCCCACTCAGTAAACTGTCTGTCTATCTATGCCATGTGTGAGTAAATGGAAGAAATCATACATTGTACATGAAGCAAATTCAAAAATGATACATGAAATCAGCCCCAGCATTTTGAACAATTGTTAGAACTAACAAACCCAAATTATCAATGAAAGTAAAATACACAGTTTATTTTCTTTAGACTGGTTCTAATCAATCAAAATAAAGATAGAAAGATATTTTTATTTATTAAATTATTTTCAATTTTTTTTACATGAATAAAATTAATAATATTTTCTTTTACAGCAGGTACTGTAAGTTCAAAGCATGACAAGCTTCCAATTTCTTTTTGAAAGATATTATTAAAACAAAGAGTACCAAAGAGAAGCACTGCTGAAGGGCTTTCATTTGAATAGTCACAATGACTTTTTTCTTTCATAGTCTAAGAATTAGAATCATATTATGAATCAGATTATCAAGTAACCTTAGAATGAAACTAGTCAATATTGTTCCAGTAATCAATTGCAGTTTGTCTACTATATTCACCTGACAGCAATTTGTGTTTCCTGCCAAACTTGGTTAAGACAAACTTCTGGTAACAGTGGCTGGAAGCTGTCCCAAGATGATTCATCTCGGCTTGAACAGCATGATGTTGCTGGAGAACGGAGCAGAAGAGGGGACCTAAGGCTTATCCCCAAAGGAGAATCTGCTGAATAAACGGAATAATGTATTGAAAGAAATGTGATGTTATGCTTAAAGCTTGGTGAATAAATGCTAGATGTACATATACGTTGTTCAGTTAGTGGCACAGGCATAAACGGAAAAAGAAAATCCAAGTTTTTCCAACAGGAGTCAGAGCCATGACTTTCTGTTCATTAGTTCCGATGCTCTACCACTGAGCTACAAGAGGCTAGAGGAAGCTTGCAAATCCTACCAGTATGCAGGATTTTTATTCACACGAAACTGGTTTAACGGCCTAGTCTACTGTAGCTCAGTGTTAGAGCATCCAAGTTAGTAATTAGAAAGTCATACAGGGCAGCTCAGAAATAAGCAAACCAAAATGTGCGCGTAAAACGTGTATCATACGCGTATGCGTATATACGCATACGCGTATTGACGTATACGCATACGCGTATATACTTATACCCGTATGCCTCATTAGTATGTCAAGCTAGTCCATTGTTTCTTCTATTGTGGAAAGGTCATTGTTGATTTCAATGGGCATTTCAAAAACACTGAAAAAATGGTGGTCAAGCTGCATGTTTGTCGATCGTCTTGTGCTTATTCCGGCTGTTTGTTGTTGACCGCTCTCGATCGAGCGTAATTTATATCAAGTGTATGAGTATAAATTTTTGCCCAAATCTCCTCATTAATTAAAAAATGTTGCCAAAACGATAAGCCTCATGTTAAGAGGAAACCACTTGATATTTTATTTGTCTTTTCTAAAGCACTGCATTTCTTGGGCCGCAATTCAGCTTACGCTAATGGGGGCATATTTTTTATAAACGCTCACTTGCCAAAAATAACGCATAATGTTCGGCGCGTAATGTTTACAAATTTGTGATCGGCGCATCATAGAAACTTTGAAGAAAACTCTTGGCTTTGAGGAAAGAGCACTTTACCGTTTGAATCAGTGAATTCTGCTAAACAGAACCGGAGATATCGTTTTTTCAGTCCTTGCCGTGACGCTACAAAGACAAATAACATTTCACACTTTCACAATGGACTAACGCTGGCGCGTGCCGAACCAAAACTTTTCCTTGCAGAAAAATTAAATAAATGTGATCGACGCATCACAGGAAGTTTCAAGAAAAATATTGCCAATGAAGGGAGAGCATTTTACCGTTTGAATCAGCGAATTCTGCCAAGGAGAACCGGAGATATCTTTTTTTTTACAGTCCTTGCTGTGACGCTACAAAGACAAAAACATTTCACAATGGACCCACGCCGAAGCGCGCTGAAAGGGTGTCAGTAAAACGCGGAGTCGGGGTCATTTTTTTTTCCTTACTTTTTTCTTTTTTTTTTTTTTCTTTCTCTTTTTCTTCCTTTTTTTTTTCTTTTTTTTTTTTCAACATCACAGGTCATTTGTGGGTCAAATAAGGATTAAAGCCAATATAAAAAAGTTAAGTCTCTAAAACTTACTAGCTAATAGGATAGGTCATTGGTGACAACACTCGATACAGTTCCGTATTCTGGAGGACATTGGTTCACATTTACTTGATTCTTCTGCAAGGAAAAGTTTTGGTTTTTCAGCACGGGTGTCAGTAAAACACGGGGTCGGGGTCGGGGTCATTTTTTTTTTCATTTCTTTTTCTTTTTTTTTCTTTCTTTTTTTTTTTTTTCAACATCACAGGTCATTTGTGGGTCAAATAAGGATTAAAGCCAATATAAAAAAGTCAAGTCTCTAAAGCTTACTAGCTTAGGATAGGTCATCGATCACAACACTCGATACAGTTCCGTATTCTGGAGGACATTGGTTCCGTGAATTGACTACCTTTTATTCTTCCAAGAAACGAAATGAAGCAAAAAATACAAGGTACAAGACAATATATTTCCTTGAACTAACAAATTCGTGAACTAGAATGTGCATGAACTTACTATGAACACCCCCGCCGCCTTCCATGATCGTGCTCGTTTGTTACAGTCAACCCTTGTCACGCGTGACTATTATTTCCGAGAATGAAATAAGCAAGCGTTCAAATTTCTTTGTAAAGCTCGGCATTTGAATGGAATGTAGAACGTTTCTCTGGAAATATTTCCGAAAAAGACCATTCTTGAATTTTTGCGCAGCGATGTTTTATAAAAATTGTTTGACATCGGATTTCCATACAAACACTGTTATTTGAAGCCTGTTTGAATACTCGCTAAAATGGCGTCGAAAACCATGATAAGGCCTATTTACATGTCAGTTTTGATGTCGGCAATGAGATTTCAGAGTTCTCGTAGAAATTTCCCTAGTTTATTGACGGTATAAAACTATGAATTTTTCTTTATATTACAGCACAAGTATTTCAAGAGTAACGATTGTGTCTCACGTATTTTGAATCTTTTTTTTTTTGTCAGTCAATGCGTCTTTTTTCGGAAAGATTTCCAGAGAAACGTTCTACATTCCATTCAAATGCCGAGCTTTACAAAGAAATTCAAACGCTTGCTTATTTCATTCTCGGAAATAATAGTCACGCGTGACAAGGGTTGACTGTAACAAACGAGCACGATCATGGAAGGCGGCGGGGGTGTTCATAGTAAGTTCATGCACATTCTAGTTCACAAATTTGTTAGTTCAAGGAAATATATTGTCTCGTACCTTGTATTTTTTGCCTCATTTCGTTTCTTGGAAGAATAAAAGGTAGTCAATTCACGGAACCAATGTCCGCCAGAATACGGAACTGTATCGAGTGTTGTCACCGATGACCTATTCTAAGCTAGTAAGCTTTAGATACTTAACTTTTTTACATTGGCTTTAATCCTTATTTGACCCACAAATGACCTGTGATGTTGAAAAAAAAAAAAGAAAGAAAAAAAAAAGAAAAAGAAATGAAAAAAAAATTACCCCAACCCCGACCCCGCGTTTTACTGACACCCGTGCTGAAAAACCAAAACTTTTCCTTGCAGAAGAATCAAGTAAATGTGATCGGCGCATCACAGAAACTTTGAAGGAAAATCTTGTCTATGAATGGAGCGCATTTTACCGTTTAAATCAGCGAATTCTGCCGAAGAGAACCGCAGATACCCTTTTTTGATATTATATTATAAAATATTTGAGATAGTACGCGCACTCTCATTGGTCGATAGGTGTGTTTAGATGAGAGTATGTAAACACGGTTGTGACGTCACGCTTTCTGTGTCTCCCGGCACAATTTGAAAACATTTCAAAGCTTTCGCAAGACTCGCAAAGTAATTTCAAGTACAACTGTTAAGGAAATGGAAAAAAATGTCCCAAAATTTTGATCGGGGTTTGCCTATCTCCTCCCCGCTGAGCCCGAGGGAAAAAAAGCAAAAGAAAGAAGAACCATAGCACTTTGCCAGCCTTGCTAGACGACCTCATCGACAGAGCTCAAGTGAAGACGGCAAAATATGCAACAATACGCAGTAAACGTTTTTCAAGGTAATTTTTGCATCTGAGTACCACAATAACATTCTCTAAAGGACATTCTTTATTCAAAAAATGTACACGAAAATGAACACAAAACTATATGCTACACACTATAAATGTTTCAAATCAAACTTTGTACCGCCGGTTGCCGTGTTTTGGCTGTCAAATTTGTATAAAATGTATTTTCTCTGAGACTTTCTCAGCCTAATAATCTACTGTTACGATTACTATTTTATAGCAACAACTTCACAGTCTGGATCCGCTTCTTATGCTATGATTCCTAAGCAGCAAAACTTCACAAGGCACGATGAGCGATTCGACTACTCAGCCATCTCAGGCTGCCACATCAGGCAAGTTCACGTAACTTTCAAGAGCGACCATGCATAGTGACATTCATTTTCAACTTAAATAAACTCCTCATCTTGAAGTTCTTTCCTTACAGAATCGTATATTTTGAACATTTCCTCCAGGTTTTACCGAATGTTCAGTATTTTTCTGTAAGATTTACGAGAATTCAACGCTGAAATCGCCGTCATCCACACGGAGCTCGCTGACGCTTGGCACAAATTTCATGTTGAGTTTGACTTTTATAACGCAAATTTTGATTGGTTCATGTGTTGTCAGATGCGCGTTTTCATTGGCTAGTAGCAAATACGATTGTCCAGAGCGTGTACTGAGAACATCTATTTTAATCAAAAAATAAATAAACAAATTTCCCTTCATTTGTTGAATTATTTTTTAGAAATATTTCATAAAAGCAATAGAAGACTTTTTTCCCGTGTTTACATAGCCTCATCTAAACACTCGGGGAATTGGGAGAATTCTCGAAAGTTACGCAAACCCTCGACTGCGTCTCGGGTTTGCATAACTGTCTCGAATTCTCCCAACCCCCCTCGTGTTTAGATGAGGCTATGTAAACACGGAAAAAATCCTCTATTGCTTAAATGCAAATTCATCCTGCTGCTCCGACCACCGCTAACGATATGTAAACATCAACGAAAAAAACATGTTACGATATTTATGATCATGCTTGTTTAGACTGTTTAGCGCTGTTTCCACAGGTAGTGTAAACGAGCGAGCTAAACATTATTTTCTTACCGAATACATTTTGGTAAAAGAAAAATTAATCGACTGGTTGTAGAATCATCGCTTGTGAATTAAGGCGATAAGAAATACGACAGCCGCCGTTCTTGACCTTAAGCTTCGGGCTTGTTCTGCCAGTAGCGACAAAGCGAACGCGAAGTTTGTTGTTAACACTCGTCCAGCAAGTAATATTAATTCGATAAACTATTTTCTTTTCTCGAAGAATCAAATTGACAAAAAAAGAGCATGTCGGTAATAAGGTTTTTTATCGTTGAGTTTCCGAAGCGAGCAAGCTTCGAAATACGACACCTTGTATTCCAGTTTGTCAAAGGGAGGTTTCAAACGCGTTCTATTATAGTCCTGTCGATCGTCATTATTCGAATTTCGTGCTGCGGGCTGTCGCTTTTGCTTTACCGTTTCTTTTGTTGTGCAAGACAATGCCACATAAAGCAAAGGTATGGCATACCATATATATATATATACCATGTATGGCAGGACATACGCGTATGACAACATACGCATACGCGTATAGCAGCATACGCATACGCGTATTACTTGCGTATGGTACGCGTATGCCATGTTCGCTTATTTCTGAGCTGCACTGTAGGTTCATGTTCTATTGGGAGAACCCAGATTTCCTTTTTCTGAGTATACCTGTGTCACCAACTGAAACTTTTGGGAAGATCCTCCACGGAATAAATGTGACGGAATAGTTTAAACCTGGTTAATAAATGAGAATGATGTATTATTCAGCAACTGACACAGGCATACTCGAAAAATATCTGAGTGCTCCTATCAGGAGTTGAACCTAAGACCTTCCGATTACTAGTTTGGATACTCTACCACTGAGCTTCAGGAGACTCATGGAAGCTAAGGCCATTAAACTAGGTTCATGGGACAAACATCCTGCATACTACTAGGATTGGAATGTTATGTGTGGCATATGTGCAATGGAATAAATGTGACAATGTCTGGCTAGAACCCTGATGAACTGTTGTACATTAAGTGTCCGTCATGTGTAACAACAAAGTTTCCTCAAGGTTTTTCAGTTGTAAAAGGTGCTAATGGTTGCAGCCTGTAATATCAGTCCTCGCAGTAATCTTTTAACCTTTGCACAATCAACGCTTAAGTAAGAAAACTCACTCACCAACAGCAGGAGACATTGTCCTGTTAAAGGAAATCTGACCCAGAGATGGCGATATGAAGCGGATTGGAGCAGGAGACTGCACATGAGCCTTGATGGCTGAGGTGGGTGTGTATGGTCTGAAAGGAGAGAATGACTGGGTAGGCGTGGCCGCAGACAGTCGAGAATGGGCGCCAGCACTCAAAACGGGGGTTGGATGATGAAGAATGTTACTTAAATGTAACTCAGGAGGATGGTCTGGGTGAAGTGGAGATTCTGGACAATCCTGTTGAAACAGAACAAACGTTGAGCTCTATCTTATTAAAGTAACTTGATCACTCAGTTTTATTCCTGAGGAGTAAGAGAGTAAGACGAAGATAAAAGACGTAATCTGTGTTATTAAGACAGAATCACCCCATACTACAACAATCAACTGCACCATCAGAAATTATCTTTCCCTCTACCAAATGTTTGAAGATTGTAGGTGCATTAGAAAACCCAAAGGGTAATGCAACATTTCCAGTCTCGAAGGCCAATTTTCCTAGATAAACTCATATTGATAACGCCTTTTCAACTGCTTTCTGAACACTAAAATCTCTAACCACTAACTGCCAAATAGATATACTAGAAATACGTGACTCGCAAAACCTCGCGAAGCTGGGGCTGGGTGGAAAGCCCTCTTTACTGGTATTGTAGATAGCAGTTTATTGTGAAAATACGCTTAACTTTTGTGAGACGAGCAAGCTAGGCTCACCAGCTAGTTTACAGGTATTTCACACTAAAAGATTAAAATAACTTACACAAATTAAAAAACATCAAATGGCATACTACGTAAAATTTAAATTTCTAATACAAATTAATCATCATACGTAAAACAAAAATTTACCATAAAGAAATAAATGGATATAAAAAAGTACAATAATTCGTATTGTGTGAAAATCTCACTCGATCATAGTAGACCTGCCAGATCTGGTGTTCTGATACTGTTTTTAAAGCCTTGTAAGTAGTCACTGTTCTGCTAGAGTCAGGTAACGAGTTCCAGAGTTTTGGTGCCGTAAACCTCCACGATTTAAGGCCATAAGTTGTAGTGCTGGCCTTTGGTCACTTTAAAATGTCACTTCCTCTTAGATTGTATTTATTATTTCTAAGACCGATCAGTTCTTTTATGCTTTTTGGTGCATGTTCATTATTAATTGCATTAAAAACTGTGCAAACTATTTTTGCGAGGCGTTGATTCTCAAGTGATGGTAAACCTATTTTGTTGAGTACTTCGGAGTAGGGCCTTTGTTTTGTATTGTACGGCATCAAATGAGGAGATTAAAAGGTTTCTGAACATAGCAACTATTTTGATGAGCATGGTCTTTTTGTAGTTCCACAGGCTAGTTTGCGGTTGTAACTCTATTTCTGAGGCGACGAAATGTACAACAGGCGTGCAGCGCGGCTGCCGTGTTCGATGAATTTATTTCCCACGGAAAATTATTTTACTGCGGCC
The DNA here is from genome assembly GCF_977016875.1 of Pavona decussata. Lineage (NCBI taxonomy): Eukaryota > Metazoa > Cnidaria > Anthozoa > Scleractinia > Agariciidae > Pavona > Pavona decussata. The sequence goes on from NW_028145468.1 coordinate 1,737,633, forward strand.
ACAAAAAGTGTAATTTCTTCAATGGAATCTTTCACCAAAAAGATTTCTGGAAAAAAGGGAAAAGATTCTGGAGAGCTAGTTCTGTATCCAGTGAATATTGATGAACATTGCAGTTGAAATTTGATCCTGCACGCAAACTTTCGTGATGTATGCAAATTTTGCTCCAGACGTCGCCAGACAGTCTGAAGTCATTCATACTTTGTTTTTTTCACTGTTGCTAGGCAACCGTGCAGACACCTTCAACGAAACATATATATAAATATACTTTTCGCTCGAATTCGCGCAGCTTAGCTCCGCTCGGGCCGACTCGGCCTGACAAATTTATTAACCTCGCTACGCTCGGGCCTTCGGCCCTCGCTTCGCGAGGAATTATGCTTTCAATGAACACAACCACAGGAAGAACAGCTCAATAGCTTCCATGATTGAGATGATTGAAGATTGCAGGTGCATTAGAAAACCCAAAGGGTAATGCAACATTTTCCAGTATTAACAATAACAAATATTTTTATAGCACCCTATCCTAAAGCTCTAAGGTACTTTACAATTAAAGGTTTAAATATTTAAAAAGTAGAAAGCAGATCTCTAACCACTGAGTACCAAATAGGTATATTGTGCTGTTAATGAACACCATGCACCACAGGAAAGAAAAGCTCAATACTGTAGCTTTAATTCAATTGGTTGCACATCAAGATTTTATCTACAGGCTGGAACATTGTAAACTTAGAATCACCTCATACAGCATACATGTACATTATTTTGTAATAAACAGCACCAAAGGAAACTATCCACTCACTAGCCTTCACTTGGCCATCCTCAGACTTAAACGTAAGAACCACATAAAATTACTTAAGGTTTTTACCGTGGGAAATGGAGAGTTCAAAAACACTGGAAAACATACCTCAGGCTTGGCTTTGGTTACTTCCCATATGGAATGCAAACCAATAACAGAGTCATATGTCATTACCAATGGAGGATCACTGCAGGTGAACATCACACTCACTGTTGGGTCACAGATATAGGACACCTTCCCTGTAAACATGATAGCCATGTAAGCATGTTAACTTGGTTTGTAGATAATGCAACTGAACTTCATGCACTAAGCAGTTGAATAAATGTATTTAAAATAACTATATTACATTATGCAGCCATATAATTTGTTTTGTATAATTTGTTTGTATAATTTGTCCAGTTAGTACGTGCGGTGTGATTGATCAATTTGCAGGCCGTATTTCACTGTACGGCCTGCTAAATTTGAAAAGCGCCAATAAAGAGGAAACACTGCGTTAACTCGAAGGTTTATTATACGAAAACTCAGATCAATGGCAAGCACATGAAACAGACAACCTACAGACGTGTGTGCGCAGCGCTGACAACCGCTGGGTACAATGTAAATAACATAGTGGCGTGGTTGCCTTCTAACTCTCTCTAGCACCAAGACACAGAAGTAAACTGAATATGCATGCAATATAAACGACTAAATAAAGAAACATATTAAACTAGAACAACAACGCAGAAAGCGGACCTGAAACTAGTTTTGTCCTTCTAAGTGTAGCGAGTAGTAGAAAATTACTAATGTAAGGTGAAAGGACGCTGAATAGTGCTACCAGGAAGAACGCAAAAGCCTAGCACGCCAGTGTAAGTCCCAGTCCTGATTTTGCCAAAAAGGGGCACGTCGTTAGTGGTCAGACCTCCTGGGAGGAACGACAGCAGCCAACTTGGGTAGAGAACCTGAAAGAACTGAGCAGTCTGGAGAAGAGGCTGGAGTGCAGGGTGGTGGAACAATGGCTGCAGGTACTGGAGGAAGTTCCTGAACAGGGACAACATCATGCGCAGGTTGCAAAACCATGGGTTGCCTATAGGCGGGAGGCTGAGTAGCCACCAGAGAAGGTGCAGGGACAGTGGAGTGTCTTCGTGGTAGAATAAGAGGGCTGGTGTCGTCATCAGAGTCAAATGGGGAGGCTTTGGGAAGGCCATGAATGGGGCCCTGAGGAGACTGAGTCAAAACTGTCAGGGCCACTGTATAACATTCAGACATAGGCAACACGTAAAGTTTGCTGCGAAACTGGGAGGTGGTGAACTTCCAGAGCTCACAAAAAAGGTCCTCACGAATGTTGACCACAAGGTACTTCTCACGGGCTTTCAATTTGTCTCTGTCACCTTTCAAGAAGACTAAGTCGCCGAAAGATATGACAGCTGTGGGTAGGCTGGTACAGCCACGAGCCTTAGACTTTGCACTGGGTGTGGGATTCTGCTGGCGGGAGTAATTCTGACTAATGATGAGTTGTCTGTCAACTATAGGTAGCTGTTCATCAGTTAGCTGGTCGCGCTGAGTCCAGACCTCCCACGCTGAAAGGCCATCACGCCGGAT